>NC_069501.1:1047846953-1048181953 GCF_027579735.1 Bombina bombina | reverse complement strand
TGCAGTTTTCCTCTCCAGGATAGTAGACTGGTGCACTTATGACGAACACCATCATAAACAATGGGTCAGACTAGAGCATGAACTTGCAGATTATCCCCAATTGGGTGCCTCGTGCTGGATTGTCAGTCGCCAGACTAAAATAAGAAAATCTTCAAACCCCATAATTTCAGAAACCCATAGATCCTGGACAGATATAGTCAAAACCCACCCTAATATTTCCACTATACCCTCACGCAGACTTTACAAAACTCTGACTTCCAACCGGGTATCAATATTACTCCATCGGGTACCAAAGATATACATCTCCTTTTACCTACATACATTCTGGTGGAGGAGGGTAAGTTACTACCAAGACAACATATCAATCACTTAGGCGATGGGCTTTATGCCACATGGTTTAGATACCACCAGCTCAACCATTTCCTCCAATCTACACATAAACACAATCTAACGAGACAGAGAACCCCTTTGAGAAAATGTGTAGCTCCTCCTCTACCATACACCACATTATCTTACCGACCTACAAACTACTCACTACACCAAAAGACGGAGATTTGCTGAATTTTACTAAAGTGAGAGAGATTTGCTGTTTCTCATCCCAGCTGCTGACTGGCAATCAATTTTTATCTCCATTCGCAAATCAGCCCACTCAGCCAAACTCTTAGAGACTAACACCAAACTTCTTACTAGATGGTATTTAACACCACAAGAACTTAAACACATTTTCACTAACTCTTCCAACCGCTGCTGGAGACAATGCCCAAACGAAGGGACCTTTTATCATATTTAGTGGACCTGTCCCTTTTGGGAATCTTTTTCCACCTACATACAAGATACCCTAGGTACACCTATAACCCTGGACCCAATGACATTCCTCTTCCACAAATACCTGAAACTTGACTCTAGAACACATGTGAGACTTCTACAAATCATGAAAACATTGCGCACCAACTAATCCCACGGTTGTGGAAAAAAGAAACAATACCCACTCTGCAAACATGGATACAAGAAACAAAAACCAACCTCAAGTTAGAAAAATATCATTATCTCATTAAAAATCAGTCAGACAAGCACAATTATATAATGTTCCTCTGGGAGACACAACCCAACCAATGATGCCCCTAAGAGCAACACTACAAAATAAGGAAATCTAGGATTTCACCTATATCCATTGTTATATACCTGACCCTTGCACACTGAGATCCCATCACATCATAACATTTATTACATAAACTCAGTTACACTCAGGAAAATTAGTAAATTCTATATGTTTTTATGCTTTTAGTTACTGTTAGTTATTATTTTTTTTACTTAAATAATTTAATTCATCTTGGTAAAAATGGGAAAAACAGACAGCTAAAACTATGTACAGTCGGACTATGACAAAAGAATGCTAGACCAGTAGGCATGGATCTTTAATGTCCTTTAAAAGACTTTTCACATCAGCCGCATATGAACTCATACTAAAGAAGAAATGACCATAAGAGCTTTATTGTTTACATCCCATGTTACTTATGTAACATGATCAATGAATGTACCATCACTATTGACATATTGTTATCTATAAGCTGCACTTCTCAATAAAAACTATATTAAAAAAAAGTTACTAATCACTTTCGTTCCTTTCATCAATCAAGAAACCAAAGATCATCCTCCTCTTCCCAAAAGCAGGATGCTTTCAGATCTTCCTGGAAATGTAACTTAAATTGAAACAAGGCCAAACAGTCCAGAAAGCCTTCTTCCTCTACCAAATTTGCATGAAGGTGCGACCCGATCCAGATTATTTTCTGGTAGGGGGCAGATTACTCCTTCTCATTTTGTCACCAAGCAGCAAGTCCTACACAGGTGCTGAACCAAAAATTAGCCCGCTCCTAAGCTTATATTCCTGCTTTTCAAATAAAGATACCAAGGGAATAAAGAAAAATTGATAATAGTAGTAAATTAAAAAGTTGCCTAAAATTGCATGCTCTATCTGAATCATGAAAGAAACAAATTCGGTTTAATATCCCGTTCACCCCTTTATTAAGATACACACTGATTCTTTGTTTACTGAACACTGACACTGTGCCCTGACTTATGTATCTGTCTCATGCCTTTGTTTATACATCTGGTTTCAGACCTTTCGCTTGTCTATGGATAACCTTTATGAGTTCCTGATTGCCGAAAGCTGCTCTCTTCCTGTGTAACTGGTTCCATCTCTAAATTCAGGTAATCTAATTATTACCTTATTTGTTATATTTTACTATCAAGCCACAGAGGTATGTTAATAAGCTAATACATTTATTCTTTGCATTACTACACTTTTTGTTAATGTATAGTCATCTGTGCTTTAAATCTTCTTTCTCAGACTTGTAAAGGCTTCTTCAGTCCCCTAGTACACCTGTGGGAGTTGTCCCTATTAGGTAATGAGAATAAACACTGCACTATGCAGCATCCATTACTTCCTACTTTCATTTTCAATTTGAGCAGCATTTAAAGGGACAGTCTAGGCCAAAATAAACTTTCATGATTCAGATAGAGCATGTAATTTTAAACAATTTTCCAATTTACTTTTATCACCAATTTTGCTTTGTTCTCTTGGTATTCTTAGTTGAAAGCTTAACCTAGGAGGTTCATATGCTAATTTCTTAGACCTTGAAGCCCACCTCTTTCAGATTGCATTTTAACAGTTTTTCACCACTAGAGGGTGTTAGTTCACATATTTCATATAGATAACACTGTGCTCGTGCACGTGAAGTAATCTGTGAGCAGGCACTGATTGGCTAGACTGCAAGTCTGTCAAAAGAACTGAAAAAAGGGGCAGTTTGCAGAGGCTTAGATACAAGATAATCACAGAGGTTAAAAGTATATTATTATAACTGTGTTGGTTATGCAAAGCTGGGAAATGGGTAATAAAGGGATTATCTATCTTTTAAAAAAATACAAATTCTGGTGTAGACTGTCCCTTTAATTAAAGAGCCATAATTTAAAAAAAAATGACATGCTTTAACTCATAATTGTAACATTATCGACCCTTTATAGTAGGAGTGCTGCTAATCACACAATTCTAACCCCCTTTTCAGGGGTTAAAGGGACACTGAACCCAAATTTTTTCATTCATGATTCAGATTCATTTACATTTACTTTAATTTCTTTACCTTGTTTGTTACTATCGCTTAAGTTAGAATTGTAATCCATGAATTGACGACATTTCTGTAGGTGCTTTAAAGGACATTTAAGTCCAAAATAAACTTTCATGATTCAGATAGGGCATGCAATTTTAAATAACTTTCCAATTTACTTTTATCACCAATTTTGCTTTGTTCTCTTGGTATTCTTAGTTGAAAGTTAAACCTAGGTAGGCTCATATGCTAATTTCTAAGCCATTGAAGGTTGCCTCTTATCTGAATGCATTTTGACAGTTTTCCACTAGAGGGCATTAGTTCATGTGTGCCATATAGATAACATTGTGCAGTGCTCACGCCGTGGAGTTACCTAGAAGGCAACACTGATTGGCTACAATGAAGTCTGTCAAAAGAACTGAGATAAGGAGACAGTCTGCAGAGGCTTAGATACAAGATAATCACAGAGGTGAAACGTATATTAAAGGGACAGTCTACCATATAATTGTTATTGTTTTAAAAGATAGATAATCTCTTTATTACCCATTCCCCAGTTTTGCATAACCAACACAGTTATATTAATACACTTTTTACCTCTGTGATTACCTTGTATCTAGGAACCTTTTACCAGCCCCCTGATCACATGACTGTGACTGTTTATTATCTGTTGTCTAAAATTTAGCATTGTATTGTGCTAAATCTTAAATAACCCCCTGTGCCTGAACACAGTGTTATCTATATAGCCCACGTGTACTTTCTGTCTCTGTGTTGAAAAGAGATTTAAAAAGCATGTGATAAGAGGCAGCCCTCAAAGGCTTAGAAATTAGCATATGAGCCTCCCTATGTTTAGTTTAAACTAAGAATACCAAGAGAAAAAAGCAAATTTGATTATAAAAGTAAACTGGAAAGTCGATTAAAATTACAAGTCCTATCTGAATAATGAAAGTTTAATATAACTGTGTTGGTTATGTAAAACTGGGGAATGGGTAATAAAGGGATTATCTATCTTTTTAAACAATACAAATTATGGTGTAGACCAGTGGTTCTCAGCTCCAGCGACCTCAAGGCCCGGTAAATTTTAGTTGGATGTGTCCGGGGCCCGGTAGTCATTGGGAGTAGTAATATATATATATATATATATATATATATATATATATATATATATATATAATCATATATATATGTATATCAAATATTACAGTTGACATATCAGTAGGAGGCTGGTAATCCAGAAGGTAAGGTAATTCAAAAAACCTGGACTGTTGGGGAGGCCTGAGGACAGGTTAAAAAACCAGTGCCTTGTCTGTTCCTTGTCCTGTGCTGTTTTCCCACGAAATAGCTGTTACGTACAAATATTGTGCATGCACAGTGGCACTCTGATAGGCCCACAGCACCATACATATGGAATTCTGGGTGGTGATCAGTTCACAGCAAAGGGGCAGCAAACATGTTTGTTGAATCATGGCCCACCAGCAGAACCACCAAGGCCCGGTACTGGGCCACGGCCCGGCTGTTGAGAAACCCTGGTGTAGACTGTTCCTTTAAGACAAATTACTCCTGAAGTTCTTCACAAATGAAGTCCAGATATGAATGAGCAAGCCTTGTTGCAGTACTACATTTTAATTAAAACAAAATGTCCTATTGAACTTTCAATTGCTTATTATTCCTGAAATTTGTATCATATCTCACACTTGTTCTAGCATTGCTCTTTTTATGTATACTCATGCATTTCTCATTCATGCACATTGTAAGCGAACAATGTATCATGCATATAAAATCAAACCAATTACATGTAATAAAATACTTTTACATGAAAAAAGGGGTTAAAGGGCCATACTAGTAAAAACATGACATGCTCTCATGTGAACTGTGCACCTACTGTGTGTTTAAAGGGACACTGAACCCAATTTTTTTTCTTCAGTTAGAGCATGCAATTTTAAGCAACTTTCTAATTTACTCCTATTATCAAATTTTCTTCATTCTCTTGGTATCTTATCTCAATCATAAAAGAAAACAAATTGGGTTTCATGTCCCTTTAAGTATTTTTTATATATGCATCAGAGATATGCAAAATATATGAAAATAAATTAAATTATGTTTAAAACATTTATAACTGTCATTTGATTTGCACATTTTGCATTGTTTTGCAATTCTGGGGGGGGGGGGGGCGCCTTGAAGTTGTGACTGTTGTTTATCTTATCATAGTTGCTGTGACCAATTAGGGACAGATATAATGAGTTCCAGCACATTCCAAACAATCATTATGCAGTATGCTAGAGAGTCAAAGGTTCTATATTTCACAACATGCACTTCTGTCTCTCTGGGAGCAGTGGACAACGCACAATGTTTACAAACTACAGGAAAAGCAGGCAAAATACATAATTAATGTTTATTGCACTATGCACAATTAAAGATTTTAATTAATTGCCTTTTAAGTTTATATCCCTTTAAAGGGCCATGAAACCCAATATTTTTCATTCATGATTAAAATAGAGAGTACAATTTTAACCCCTTGGCAACCAAGGATGTGTCAGGCACGTCCTACAAAAAAATACAGTTAAGGACCAAGGACGTGCCTGACACGTCCTCTGGCGTTTCAAGTGGTGGAAGCAATCGTGATCGCTTCCAGCCGCTTTCAAGGTATTACAGTAATGCCTTGATATTGAGGAATCACTTTTTATCCACCGATGCAGAGAGCCACTCTGTGTCCCTTTCTGCATCGGCCAACGATGGTGCCAATCGTTGGTGGGTGGGAGCCATTGCAGGGAGGCGGGTGGGCAGTCCATCGCTGGAGGATATCCAGTAGAGGGGGGCGGGATCGCACGCGGGGGTGCTGGGAGCGTGCATGGATGCAGGTTCAGGAGCACGCACGGGTCGGGAGTGGGTGGGACCGCTACACTATGGAACTAGTAAAGTGTAAAGGGAAGAAGGGAGAGGGGGGGATAAATGTTATCCAAGGGATCTGGGAGGGGGTGGGGTGTAAGTTATTTAGGGGGCTGCTACACTACAGAAAAATTGGGATTTTTATTTATTTTTTTAATAAAAAAAAGCTAATTGTATGGCAAACTGGGTACTGGCAGACAATTGGCGGCAAATAGGTAGAGGGGGGAGGGTTAGAGAGCTGTTTGGGGGGGGGATCAGGGAGGTTGGGGACTAAGGGGGGTTCTTACACTGCAGAATATATATTTTAAATAAAAAAAGCCTTTTATTTTAATACTGGCAGACTTTCTGCCAGTACTTAAGATGGCGGGGATAATTGTGGGGTTGGGGAGGGAAGAGAGCTGTTTGAGAGGGGTCAGCAGGGCCGCCATCAGGGGGTGACAGGGGTGACTCCTGTCAGGGGCCCAATGGGCTAGGGGGGCCCCATGAGGCAAGAACTAAAAAAAAAAAAAAAAAAAAAAAAAAAATTTTTTTTTTTTTTTAAATTTTGGCAGCCACCAGTGGGTACTACAGCAGAGTGCTAATTGAGCATGGGAAATGTTATTACAAAGAGTAAAGTATTAGCATTTGAGAGGATTTCTGAGTGTGCACTAAACCACTATGCACAGTGTGAGACAGACTTGACACTTTATTTGTACAGTGTGTGCCTGAGTCAGACGGCAGATCACTTTCATTTGCAGAGGAGGTAGGAATTACTTAGCAAATGTTTTTTATTTCTTTGTGCAATTTAAGATTGTAAACTTCAGTGTGGTAGTAGTTGTATGGTGGGGCCAGGGGTCCATAAAAACACATTTTTTTAGCAGCAGTGTATTTATGATTATTTGACAATGCTGTAGAAATTCTATATTTAAAACCATGCAGAAATGTTTCCTCCTCAATACACAAATGATATATATTACATTCCAGTTTACTGCCCCTTTATGCAAGGACTTTCCAGATACAAGGAGGCATTTTATCTAAGATTTTTACATCTGCATAACATGTTATACTCTCAGACTAAGATTGCTCAGTGTTGGAAATGAGAAAGGTTAACTTAAAACTGTTCAGTTTACTCTACAACTGACTTAATTTTGAAATGCATACCAACAAGCTTAAATCCTGCATTTAACCAGATCTAATGGTATGAGTACCACAGCTTATGGTTCCACCAAGACCATATAGAGTACAGCATTTTCAAAATCCACAAGTACAGCTGACAGATGGGAACATTTGTACACTATATTTTAAGTGGTGCTCTTGGTTGGGGAAATTGGGGAAAATATCAAACAAACATATGTCAACCTTTTAAAAGTAATTTTCTTCATTTAGCCATCTACCCAGATCATTAATGTACAATTTTGAATTCACAGAATTATTTTTGTTTGCACATTTACAAATATGATTCTTTAAAAAGTGATCTCTTAATTTCTGCATTTTTTTAATCATGCATGTCACACACTGTTGATTTAGGGGATGCAAGGTGCATAAATGTTTCCTCCTGTGAGTGTTTCTGTGGGTGTCTGTATTTATGTCTTTGTGCTTTGGTTTGTGTCTCTATGAGTGTGTATGTATTTTTTTTCTTTTGGTATCTCTGTGAGGGTGGGTGTGTATGTCTTTGTGCATTTTCTGTGGATGCCTGTGAGGGTGTGTGCATATGTCTTTGAGCTTTTTCTATGGGTGTCTCTGTGAGGGTTGGCGTGTGTTTGTCTTTGTGTATTTTCTCTGGATGCCTCTGTGAGGGTGGGTGTGTGTGTCTGTGTTTTCTGTGGATGTCTCTGTGAGGGTGTGTGTATGTATGTCTGTGTTTTCTGTGGATGTCTCTGTGAGGGTGTGTGTATGTCTTTGTGTGTTTTCTGTGGATGTCTCAGTGAGGGTGTGTAAGTATGTCTTTATGTGTTTTCTGTGGGTGTCTGTGTGTGTGTATGTCTTTGTGTGTTTTCTGAGGCTGTCTCTGTTGGTGTTTCCTTGGGTGTACGTGCAAGTTTGAGTTTGTGTGTGTGTCCATTGTCTGTTCCTTTTTAGGACATTTTGACCTTACTACTAATTATTTACATCTTTCTACAGACTTTGAGACTAATGAGACCTTTCCGGAAGTCACCAATCTACCATTTAACCTTTAAATTATTGTTTAGGCAGTTCAGGGCCCTTCCTTTCAGCCACTGCATGCTGTTGTCATCATTTAGTTGGCATCTTCCTTTACAAAAAGATAATCAGAACTCCATATTTTGTTTTCTAAATCTCCTTTTTTTTTTTTTACAAAACTGTAGTTTACCTCATTACTTGTCAGGTCAATGTAAACAAGTGCTAAGTGTCTGTTTGGGTGTCTGTGTCTGAGTTTCTTTGCGTGTCTGCTAGAGTGTCTATATGTGAATCCTTATGTGTGAGTGTGTGTGTTTCAGTGTATGAGTGTGTCTGTGTGTTTGTATGTTACTACCTTTACAACATTTCCAAGTTTAAATAGACTGGTCCTTTAAGAATAAAGTGCATATACGTTTTAGTCACTTGGTCAAAAATTGCACATGTCAAAGGGGAGGGGGGGGGGGCCTGATCAATGGTTAAGTCAGGGGCCCCAAAATTTCTAGTGGCGGCCCTGGGGGTCAGGGAGCTATCAGGGGGTGGGATGTGTCAGGTGGGAGGCTGATCTCTAAACTAAAGCTAAAATTAACCCTACAAGCTACCTAATTAACCCCTTCACTGCTGGACATAATACAAGTGTGGTGCACAGCAGCATTTAGCAGCCTTCTAATTACCAAAAAGCAATGACAAAGCCATATATGTCTGCTATTTCTGAACAAAAGGAATCCCAGATAAGTATTTACAACCATTTGTGCCATAATTGCACAAGCTGTTTGTAAATAATTTCAGTGAGAGACCTAAAGTTTGTGAAAAAGTGAACGATTTTTTGTATTTGATCGCATTTGGCGGTGAAATGGTGGCATAAAATATACCAAAATGGACCTAGATCAATACTTTGGGATGTCTACTAAAATAAAATATATACATGTCAAGGGATATTCAGGGATTCCTAACAGATATCAGTGTTACAATGTAAATATCGCTAATTTTTTTTATTTTTTTAAATGGTTTGGAAATAGCAAAGTGCTACTTGTACTTATTGCCTTATAACTTGCAAAAAAGCAAAGAACATGTAAACATTAGGTATTTCTTAGCATGGGTGCTTTATGGTAGTTGTAGATGTGTAACAGATTTTGGGGGTCTAAGTTAGAAAAAGTGTGTGTTTTTTATTTTTTCATCATATTTTATATTTTTTTTATAGTAAATTATAAGATATGATGAAAATAATGGTATCTTTATAAAGTCCATTTAATGGTGAGAAAAACTGTATATAATATGTGTGGATACAGTAAATGAGTAAGAGGAAAATTACAGCTAAACACAAACACTGCAGAAATGTAAAAATAGCCCTGGTCCCAAATGGTAAGAAAATTGAAAAATACTGTAGTCACTAAGGGGTTAAATAACATTCCAATTTACTTATTTTATTTAATTTGCATCATCCTTCCAATATCCTTTGTTTAAGAAATAGCAATGCACATGGGTGAGCCAATCTCACAAGGCATCTATATCAGCAGCTACTGATCCTATTTAGATATGCTTTTCAACAAAGGATATCAAGAAAATGAAGCAAATTAGATAATAAAAGCAAGTTGGAAAGTTGTTTAAAATTTCATGTTCTATCTAAATCAAGAAAGAAAAAAAATGGGTTTCATGTCTCTTTTTAAGACTATTCTGAGGGGAACTAAATAAGCCTTTATTTCAAACTAGAATTAGGCAAATGTAATTATTGTCTTCTGTTAATTAAGGACACTGTACTATAAAATGTGTTTCCCCTTAAAGTGTTTCAAATGACTTGTTATGCTTACAGCATAGTATTAGATGTATTGGAAATTGTTCTTTTTTCTCATTTAAACTATCATATATTGTTCAAAACGATATGCCCAATTAAATGGGTAGACCCTGCAGAAAGAGCATATCTTCTCATGTTATCTCTTTTTGTACACATAATTGGGGATTTTAATGCTAATTAAAGGGGCATGAAACCTAAAAATTTTCTTTTGTGATTCAGAGTATACAATTTTAAAAAATGTTCAGTTTACTTCTGTAATCAAATGTGATTCATTTGCATGATATTCTTTGTTGAAGAGATACCTAGGTAGGCATTTAGAGTACTACATGGTAGGAACTAGTGCTGCCATCTAGTGCGCTTGCAAATGGATAACATTCTTGCAAAACTGCTGCCATTTAGTGCTCCAAAAATAGGACAGCTCCAAAGATTATGTCCCTGTTTTTCACCAAAATATAACAAGAGAATGAAGATAAAATTATATTAAAATTAAATTAGAACGTTGTTTAAAATCACATGCTCTATCTAATTCCTGAAAGAAAAAAATTGGGTTTCATATCCCTTTAAGGCTCAGGAAGTTCAATAAGTAAAACCAACTTTTTCAGATACAAAAATATCTCTCTTTACCACCCCCCTGCTGGAAGGTTAATTTAAACTTTTATCTCTTGTTTAAATATCTTTTCTACAGAACATTCAAACATATTCATATTTTCAGTATAGATGGCAGTCGAACTGGCAATAACAATCGTTTTAAAATAACTATATAAATATAAAGGAGATACCTGTAAACAATTTAATACACTCAAGCTGGTAAAATAGATAACTGTAAACACATTAAAAAAGGGGGGCAATTCTTATAGTACGGTGTCCCTTTAAGTAAGGTATGTTTGGGAGGTTATGATTTCAAGACGAAGGCTTCACAGTGTAATTTGGTATTTTTAAGAGGATGGTTGTTAAGCTGTGAAATAGCCCATCAGCAGATGTAGTAGGGAAAGGAAAATTACAAGTATATCCTAAAAATTATCTGAACCTGAGTATTCCAGAAATGAAGTAAAACTTGTAGATGTTAAAGGGACAGTCAAGTAAAAAATAAACTTTCATGATTCCGATAGGGCATGTAATTTTAAACAACTTTCCAATTTACTTTTATCATCAATTTTGCTTTGTTCTCTTGGTATTCTTAGTTGAATGCTAAACTTAGGTAGGTCATATGCTAATTTCTTAGCCCTTGAAGGTCGCCTCTTATCTGAATGCATTTTAACAGCTTTTCACAACTAGAAGGTGTTAGTTCCTGTGTGCCATATAGATAACATGGAGTTACCTAGGAGTCAACATTGATTGGCTAAAATGCATGTCTGTCAAAAGAACTGAAATAAGAGGGCAGTCTGCAGAGGCTTAGATACAAGGTAATCACAGAGTTAAAAGTATATTAATATAACTGTGTTGGTGATGCAAAACTGGGGAATGGGTAATAAAGGGATTATCTTTATTTTTATATAATAAAACTTATTGTGTAGACTGTCCCTTTAAGGGCTTGCGCTTCCCAGTCAAACATTTACATACATTTCAACCAATATCAAGTTTCAACCATCATAATGCTCAGATAATCTTTGTATATCCTCAGTACAAACAAACCACACCTCTTGCTTATAAATGAAAATGAGCTCCATATTGTGAAATACAATAATAAATAAATAAGTAAAGGTATTTCAGTACGTACTAACAACTACATATATCTATAAGTAAATAATATCAGTTTGTACCATTAAGAAGGAAAGAGGAAATTGATGTTATCAGTGCAGACGAAAACCAGAGACTGATACTGTAAATAGTGTGACATCCTACAAGCACAACAACATAAAACAATGAGTGCAAATGTCTGAGGATGTGAGTTATGTTACCTTTAGAGGTCTGCTTTATCCTGTGAATGCAGCAATCCTAAAAACAATCTCTATATGAAGATCTGGCTCAGGCAGACAGCTCGGGTCCCTGTCAGTGAGCTGGGTAAAGTCCTTGGTGCTGGACCCTAAGCCACGTGTTAGACTCCCTATGTTATGTCAAAATATAAGACTTGCTTGTCTCAGATTAGAGAGTGAGACTCGGCTATTTTCCCAGGATCTTGTGCTTGTTACTATCGCCTCTCACCACATGCCCATAATCATTTGATACCCATAGGGGTCAGAGGCTACTTGAAGAATTTTGGTCCCAGCTGACACGGCAGTTGCGAGAGTAAGACACAAGCTTTTCTCTCACTTGGGTAAAGGCTCCCCTTTGGCTGTTTAAGCATATTCCAGGAACGCTTTCGCTGACACTTGTAAAGCTATCCCTGTCATGAAGCAAGCACAGGTTGTCACAGAGAGATATTAGCAAAGGGAGGTTGTCATGAGATGCAGGACATATGCAGGACACAGCAATGATGGTACAACTCTATTTTATTACAGAGCACAGAAACATACATCTAGTCAGGTTGATTTCACTAACTAACTGCAACACAGACTACCGGACCTAAGCCCCGCCACCAACTAGTGACATCACATCCTGCTCTCATCACATCTTCCCCTTTTTCAAAGGCGAAGCATACATTTGAATATAACAAATAACAAGGTATACGAACAGAGTATACAACAACATTTTTTTTCCCGAACAATATATAAACAAATAGGTTCAGAAAATATAAACACATAAATTACATCCTGACTTGGACATCAGGGTAGACTATCCTAGTCCACAGTGACCATGGGATTATTCTGCCCATACAGGGAGTGCAGAATTATTAGGCAAATTAGTATTTTGACCACATCATCCTCTGTATGCATGTTGTCTTACTCCAAGCTGTATAGGCTCGAAAGCCTACTACCAATTAAGCATGTTAGGTGATGTGCATCTCTGTAATGAGAAGGGGTGTGGTCTAATGACATCAACACCCTATATCAGGTGTGCATAATTATTAGGCAACTTCCTTTCCTTTGGCAAAATGGGTCAAAAGAAGGACTTGACAGGCTCAGAAAAGTCAAAAATAGTGAGATATCTTGCAGAGGGATGCAGCACTCTTAAAATTGCAAAGCTTCTGAAGCGTGATCATCGAACAATCAAGCGTTTCATTCAAAATAGTCAACAGGGTCGCAAGAAGCGTGTGGAAAAAACAAGGCGCAAAATAACTGCCCATGAACTGAGAAAAGTCAAGCGTGCAGCTGCCAAGATGCCACTTGCCACCAGTTTGGCCATATTTCAGAGCTGCAACATCACTGGAGTGCCCAAAAGCACAAGGTGTGCAATACTCAGAGACATGGCCAAGGTAAGAAAGGCTGAAAGACGACCACCACTGAACAAGACACACAAGCTGAAATGTCAAGACTGGGCCAAGAAATATCTCAAGACTGATTTTTCTAAGGTTTTATGGACTGATGAAATGAGAGTGAGTCTTGATAGGCCAGATGGATGGGCCCGTGGCTGGATTGGTAAAGGGCAGAGAGCTCCAGTCCGACTCAGACGCCAGCAAGGTGGAGGTGGAGTACTGGTTTGGGCTGGTATCATCAAAGATGAGCTTGTGGGGCCTTTTCGGGTTGAGGATGGAGTCAAGCTCAACTCCCAGTCCTACTGCCAGTTTCTGGAAGACACCTTCGTCAAGCAGTGGTACAGGAAGAAGTCTGCATCCTTCAAGAAAAACATGATTTTCATGCAGGACAATGCTCCATCACACGCGTCCAAGTACTCCACAGCGTGGCTGGCAAGAAAGGGTATAAAAGAAGAAAATCTAATGACATGGCCTCCTTGTTCACCTGATCTGAACCCCATTGAGGACCTGTGGTCCATCATCAAATGTGAGATTTACAAGGAGGGAAAACAGTACACCTCTCTGAACAGTGTCTGGGAGGCTGTGGTTGCTGCTGCACGCAATGTTGATGGTGAACAGATCAAAACACTGACAGAATCCATGGATGGCAGGCTTTTGAGTGTCCTTGCAAAGAAAGGTGGCTATATTGGTCACTGATTTGTTTTTGTTTTGTTTTTGAATGTCAGAAATGTATATTTGTGAATGTTGAGATGTTATATTGGTTTCACTGGTAAAAATAAATAATTGAAATGGGTATATATTTGTTTTTTGTTAAGTTGCCTAATAATTATGCACAGTAATAGTCACCTGCACACACAGATATCCCCCTAAAATAGCTATAACTAAAAACAAACTAAAAACTACTTCCAAAACTATTCAGCTTTGATATTAATGAGTTTTTTGGGTTCATTGAGAACATGGTTGTTGTTCAATAATAAAATTAATCCTCAAAAATACAACTTGCCTAATAATTCTGCACTCCCTGTACTTCCGGTCACTGTTCTAGCTAAAGTCAGTCCTCGGGCCGGAAGTCTCACCACTCTTCCGCTTGATGTAACTTTGCATGAACTGTCCTCTGATACAGAAGATGGTGAATTAGAGTCCGCTGGAGGCAAAGATATATCCCCGCTGTGATCTTGCTGAGGGGAAGACACCTCTCTTAGAACAGGGGATCCCACCGGCGGTGGTACTGAGGCATCCAGTTCCAGACTCTCAGGTAGAGGCTGAAGATGTCTTCGGTTACGGCGTGTAACCGTCCCTCCCTCAGTAAGGACTGTATAAGACCTTGGTTCTGGAGAGCGGCCAACTACCGTAGCAGGCGTTTTCCATTTCTTCTCATCATCCAGTTTAATTCTGACAGTTTGCCCTGCATTCAGTTCCTGTAAGGGCCTGACAGAATGTCTCCTGTCGTAGAAGAAACGATAACCCTTTTTGGCCTCTTCATCCCTCCTAAGGACTTCGTCCCGAGGAACAGGGCCAGGCGGCTTGAAGACACCCACTGAGGGTAAAGTGGTGCGAATCTGGCATCCTAGCATCAGCTGTGCTGGGCTAAACCCGGTAGTTTGAATGGGTGTCACCCTGTATGACAAGAGGGCCAGGTACGGCTCAGATTGCTTTAGAATGAATTTTGTTGTTTGAACTGCCCTTTCAGCCATTCCGTTGGCCTGCGGATAATGTGGACTTGACGTGGAATGTACAAAGTCATATTCCCTGCTGAAAGCACTGAACTCTGTAGAAGCGAACTGCATACCATTATCACTCACCAGCTCCATTGGAATGCCCCACCGGGCGAACAAGCTCTTCAGGCGAATGATAACGGCTTGACTTGTGATATCATTCAGGGGTACAATTTCCAAATACCTGGAATAGTAGTCGATCACAACAAGGAACTTTTTTCCGTGCAGTTCACACAAATCAGCAGCTATTTTCTGCCACGGCCCCGCAGGCAGCGGAGTAGAAATCAAGGGCTCCCTTCTCTGAATAGGCTGGCGTTCCCTGCAAAAGGCCCATTTAGACACGTGATTTGCAATGTCGGAGCTGATCCCAGGCCACCACACAGCTGTAGCTGCCCTTTCTCTGCACTTTGTAATGCCTAAGTGGCCATTGTGAATCCTGTTTAACATCTCCTTCCTCATGCTGACAGGAATTACAATGCGGTCTTGGAACAGCACCAACCCCTCCAGCTCCGTGAGCTGCGACCTCTCTGGCTGGTAAGCACTTAAAGACATTTAGGCTGCCCGGCTCTCGGGCCAGCCTTATTTTATGTACTTTATAACCTCTTGCAGATCTGTGTCCAAATATGTCTCTTTCTTTATTTCCTCCAGTTTCCTTGAAGAAATGGACTTAGAGGCCAGAAATGAATCAACATACACTTTCACATCAGATTCTGTGGAGGATTCTTCAGCAGCAGCCAGCGGGAGCCTGGATAGTGTATCCGCCACAACCAATTGTTTCCCCGGCACATGCACTGCCTGAACATTGAACCTGAGCAGTCTCATTAAAAGTCTCTGGCATCTCAAGGGTGTTTTGTCAATGTCATAAGAGTTGATTAGAGGGACTAGCGGTTTGTGGTCAGTTTCCAGACTAAATTTCCCCAAACCCTCTAGATAACGCTGAAAGCGCTCACAGGCCCAAACTGCAGCCAGGCACTCTTTCTCAATTTGAGCGTATTTTGACTCTGCAGCCGTCAGTGTGCAGGAACAGTAGGCGATGGGCTGTAGTTTATTCTCATTTAACTGCAGGAGTGCAGCCCCCAACCCATAACTACTTGAATCGGCACTAACCACAGTCTTTTTTGAAGGGTCGTAGAACCCCAGCAGGGACTTGGCCTGCAGAAAAGCTTTTTCTTGTGAAGGTCTCCAGACCCAGGCAACGTCTTTCTTAAGCAACTCTGTGATAGGGTGTAAAACTGTTGATAAATGTGGAAGAAACTTGCCCACGTAATTTACAAGGCCCAATATCTGTCTCAGCTCATGTACATCAGAAGGACTTTTCATCTGTTCAATAGCACAAATTTTCTCGGGGTCTGGCTTGATGCCATTCCCATTGATGATATGCCCAAAGTAGCATAATTCAGTTTTCCTAAAATGACATTTTTCTTTATTCAGCTTCAGCCCAGACTCTTTGATAGCCTGTAGCACACAACTTAAACGCTGATCATGCTCCTCCACTGTAGACCCATACACTAGAATGTCGTCCATGACGACCGCTGTGCCCACGTGGTCACTCAGGAGAGATCTCATTTCCCTTTGAAAGATTTCAGGAGCAAAGGATATCCCAAAGGGGAGTCTGCAGAAGCAGAACCGGCCTACCGGTGTGATAAAGGTAGTCAGTTTGTGGCACTTTGGATCCAGGGGGATCTGCCAAAAGCCGCTAGAAGTGTCTAATGTGGAAAAGAACTTCGCCCCAGCCAACTTTGGAGCTATATCTTCTAATGTCGGCAGCACAAATCTCTCTCTCTTCACTACCTCATTCAACCTTTTCAGGTCCAGACAGATGCGCACCTTTCCGTTTTTCTTTGCAACTGGAACAATGGGGGCACACCAATCAGTCGCTTCAACAACCTCTTCAATAACCCCCATAGACTTCATGCGCATAAGCTCTTTCTCCACTTGAGGCATGAGCGGGAACGGAATTCTACGGGGAGTAGAAATACTGTATGGGACTGCGTCACTTTTAAGTGCTATACGGACGGGTTTGCAATTCAGTAGGCCCAACTTGCCAAACATATCTTCAGAAATCTCATTCACTCTGGCCACGAGGCCCAAGTCACAGGCTGCTTTTCTGCTCAATAAATTGTTAACACACTGACCTCGAATCACATGCACCCACATAGTGAACTTTCTTTGCTTGTACTCACAGCTGGCAAGAAATTTCCCCACACAATCAATGCGGCCACCAGGACTATGGACATTTGTAGTAACCTTCGCCAGCTGGGGCTGTCGAGGCAGTTTCATAAATTCAGCAAAAGACATTACAGTGATATCTGCTCCTGTGTCAATCTTAAAATCAACTTTGGCTCCCATTACAGTAAAAGTAACTTTCCAATCTTCCTCTGAGCTTGGCTGTTCCACAACGGACCCCACAAAAGACACTTCCTGACCCTCCTGGTCACTGTCCACCTGCATCTCCTTAATGTATTCAGTTTTACACACCACTTCAAAATGGCCCATTCTGTTACATTTTCTGCATCATTTATCTCTGGCCGGGCATATAACACTCTGATCATGGGCACGGTAGCACCGTGTGCATCAGGCATGTTGCGCCCATCCACTTCTAGGCCTTTCCATTATTTTAGATCTACCGCTCATACTGTGCCTTTCACTAGCAGTTTTCCTGGACTGTTGCACTTCATCCACAATACTCTCAGACCTCAGATCAGCACTCTGCTTTTTCACCAGTTCACTCTGGCGGGCCATCCTATTAGCCACATCTAATGTTAAATCAGGCTCTAACTGCAGCTTCAGTGAGACTTCAGCACCTGCAATTCCAATAACTATTCTGTCTCTGATTTGCTCTTCTTTAGCAACACCAAACTCACAGAATTCAGCTAGTTCATGCAGGTTGCGCACAAATGACTCCACAGATTCTCCCACATGCTGATTACGTTTGTGAAAACAAGCTTTCTCATGAATCACATTTCTTTTGGGCACAAAGTGGGCACTGAGTTTATCCATAACTATATCAAAGTTAAATTCTTCCCCTTCTTGGAAAGTAAAAGCATTGAACACTGGCTCCACATCTTTCCCCATAGAGTATAAAAGAGAATTAACTTGTACATCACCACTCTCCTTGTTCAGTTTGGAAGCAATCCTGAAGCGCTGAAACCGCTGATGCCATGTGGGCCAAGCTGCAGGCTGAGAGAAGTCAAAAGGCTCAGGTGGGGTAAACTTTGACATTGCAATCGATCAAGAACAGAAGCGCAGGCCAGAACTTCTGACACCATGTCAGGAGATGCAGGACATATGCAGGACACAGCAATGATGGTACAACTCTATTTTATTACAGAGCACAGAAACATACATCTAGTCAGGTTGATTTCACTAACTAACTGCGACACAGACTACCGGACCTAAGCCCCGCCCCCAACTAGTGACATCACATCCTGCTCTCATCACAGAGGTCAAGGCAGGAAACGGCGGGATGTTTGAAACACAAATGTTACAAACTGATTCAGTAATATCATGACAAATTTATATTCGTCATTTAGCATATATTATATAGATAGATTGGAAAGATAGATAGTAGATAGAGGATAGATAGATAGATAGATAGAGATGATATAAGATAGGTAGATAGATGGATGATTAGATAGATTGGGATAGTGATAGAGGGAGACAGATTATGGAGATAGATTGATCGATAGCTTAGATATATAGATGAAAGATTAGATTGGGATAGTGACAGATGGAGATAGACAGGTGATAGATTAGATTGAGATAGTGATAGAGGGAGATAGATTGAGATAGGCATAGAGAAAAAGAGATTATAGATAGATGATTAGATAGATTGGGATAGTGATAGAGGGAGACAGATTATGGAGATAGATATATAGATAGATATAGATGATAGATTATATTGGGATAATGACAGAAGGAGATAGACAGGTGAAAGATTAGATAAGATAGTGATAGAAGGAGATAGACTGAGAAAGGGATAGAGAGATAGATAGATAGATAGATAGATAGATAGATAGATAGATAGATAGATAGATATATTATAGATATATACATGGATTAGATTGAGGTAGTGATAGAGGAAGTTATACAGGTGATAGATTAGATTGAGGTAGTGATAGAGGAAGTTATACAGGTGATAGATTAGATTGAGGTAGTGATAGAGGGAGGTAGATAGATTGAGATAGGGATAGAGATAGATTATAGATATACATAGATTAGATTGAGGTAGTGATAAAGGGAGATAGATAGCCATATATATACACTCACCGGCCACTTTATTAGGTACACCTGTTCAATTACTTGGTAACACAAATTGCTAATCAGCCAATCACATGGCAGCAACTCAATGCATTTAGGCATCTAGATGTGGTGAAGACAACTTGCTGAAGTTGAAACAGAGCATCAGAATGGGGAACAAAGGGGATTTAAGTGACTTTGAACATGGCATGGTTTTGGTGTCAGACGGGCTGGTCTGTGTATTTAAAAAAAACTGCTGATCTACTGGGATTTTCACATACAACAATCTCTAGGGTTTCCAGAGTATGGTCCAGTTGTGTTGACGACAATGCCTTGTTGATGTCAGAGGAGAATGGGCAGACTGGTTCGAGATGATAGAAAGGCAACAGTAACTTAAATAAATACCAAGGTATGCAGAATATCATCTCTGAATGCACAATACGTCAAACCTTGAAGCAGATGGGCTACAGTAGCAGAAGACCACACCGGGTGCCACTCCTGTCAGCTATGAACAGGAAACTGAGGCTAAAAGTCACACCAAAATTTGACAATAGAAGATTGGAAAAATGTTGGCTGGTCTGTTGAATCTCTATTTCAGCTGTGACATTCATATGGTAGGGTTTGGCTATAACACAAACAAATGGGGAGTGTTTGCACACACACACCAACGCAGCGCAATAAACCTAGAAGTTATAATTTAAATATCATATAAAAAACATAACAATTGTTATTGTATAAAATATAAATACAAATATCACAAAGTCCAATGATGTAGATACAAGGAAAGTTCTTTATACTTATTCTAAAAAGATCATAAAGCAAAAGACTCCAGCAGCTCCTCTGGGATAGGTGATTCCACAGACCTTGATTGCAAAATACGTTTTTCTCTGAAATTAGAGAAGAGAGGAGTGCAGACTCAAATGCAGAGTAATAACAGTTTTAATATAACACACACGACAAATGGCTACTCAGAAGATAAAAGTTAAAAATCAGCATATGTGCAACATTAACACAAAAGACTTATCGTCTCAGGTCAGCCTCCTTCTGTATTCCAAAGATGTCAAAATTGGCGTGTCCCTCCAGTGTTTTCCAAACACAGCTCAGTTGTCCAAACAAAGTTCATGCATATGCATCAGACATGGACAACAATGGAAATGGTGATAATACCTGTGATTCAACACTGGAATGTGGGGCAAAGAGGATAACAGGCAAGATGAGGTATGCGGCTATATAGTAACGTTCCTCTGCTCTTATACCTCCAGACTCGTAGCTGCAGACTTAGAGCTGGGGCGGCTTCACAGGAACGAATGGCTCAGGGGTGGGCGGGTCTCTACGCGTTTCGTCACGTCTCGGCGTGACTTTCTCAAGAGTGATAGGTGTTAAGGGAGGAGAGGCTCTATAAAGGGGAGTGTAAATACACACACCCACGTGTTTGACCAATAGCAAGAAGTAAATGACGGCAGAGTTGGATATCTAAAAAAAAGGGAACATGCAAGTAAAATAACAATACTTTCTTTAAGATATCACAGTACTAAATACGATATACATATACATATTAATTAATAAAATGATATAATATAGAGACAAGAATATATAAACATAAATTAATAAAAATATGCTAAAATACATAGACCAATATTCAAGTATTGAAATGCTATATATATGGGAAGAATTTGTAAACATGTGTGTATTGAATATAAATATATATATCTTATAAAATACTCATAATAGTAACACTTGAATTGAAATTAAAAACAGTAAAATTGATGTATGTTATAAAACTATTTTATAAAAAAGCCTGCAAGTCAATTTCTATATTTAACCCATTGGGCTCCATACAATTGAGATTTTTAATCCAAAAGGTTTCTTGTTTCCTCAGTTTTAAAAGCCTATTTGTGTCCCATACATTAGGTTTGACCCACTCTATAACTTTGACGGTAAGATCCAGGGGATTTTGATTGTGGTGGGTTTTAAAGTGACGGGACACACTATGATTTTCGAAGCCATTTGAAATATTATTTACATGTTCTCTAATTCTATATTTGATTTTCCTCTTCGTGTGCCCTATATAGATATAACCACATTTGCAGACTAATTGATAGACCACATATGTTGTGTGACATGTATATCTATCTTTACATGTATACTGTATGCTATTATTATAGTTAAAAAAATGAGTACTGTCTTGATCTATTAAGGGACATAAAACACAATCCTTCTTTTTACACGGATGTAAACCTTTTTTGCCCCCACACCATTCATTCAGAGAAACAGGTTGTTTTTTATTATCTCTTAATTTTGTGGGAGCAATATAATTTTTAATATCTTTGCTCTTCTTAAAAATCACCTGCGGTTTGTCTTCCAAAATTTGATTAAGGATGGGATCTAATTTTAGTACATTCCAATGTTTTCTAAGAATGTTTTTTATTTTAAAATGCTGATTGTTGTATTGTGTCACAAACTTAGGATGATTGTTTGTGTTTTTGTTTTTTGGTACGCTGATCTTATTATTTAAAAGAGAATCTCTATCCATCCTGTTTACTCTTTCTCTACTTTCCTTCAAAAGGTCCATATTGTAACCCTTTTCTCTGAATTTGTTTATTAAAATATCTGATTCTTTCTGATAGTCATCCGAATTGGTACAATTACGTCTTAGTCTTTGGAATTGACCCAGGGGAATGTTCTGTTTCCACTGTCTTAAATGGCTACTTTTAATATTTAATAAGCTATTTCTCTCAGTGGGTTTGCGGTAATTTCTAACAGCAACTTTGTTTGTGGATTCATCGTGATAGAGAGTAAGGTCCAAAAAGGGTAAAGAGACAGTTGAATGTTCCATAGTGAACTTAAGATTATATGTATTGGAGTTTATATGATTTAAAAATTCATTAATCCTATTTTGTGGACCCTGCCAGATAATGATAATATCATCTATATATCGGTGATATTTTACAATATCCTCTTTGAATGGATTATTGTTCCAAATATGATGATCTTCAAAATGAGATACATATAAATTGGCATAGGACGGGGTGAAGGTTGTCCCCATCGCTGTGCCTTGATGTTGGCAATAGTAGATGCCTTCAAATAAAAAATAATTATGGTTTAAAATGAACGAAATTCCTTCTACTAAGAACTCTATCTGTTTTTCTGCAAATTTGTTATTTCCCAAAATATTCTTAACTGCAGACAACCCCTTAGTGTGAGGGATACTTGTATAAAGGGATGATATGTCACAAGTAATCCATGTATAATTTTTGGCCCAAGGGATATCTTCATATTTGTTTATCACATCTATAGTGTCTCTGAGATAGACTCTGGGGGATTTGACTATAGGTTGTAAAAAATTATCAATAAATTTGGATAGATTATCACACAAAGAGCCTATCCCAGAGACTATAGGTCTGCCAGGGGGATTTAGGCAATCCTTGTGGATTTTTGGCAGGTGATAAAAGCAAGCAATTTTTGGTGCAACTTCATATAAATAATTGTATTCATTCGTATTAAGAATTCCTTCTAATTTAGCCAGTGATAGGAACTCAAACAATTCTTTTTTATATTTCTCCGTGGGGTTAAAGGTTAGCTTCTGATACGTATTGATATCGGAAAGAAGGTTATTGGCCTCCTTAAGGTAGTTGCACCTGTTTTGTACGACAATCTGAATTTGGCGTAAACAACATGAAAGCATGGATCCATCCTGCCTTGTATCAATGGTTCAGGCTGCTGGTGGTGGTGGTGTAATGGTGTGGGGCATATTTTCTTGGCACACTTTGGGCCCCTTTGTACCTGTGCTGCCTCAATGAGGCATAGAATATTACATAGCCTCTGTTATGTTCATGTTGTTATAGTTAAGAAATCATATATTTTTATGCCATTGTTTTCTAGGCTTCCCTGTGTTTGTTCTGTACTGCCATCTAGCGACCCTTTTTGGTAATGCTCCTGTTTTCTAGAATGTCTTACCCCTGACCTTATTATGCATTTCCATTTTGTGTATTGCTCCGCCCTTGTAGTTTTATGATGTTTTCCTGTGTCATGGCTGCAGCTAACAGCCTCATGTAACAAGCACTCATGTTAATACATTGCAAGCTATGATCAGTATCATCTTTTGACCGCAAAATACTTTAACCATTCATTCATCTGCTGTATTCATTATCTGCTGTAACCTGATATTCAGAATAAAGCAACTTTGTGGATGAACAAGGTATTGGTGAGTTCAGCTATCTGACAAGGATTGTCTGCAGTGATTGTATCTTCTTATACAGGCCAGGCATGGAGGTCTCAGCAAGGCATAGATCATTATTACAACTATCTGAGTCAGAATAGTCAAAAGATGTATAGAATTCCTACAGCCTGCTATGTATATGTGTGTGTTTAATCTGCAATCAAGCTCAGGATCATCCGCCATCTTGTGAAAGCACATGTCGCACAAGTTTACTGCACTTCATCTGAATGTTAAAAACTGTTTCTCTGCATTGAACTGTTACCCCACCTGTCTAAGCTGCTGTTTGCCTTCTTAAAGAGACAGTACCATTTTTTGCAAAACTTGAAAAAATGTCTAGACAAGGCTCTGAGCACTCTTTTAGCCGAACCTACGCAGATACATCATGCCTCTGAACCCACAGACATACAGGGAGCAGATCCTGCAGATATTGCTGAACATAGTGTAAGACCCAAACGTACAATAAAACCGACACATAAACTCAGAGAAAACTATGAATTTACTAGAGATGAGTACTCCAGCAATCTGTCAGACCTATGGGACAGAATTTCACAATGCATGTCAGTTTTGTCACACTTTAATGATCAACCAGCCAAATTGAGAGACTCTATAGATCACCTATCTGTTGCATATGAATGCTACCATGGGCTGTCTGCAAAATACACAGCCTTCTTACAGGACTTTAATATAGAGGACTCTTCAGCAGAACTGACTAGGACTGATGCACTGGACCAACATAGAGATCTCTTAGTGCAAATGGCTAAAGAAAAGGCAGAGTTCCGCATTGCTCAACTGCAGGAGACCAGATCTCATAGATCCACATCAACTAAGATCACTGCACATTCTTCTAGATCTTCTCGCTCCAGAAGTTCAACATTAAGCGACAAGCTAATAGAGGCCCGTGCTGATGCAGAATCAAAAAAAGTGCAAAGCTCCTTTATCAGAAGGGAAGCAGAAATGGAAGCCCAAAGCAAAGCACAGAGGGCTGCCCAGGAAGCACAAATGGCTGCCCAGCAAGCAGAAATGGAAGCCCAAAGCAAAGCTCAAAGGGCTGCCCAGGAAGCACAAATGGCTGCCCAGCAAGCAAAGGTGGATTCCCAAATAAAGGTTTTGCAAATGGAAAAGAAAGAAGCAGCAGCCCTAGCAAGGCTGAAAGTCCTTGAACAAGCAATGGGAGAAAGTACTAATTCAGATTGCCATATCCCAGCAGATCTGGAAGACCCAGTTGAACGCACTAGTAAATACGTGCTAAAGCATAATATTTGCAACGATACAGAGTCATCTCCTGTGCCTACTACTAACACCATCGTTCTCAATCACCTCCCACTGACAATAAGGTGACTTCCAGTGACAAGCCGCAGCTCAAGCCACAGCTAACAGAAGCCTTAGAGACTACACCACAGTTGAATGCTCTTGCAACATCATTTTATCCTGGTAAACTTCACCCCTCTTCACCAAAGAACTTTCACACCCAAGGGGTTCCTCAAGTTACTTTGGCACCAAAGAGTGAGAAATCAGACTTGACTGACTTTGCCAGATTCATGATACGCCGTGAGCTCATTAACACAAGCCTCTAAAGGTTTGACGACTGTCCAGAGAGCTACAGGGCCTGGAGATCAACCTTCAAGGCTGCTACCGCTGATCTCGACCTTACAACCAAGGAGGAACTTGATTCGCTCATAAAGTGGCTGGGGCCTGAATCTGCAGATTGTGTTAAAAGACTGAGAACAGTACATGTTGACAACCCAGATGCAGGCCTTGTTGCTGCATGGGCAAGACTTGAGCAAGCCTATGGTAGCTCTGAAGCCATAGAAAGCGCTCTGTTCAAGAGACTGCAAAACTTCCCAAAAATAGGAAACAAAGACTATCGCAAGCTCCAAGAATTAAGTGACCTCCTCATGGAGCTAGAGTTGGCAAAGACAGACCCACGTCTACCTGGACTAAGCTTTCTGGACACTGCTCATGGTGTCAATCCTGTGGTGTCTAAACTGCCATATAACCTGCAAGAGAAATTGGCACAACAGGGCTCAAGATACAAAAGAGACTATAACGTATCCTTTCCTCCATTTTCATACTTTTGCAGGTACATCAGCGATCAAGCCTGGATGAGAAACGATCCCAGCTTCAGCTTCTGTGAACCCAACTTGCCTGCTTCATCATCCTTACCAACATCATCAAGGTATGATAACACGGCAGCTAAACGTAGAGACTTTAATAGAGCAATATCTGTTAGAAGGACGACATCTCATCACCCGTATCCTCTCCTGCAAACCAGAGTGACTCAGGCGAGAGAGATAAAGACCCTAATCGTCAGTGCCCTATTCACAGGAAGCCTCACCCTCTTAAGAAATGTTGTGGGCTTAGGGCAAAGACTTTACAAGAGCGCAGGGAGATTCTCCAGAAACTTGGAGTATGCTATAGGTGTTGTGCTTCTTATGGTCACTTTGCTAAAGACTGTAAAGATGTTATAAAGTGCACAGAATGCCGTAGCGACAGACACGTTACAGCTATGCATCCTACTCCACTTCCAGACAACCCACAGCAGCTAACTGACTCCACCCCTGTCTCAATTCATGGCGGGGAGCAACAAAGTCGTGCTCCAGTCACAGCGAGCGTTTCCTCTGCATGTACAGAAGTCTGTGGAGAAAGCTTAGACTACAAATGCTGTGCCAAGGTATATCTAGTCAAGATTTACCCACAGGATCAACCTGAGAAAGTTACTAGAATGTATGCTATAATAGATGAACAGAGCAACAGATCCCTGGTTAAGCCTAAATTCTTTGAGATCTTCGGCATAGAGGGTAATGCAACACCGTATACTCTCAGAACCTGTTCTGGTCGTGTAGAGGCCTTTGGCAGAAGGGCCAATGGATTCATGGTCTCTCATATCAAAGGAAATGAAGGCATACCCCTACCAACATTAGTCGAGTGTGACCAGATACCAGGCGAAAGGGAAGAGATTCCTACTCCAGAGGCTGCCTATCACCATCCTCACTTAAGACACCTTGTTGATGAGATTCCGGCAATAGACATGAATGCTGAAATCTTGGTCCTGCTAGGAAGAGACATTCTCAGAGTACATAAAGTACGCGAGCAGTGCAATGGACCTGACAATGCCCCTTATGCACAAAGACTTGATCTAGGCTGGGTGATAGTGGGCGATGTAAGCTTGAATAGTATGCGTACGTCATCTGAGATCCACTCCTTCAAAACTTACATATTAGAAAATGGACGTGCATCCCACTTCAAACAGTGCTCTCGCCATCATGAAGTAAGGGAGAAGCCTCTTGACATCATCCAAATACCTGATGTTACTCCTATCCTTTGTGATGACAATCCGGGTACCACAGTGTTTTGTACTACAAGTGATGACAACAAAATAGCCTTGTCAGTTGAAGACAGGAAATCATCTAAGCCCAAACAATGGCATTATGTTCCATCTGAAATTAATCCTGCAGATCATGCCACCAGGCCAGTGTCTGCAAGTGTCTTTGCAAATTCTTCTTGGTTAACAGGCCCTGAATTCCTGCTGGATCATCCAGAAGAAACCAAAGCTGATATCTTCAGTCTTCTAGAAACTGACAACGATCCAGAGATTCATCCTGAAGTTAAAACCCTTGTCACCAGAACTGAACAAAGACTCGTCTTGGGCTGTCAACGCTTTGAACGTTTCTCCAAGTGGACAAGGCTTGTACGTACCATTGCAAGGTTAGTCCACATTGCACACTGCTTTCACACAAAGCCCACAGATGTTCACTGTCAAGGTTGGCACGTGTGCCAAAGGTTTCTTTCTGCAAAGGATATTGCTGAAAGTGAACTGTTCATAATACGCAGTGTACAACAGGATGTCTTTGGCTCAGAAAGTAAATGTATCTGTGACAAGAGGGTCATTCCAAAAAACAGTCCTATAGCTAACCTGAACCCATTCTTTGACAATGATCATTCCGAGCCAGCTCCGCCACTTCAAAAACTCCAAGAGTGCTGGTACCTGCCTTTCTTCGGAGTGTATCATCCACAAATAACCAAAACTAATCAGGGTAGTGTTCGACTCCGGTGGCCAAGCAAATAGCAAACGATGGGCAGTACTGTTCACTTGCATGAGTGTGCGTGCAGTACACATTGAAGTAATAGAATATATGGATGCCTCAAGTTTTATAAATGCTCTAAGGCGATTCCTTGCCATCAGAGGACCAGTCAAAACATTAAGATCTGACTGTGGAACTAATTTCGTTGGAGCCTGTCGAGAGCTACATCTCAACTCTAGGCCAATTCAAGACCTTTTAGCTGAAAAGGGCTGTACATGGATTTTCAATCCTCCTCATTCTTCCCATATGGGTGGCTCCTGGGAGAGAATGATAGGCATCACACGTAAAATACTGGACTCCATGCTTATGGACTTGAAATCCACAAGACTCACCCATGAGATTCTAACCACCTTCCTGGCAGAAGCATCTGCCATAATCAATTCAAGACCACTTGTTCCAGTTTCTGTAGATCCAGAGGCCCCAACTCTCCTCGCTCCAGCTACTCTTCTTACCCAGAAGCTTGGGTCTGTTCCTGTTCCACCTGGAGACTTTAAAACAGGAAATCTGTGCTACAATCAGTGGAAGCGAGTACAACACCTTGCCAACTGCTTCTGGAATCGCTGGAAGATGGAGAATCTCTCTACTCTGCAAGGACGCAGGAAATGGCAACGTCTGAACCCTAACATCAAGGTTGGAGATCTTGTTCTCCTCAAGGACCAGCAAGCTGAAAGAATCGAATGGCCCATGGGACTGATTATAAAGAGCATTCCTAGTGATGATGGAAAAGTGCGTAAGGTGGAGGTGAAAGTTGCAAGACAAGGGACTATAAAAACTTTCATCAGACCGATCACGGAACTTATCTTGCTCTTGCCCTTTGGAGACTGAACTTACTTATGTATGCTGTTGGATTCTTCCTGTGACTTCAAGAAGGAAGTATCTTGAACTTTAATTGAAACAACTTGAAGTTTATATTATAGTTGTTCTTGCATTATATGTATGTTCTCCTTATATCTTTCAGGTCTTCAAGACATCTCTGCAAATTACATTGTTATGCATAACTTCCGTTATGATTTAAATAGTGACATTTATTATGCCAGACGGGGAGTGTGCTGCCTCAATGAGGCATAGAATATTACATAGCCTCTGTTATGTTCATGTTGTTATAGTTAAGAAATCATATATTTTTATGCCATTGTTTTCTAGGCTTCCCTGTGTTTGTTCTGTACTGCCATCTAGCGACCCTTTTTGGTAATGCTCCTGTTTTCTAGAATGTCTTACCCCTGACCTTATTATGCATTTCCTTTTTGTGTATTGCTCCGCCCTTGTAGTTTTATGATGTTTTCCTGTGTCATGGCTGCAGCTAACAGCCTCATGTAACAAGCACTCATGTTAATACATTGCAAGCTACGATCAGTATCATCTTTTGACCGCAAAATACTTTAACCATTCATTCATCTGCTGTATTCATTATCTGCTGTAACCTGATATTCAGAATAAAGCAACTTTGTGGATGAACAAGGTATTGGTGAGTTCAGCTATCTGACAAGGATTGTCTGCAGTGATTGTATCTTCTTATACAGACCAGGCATGGAGGTCTCAGCAAGGGATAGATCATTATTACAACTATCTGAGTCAGAATAGTACCAATTGAGCATCGTTTAAATGCCACAGCCTACCTAAGTATTGTTGCTGACCATGTCCATCCCTTTATGACTACAGTCATAAATTAAAATAATTTTGAAAAATAAGCAAAATGAATTACATAGCTAAGCTTCCTGGGGAAGACAACTCCCCCCTCCCCTATCAATGTTTAGACACAGGCATTGTATTTCAATAAGTTCACAGCATGCTCCAGTAGATAACTCCTATTCACTTTTGTATTCTACCAAAAGCAACCATATATATAGATAAAGCCATATAATAAAAAGGAATTGTGTGGGGGGAGTTAGTGCTTTACAATTCAGAAACTAAAAGAAAGGGTTAACGGTGAGGCACTGAAGTATAAATTTGCAGGTTAAGTAATTAAATAGAGAAAACAAAGAAAACAAGGCGCAACTCCTCTAAGTGCAGTTAATCATAAAATACACATAATTTATTAACATTCCCGATTAAAAACTCCCTAGATACAACCCCAAACAATATGAGGTATGTTATGGGCACCTGAGAACCATGTAGGTCTCTCAAACGATATCTCTCTAAGTTCCACAAAAGCAGAGTTCCAGGACTGTAGTAGGTTTCCACAGATGTGCACACTATGTGTGCCACGCACTCCCTGTGCTGGAAGGGATCGGTTCCTTTGATGTATCCATGGGTTATCAGGTGGCCCAAATGTCCAAATACAAGTAAAGTACAAATAGAAGTTAAAAAACATAATTTATGTAAGAACTTACCTGATAAATTAATTTCTTTCATATTAGCAAGAGTCCATGAGCTAGTGACATATGGGATATACATTCCTACCAGGAGGGGCAAAGTTTCTGAAACCTCAAAATGCCTATAAATACACCCCTCACCACACCCACAATTCAGTTTAACGAATAGACAAGAAGTGGGGTGATAAGAAAAGAGCGAAAGCATCAAATAAGGAATTGGAATAATTGTGCTTTATACAAAAAAATCATAACCACCACAAAAAGGGTGGGCCTCATGGACTCTTGCTAATATGAAAGAAATTAATTTATCAGGTAAGTTCTTACATAAATTATGTTTTCTTTCATGTAATTAGCAAGAGTCCATGAGCTAGTGACGTATGGGATAATAAATAACCAAGATGTGGAACTTCCACGCAAGAGTCACTAGAGAGGGAGGGAAAAAATAAAGACAGCCAATTCCACTGAAAAATTAATCCACTACCCAAATCAAAAAAGTTTCTATTTTTATAATGAAAAAAACTGAAAATATAAGCAGAAGAATCAAACTGAAACAGCTGCCTGAAGTACCATTCTACCAAAACTGCTTCTAAAGAAGAGAAAACATCAAAATGGTAAAAGTATGCAAAGAAGACCAAGTCATTGCTTTGCAAATCTGATCAACAGAAGCTTCATTCTTAAAAAGCCCAGGAAGTAGAAACTTACCTAGTAGAATGAGCCATAATCCTCCGAGGCGGGAATCCACCCGACTCCAAATAAGCATGATGAATCAAAAGTTTAAGCAAGATGCCAAATAAATGGCAGAAGCCTTTTGACCTTCCTAACACCAGAAAAGATAACAAATAGACTAGAAGACTATCTGAAATCTGAATAGCTTCAACATAAGATTTCAAAACTCTTACCATATCCAAAGAATGTAAGAATCTTACCAAAGAAGTCTTAGGAAAAGACAATAATTCCTCCCTAATGTTGATAGAAATCACAACTTTAGGTAAGAATTGAAATGAGGATAGCAAAAACCACCTTATCCTGATGAAAAAAATCAGAAAAAGGAGACTCACAAGAAAGAACAGATAATTAAAAATTGTTCTAGCTGAAGAGATGTCTAAAAAGAACAATACTTTCCATGAAAGGAAATAATGTCTAGAGAAAACATATGCTCAAATAGAAGAGCCTGTAAAGCATTTAGAACCAAATTAAAACTCCAAGGAGGAGAAATTGGCTTAATGACAGGTTTGATAAGAACCAAAGCCTGAACAAAATAATGAATAACAGGAAGGAACACTGCCTTACCCTGATGAAAAATCAGAAAAGGAGATCCACAAGAAAGAGCAGAAAACTCAGAAACTCTTCTAGCAGAAGAGATAACCAAAATGAACAATACTTTCCAAGAAAGAAATTTTAATGTCCAGAGAAAGCAAAGGTTCAAACGGAGGAGCCTGTAAAGCCCTCAGTACCAAATTGAGACTCCAAGGAGGAGATATTGACTTAATGACAGGCTTGATACAAACCAAAGCCTGTACAAAACAATGAATATCAGAATGAATAGCAATCTTTCTGTGAAAAAGAACAGAAAGAGTAGAGATTTGTCCTTTCAAAGAACTTGCAGACAAAACCTTATCTAAACCAACCTGAAAAATTGTAAAATTCTAGGAATTCTAAAAGAATGCCAAAAGAATTTATGAGAAGAACACCAAGAAATGTAAGTCCTCCAAACTCGATAATAAATCTTTCTAGAGACAGATTTACAAACCTGTAACATAGTATTAATCACTGAGTCAGAGAAACCTCTATGACTAAGAATCAAACGTTCAATCTCCATACCTTCAAATTAAATGATTTGAGATCCTGATGGGAAAATGGGCCTTGAGATAGAAGGTCTGGTCTGGTCTTAACGGAAATGTCCAAGGTTGGCAACTGGCCATCCGAATGAGATCCGCATACCAAAACCTGTGAGGCCATACTGGAACCACCAGCAGTACAAACGAACGCTCCATTAGAATTTTGGAAGAACTAGAGGCGGAAGATATAGACAGAATGATAATTCCAAGGAAGTGTCAATGCATACGCTACTTCCGCCTGAGGATCCCTGGACCTGAAATAGGCCCCTGGGAAGTTCCTTGTTAAGACGAGAGGCCAACAGATCTATTTCTGGAAGCCCTCACATCTGAAAAATTGAAAAACATATCTGGGTAAAGACCATTCTCCCGGATGTAAAGCTTGATTAACAGAGATAATCCGCTTCCCAAACGTCTATACCTGGGAAAAGGACCCCAGAATTTAGATAGGAGCTGGATTTAGCCCAAGCAAATATCCAAGATACTTTTGTCACAGTCTAAAGACTGATAGTCACACCCTGATGATTGACATACACCACAGATGTGATGTAATGTCTGAAAAAAACAATAAACGTCTCTTCTTCAAAAGATACCAACTGAAGAACTCCGGAATGCACGGCGTTCCAAAATATCAAATGGTAATCTCGCCTCCTGAGATTTCCAAACCCCTTGTGCTGACAGAGAACCTCAGACAGCCTCCCAACCTAAAAGACTTGCATCTATAGAGATCCTGGTCCAGGTTGAAAGAATCGAAGAGACCTGTAGAACTAAATGATGGTGATCTTAACCACCTAATCAAAGATAGATAAACATAGAATTCGAAGATTTAAAAAGTGAAATCCTAGAATCCCTGCACCATTATTCAGCATAAAAAACTGGAAAGGTTTTCTATGAAAATGAACAAAGAGAATTGAATCTAATGCTGCAGCCATAAGACCTAAATTTCCATGCATATATAGCAACTGAAGGAAATAATAGAGACTGAAGGTACCGACAGACAAAACCCAATAAAAAAGTCATTTGTCTGTTAGAGACAAAGACAGTGACACAATCTATCTGGAAACCTAAAAAAGGTGACCCTTGTGTGAGGAATCAAGAGCTTTTGATAAAAAGATCCGCTAACCATGTCTTGAAAAAACAAAGTTGAATCATATGAGATTCCGTAGTCTCAGAAAATAAAAATAATCTGAATGAAAACAGAAAATGAAGATATGCATCTATTGTATCTAATGAAAACAAATAATGCTATCACTGACCAAAAAAAGGCAGAATAGACCATATAAATACCAATCTAAAAGATGGTACATAATAAAAAGATTTTCTATCTTTGGAACAATGAATAGTTTTGAATAAAAACCCCAAAACCCATTTCCTAAAAATGGAACTGGAATAAATACCCCAGGAGATTCCAGATCTGAGCAGCGCTTGAGCCCCAACAGGTGATCAGCCGCACTTCAACATTACCCAAAATATATAGGAAAATGTTAGACTTACTGGAATAGCTGGAATATAATAGAGAGAAAAAGACTTCTCATAGACGGTTTAACTCTAAATTTTATTCTGTACCAAAATCTAAGAAATTTGGACCGAATAGAACCAAAAAAACTTCCAATTAAAAACATGTTACTTGGATAAGAATTAGAATTTTGTTCCTTAGTAAGAACAACCAAACTAAAATAAGCTTAAAGTTTTAGTCTTAGAACTCAATCTTGAAGCCCAGAGTAACAGTTAAGAATTGAATCCAAAATGAACCAAATAATTGATTATCTTGGAAAAAAAGAAATAAGGATTTTTTAGAAATCACAAAATTCTTCTAGCTAAAAACAGCTAAAGACATAGATTAAAACCTCATTTGTGAAAATATTCAATAAAATGAAGATACAAATGAAATTATTAGCATGTTAATCCAGTTAAAAGACCAGTCAACACACCAGACTTGCATAAACAAATGCAAGACAACAAGACAAATGCAACAGCACCCAGTCTAACCTCAAATGAGCAGTAGACTTTGTCCCTTAACAATGCTAAATAAAAACATAATCTGATACTTGATTTTAAAGTAAACAGAAAAAAATGAAGCAATTGCAACATCATTCAAATAAAACACAGGTCCAAGAAAAATACCTGAAAAATAATTTTCCTTAAATAGGATACAACCATCTAAAGGAAAAATAAATACTATTTTGCTATAGAAACAATAGCATAATTAGCAGGAGTAGAGATAGCCCCATTAAATTGGAGAACCATCAAAATTTAAATGAACTGCCGGCAAAGAATATAATTTAAAGCCTTTAAAGAAGGAATAAAAGAAAATTCCCAGCCTATTCCATTCCCTAGTATGAGGAACTGGAAAAAAACCTCTGAAGATACAGAAGAATAAAATGTTAGTTAGTCTTGAAAGAACTAATTACCTTAATATCCAAAATAATCAACACCTTTTCAACAAAGAACAAATGTACTTTAAAAATAAAAAAGTGGATTTGATAGTGTCAATATCTGATGAAGAAAATTCTGAAATGAGAAAAAACATCATCAGAGAAGGATAAATCATTATGTAGTTGGTCATTTGAAAACTCAATAATTAAAAAAGAAGTTTGAAAAAGACCTAAAAAATTTTTTTTTTATTTTTTTTTTTAGAAGGCACGATGTCAGACAAAGCCTTTAAAATAGAATCAGAAAAATATTCTTATAAATCTTCTACGTAATTCTTGTACATAAGATGTAAAAAGAATAGCAAATATATAAAGCATAAATACTAACGGATTCTGCATGTAAAAGTTTATCATGATAACTTATTACAAACCATAGCTAAAGAAAAAACATTCATAACATTTTTAAAATAAATGAACTTAGCTTTGGTAGGACTGAACTTCAGTCAAAAGGAATCCCTTAGAACGATTTTGAAACAGGAACAGGGAAATCTTGCAATATGTAATAGAAAAAAACAATATTTAAAGCAAAATTATCAAATTCCTTAAATGACAGTTTCAGGAATGGGAAAAGAAATGCAAAATAATAAGCTTCTAAAAACCAGAAGCAATAAAAAAGTGAAATTTAAATAACCACATTTTTTGGCGCCAAAAATGACGGTCACATTATTGGCGCTAAATACAACGCCCATATTCTTTGGCGCCAAGTATGACGCCACATCCTCTGACGCCGAAACCGACGCCCACATTTTTTGGCGGGAAAAAAATGTCTGAATATACATGCGTCAAAAAATGACGTTTACAGAATACAACTTCCGGCGTCAACTATGGCGCCGGAAATGACAAAATTTTTGCGCCAAAAAAGTCAGCGCCAAGAATTACGCAATAAAAAGCAACATTTTCTGCCCCCGCAAGCCTAACAGCACGCAGGGAAAATGGTCAATTGAGAATTTTCAAGGTAATGAAAAATAAATTGAATTAAAATGCATTATCCCAAATAATGAAACTGACAGTCTGAATTATAAAGGAATACTGATTATCCTGAATCATGGCAAATATAAGTTTAAAGACATATATTTAGAACTTTACATATAAAGTGCCCAACCATAGCTTAGAGTGTCACAAAAAATAAGATTTACTTACCCCAGGACACTCATCTACATATAGTAGATAGCCAAACCAGTACTGAAACGAGAATCAGTAGAGGTAATGGTATATAAGAGTATATCGTCGTTCTGAAAAGGGAGGTAAGAGATGAATCTCTACGACCGATACCAGAGAACCTATGAAATAGATCCCGTAGAAGGAGACCATTGAATTCAAATAGGCAATACTCTCTTCACATCCCTCTGACATTCACTGCACTCTGAGAGGAAAATCGGGCTCCAGCCTGCTGCGAAGCGCATATCAACGTAGAATCTAGCACAAACTTACTTCACCACCTCCATGGGAGGCAAAGTTTGTAAAACTGAATTGTGGGTGTGGTGAGGGGTGTATTTATAGGCATTTTGAGGTTTGGCAAACTTTGCCCCTCCTGGTAGGAATGTATATCCCATACGTCACTAGCTCATGGACTCTTGCTAATTACATGAAAGAAAACGCCAACATTCAAAACAGCTGTACACTGACAAAGCAGCCGGCTACATGTAACAGCTGATCGTGGTGGCGTAAAGACGGTGGGCGTAATTAAAGTACGGTAATTAAACTACATATTATATTTTATCTCTATCCCAACTTGTTTTATGTCCCTTTAATGCAGGGAGCCTTTTGTAAGTAAAGGCTGCAGGTCCATATATCTATCTATTTCTTTATCCTTAAAATCATTATACAGAGCAGCATGTATATTATTTCTACTGCTTACTACTGAGTTATCTTTTTTTTTTTTTGGGGGGGGGGGCGCAAAACAAATTGCACCAGGGCCCTCTGTTCAGTAGATCTTCTACTGTTTGTATTCTGTGGTGGAAAAAAGGCTGTCAGGGGTGAAGCTGATAGTGTTCCACGGGTGGAGTTGGGTGAATTGTGGGTGAGGCTGACAGTCTGTCGACAGGGTTGGGGCGTTTTGTGGGCTGATTTTGCACAGTCCCTGGTTTCACTTTGGAAATTAAGTTATGTATAGCAAAGAGAAGGTTATGCTCAATTCACATTTCACATTCACATTTTAAAAACAAATATTTACACAATCAAAAATATATATATATATATTAAAATAGTGAAAAAGTCTATCATTTGAATAAAACATAAAAAAATGTAATTTCATGATTGTAATTAAATTATAGGAAATGGTTAATATTTGGGAACAGTTAATTTAAGTTAGGAGACTCCATCAAACTGCAATTAAATGTACAAGGCAGTCATTAGTGACAGTGAACCCATTTTGCAGCTTATTCTACTTTCTCATTGGTTGTCTATTTTTTGCTTTCATTCATTTCTGCCAAAATCTGTATAAACTTCTGTAGCATATTGGTTTTTGCTTGTTTACCCAATCCAAGTACAGGAAATCCAAGTGTTCTGCAATGTTGCGGTGAAACTAAGGTCGCCAGATTTATGCAGATGCATCTCTAATGGGCTGGAATGCAGTCAGGGCAGGGCCGTCTTTAATATTGACTGGACCCTGGGCAAACATTTTCTTGCCCCACCCCCATGCAATTTCACTCTCCACCCCAACATCCCAAAAAAACAACGAAATCAATTTATTTTATAATTGTTTTTTAAATTATAAATCCAGCAGTACTGGACCTAAGCAGTACTAATAAGTAAATAAATATATAAATTCCTCCACTGTGGATTCATTTAATATGCTTTTGAATGTGATTCTGGTGGGAGGTTAGCTGGTTAAAGAGATTTAGGGCAGCCAACAGGAGCAAAGCAAGGTAAAGTCTGAGGAGGAAGCATGGAGGTGCAGACAAATACAAGTTTACCAACTGGAATAGCAGAACTACTATGGGAAGCTGTTAAATCTGAGACACAGAGAAAAAAAAACTATAAAAATAAACCTTACCTTAATATGTGAAGTATCAGCATGGCACTATACATCAGCCACAGCAGCACATGTCACTTCTTTGCTAGGAATAAGTTCCCTCTCACCCTGCACTAGACAATGCTGCATGGGGGAGGGGTTTGTGTGCACTCACTTATTCTTCCAACTGACACCTTTCTACAAAGCACTGTTCCCCTAACAAACTTCAGTTAGTTAATCTTAGGGCCAGAGCAGAAAAAGCAGGGCTAAGGGGACCAGCAGACTGGATGCTGTCTGTCCAAGGCTGCATGGATACAGTGTGAGAAGAGTCACACAGACTCAAGACTGAAGAGAGCAGTGTGTGCAGCTGCACAGATGCTCAAATCCTTACGTGCCTGCAGCTCCAGCTTTCTGCTGCATGCGCCTACACTCAGCCCTACCCAGAAACAATCCCCACCACCAGAGCAGTTACCTGGTAACAGTGGTAACCCCAGCAGGACCTTTTCTGATGCAGTGGGATTGACTGGATGCCGAGTTAGGGCTTAGCATTCAGTGCTGCACAGTGCATATCTAAAACAGCACATGGCACTAGCTTGGCCTGTCACATGACACCGGCACGGTCTGGCACAGTTTCTCACAAATAAATATAAGCAGAGAACTTTTGACTGTGACAGTATTAGGACTGACTGTGTGTGTATCCCATGTCACATGACATCAGCAGTCTGGCATGAACCAAAAATTGTATTTTTTTATTTTTGTAGGACTCTTGGGCCCCTCAACAAAGACTGGGTCCTGGGCAGCTGCCCCTTTTGCCCTGTGTTAAAGACGGCCCTGAGTCAGGGTGAATAGCACAAAATAATCCAGTAGCTATTGATGTTGAACAACAGATTCTAAATGATTGGAATGAAACCCATTATATTTAGAAATATTCAGTATGAATGTATTCAAGTAGCCATGCTAAAAAAAAGCATGATGATAATAATTACAGCATACTATCAGGACTTAAAATTTCCACTAACCCACTAGCCATTGGCGAGTGGAAATTTAAAGGTGGCGAGTGAAAGCTAGTTAGTGAATGTTGAGTCTGAAGTCTGGTGGCACATTGTATTAGCAGAATATATATTCCTATTGCAGCACTGAGAAACACACATTTTGGGCTATTGCTAAAACTTTCATCTAAAGGGATATTATAAATCCCGAAAGTGCAAGGATATATTCTTCCTCTAGGGCTTTAAGGACCCCACTAGTGCTTAGACTGTTACTCTGAGAGGGTAAACGGGGATGAGAGAGAGACTGTAGAGAAACATTTTAAGGGGAAAAGGTAGAGTTAAGACAGAATGGAGAAAAAAAAGAGTGAAGAGATATGAGAGAGGGGAAAGAAAGATTGTAAAGAGAAGATATGGCCTGAGGGGGCAAGAGAGAGGGTAAAAAGAGAGATTGAAGAGAGGAAGGAGTTGAGAAAGATAGTTAACGAGAAGTGAGAGATGATAATCATTTAAAAAAAAAAATCTCCAGGTCTGCTATGACGTTCCATGACTGTCAGCACTCTCTGCACTCTCAATGTTCAATACATTCCTTTTTCTATCCAGCTGTTGTCTTCCCCGGAACCTCTAGTTGATGTTTCTAACTGCTATGTAATTATTTTTATTTTATTACTGTATGTAGCATTATTTAATTTGTTATGGTAAAAATATAAAAACAATATTACAAAATGGCTAAATATATGTAAAGAGGGGGTGAAATAGTGGCGTGTGTGGTATTAGAAGTGACGAGTAACATTTTGTCCTGGCTAGTAGCTTAGGATTTGAAATTTTGAGCACTGCATACTATACTAGTTGTTTTACTAAGAAGCATTCATCACTCAAATACATAAGCTATCAGGTGACTTACAATAAACATTTCAGTCCTGTTACTGACCTTTCTCAAGAGGACTAAATTGTTGACAGTCTTAATGTAAACAAACACATATTATAAATGTATTTTCAAGATTTTTGTTTCTTTGGTTGTACACATCTTTCAATTGCCCAAGGACATCCTAAATAAGAAACAGACACGCAGCTGCCATTGGAGATTTAGATGGTAGATAGATAAATAGGATAGATCGATAATTAATTTTACTTATATTCAAATTCCCATAGGAAAAGTTAAAGGGGCAGTACACTGAAAATGTAAACCCTATGAAATGTTTAAGTATACATAATAAAACAACTTACTTTTTTTCCACACTGTGAGCCTGCAACATGCTACATACTAATTGGTTGATCAGTGCAGGAGCTTAGTTATATCTGTCTCTATTTGATCAGAGCAAAGACGAAAAAAGTAGCGCCTAGATTTAGAGTTTTGCGTTAGAAGGGGTGCGTTAGCTAAGCGTGTTTTTTCCCCCCCGCACCTTTTAAACAACGCTGGTATTTAGAGTTCTCTGAAGGGCTGCGTTAGGCTCCAAAAAGGGAGCGTACAGGCATATTTACCGCCACTGCAACTCTAAATACCAGCGTTGTTTACGGACGCGGCCAGCTTCAAAAACGTGCTCGTGCACGATTTCCCCATAGGAAACAATGGGGCATTTTGAGCTGAAAAAAAAACACCTGCAAAAAAGCAGCGTTCAGCTCCTAACGCAGCCCCATTGTTTCCTATGGGGAAACACTTCCTAAGTCTGCACCTAACACCCTAACATGAACCCCGAGTCTAAACACCCCTAACCTTACACTTATTAACCCCTAATTTGCCGCCCCCGCTATCGCTGACCCCTGCATATTATTTTTAACCCCTAATCTGCCGCTCCGTACACCGCCGCAACCTACGTTATCCCTATGTACCCCTAATCTGCTGCCCCTAACACCGCCGACCCCTATATTATATTTATTACCCCCTAATCTGCCCCCCCCCATCGTCGCCGCTACCTTACCTACACTTATTAACCCCTAATCTGCCGACCGGACCTCACCGCTACTATAATAAATGTATTAAACCCTAATCCGCCTCACTCCCGAATCAAAAACCCTATAATAATTAGTATTAACCCCTAATCTGCCCTCCCTAACATCGCCGACACTTAACTTCAAGTATTAACCCCTAATCTGCCGACCGGACCTCGCCCCTACTCTAATAAATGTATTAACCCCTAAAGCTAAGTCTAACCCTAACACTAACACCCCCCTAAGTTAAATATAATTTAAATCTAACGAAATAAAATAAATCTTATTAAATAAATTAATCCTATTTAAAGCTAAATACTTACCTGTAAAATAAACCCTAATATAGCTACAATATAAATAATAATTATATTGTAGCTATTTTAGGATTAATATTTATTTTACAGGCAACTTTGTATTTATTTTAACTAGGTACAATAGCTATTAAATAGTTAATAACTATTTAATAGCTACCTAGTTAAAATAATTACAAAATTACCTGTAAAATAAATCCTAACCTAAGTTACAATTAAACCTAACACTACACTATCAATAAATTAATTAAATAAACTACCTACAATTATCTACAATTAAATAAAATAAAATAAATTACAAAAAAAACCCACTAAATTACAAAAACAAACAAACACTAAATTACAAAAAATAAAAAAAGATTACAAGAATTTAAAACTAATTACACCTACTCTAAGCCCCCTAAAAAAATAACAAAGCCCCCCAAAATAAAAAAATGCCCTACCCTATTCTAAAATAAATATTTTACAGCTCTTCTACCTTACCAGCCCTTAAAAGGGCCTTTTGCGGGGCAGTAGTAGACCCTCTCCTGTCAAGACTGGTACCGCATTTTAAAGTCAGTAGTTAAGAGTTTTACATTACAAAGCCGTAGCATAAGACTCTTAACTAAAGTGCTATAAAGTACACTAACACCCATAAACTACCTATTAACCCCTAAACCGAGGCCCACATCGCAAACACTAAAATAAAAATTTTAACCCCTAATCTGCCGAACCGGACATCGCCGTCACTATAATAAATATATTAACCCCTAAACCGTCGCACTCCCGCAGTACAGGGGCACGTATACGTGCATTTGTACGCCTCAGCTTTGATAAATCTAGCCCTTAGTTTGAGTTAGAAATGAGTAGTAGATTTTTTTTTCTGACAATTGTCAAAGTTAGTTACATTTCCTTTCCTTATGCATCATGTGACAGTCATCAGCCAATCACAAAGCGCATGTATTTATATCCTGTGAATCTTGCACATGCTCAGTAGGAAGCTGGTGCCTCGGAAAATATGCATATAAAAATATTGTGCACATTTAGATGATGGAAGTGAATTGGAAAGTTGTTTAAAATTGGGTTCTCTATTTGAATCATGAAAGTTTAATTTTTACTTAACTGTCCCTTTAATTACATGTGAGCGTTGAGAGGTAGAATGAAATATTATAGGATCATACACATAGTTAACTATTTCAATTCTATGTTTTACATAAAAAAACAATAAATAAGAAAGTAGTGTGACTTACGTGTGATACACATTTATATAATTACCTATAAATCAATCTCAATTGGCACTCAGCCAACATAGGGCCAGATTGTAAGGTTAGAGCTTTCTCTGGTGCACAAACACCAATAAAAGTAAATTTTTAATGTACACACATTACAAGTTAAGAGTAAAATGTTTGCACGTGAGCGAAACCTTATGTGAGCTAACTTCTGAACTTCGGATACCATAGGCTTCAATGAAAAAAAACACTAATACTTATCGCTCATGTGCTAACCCAATACCGCGTTACACCAAGTGCGCTCGACCTGACGTGAGTTATTCATATTTCACATTCCATTGTTCTGCACATAGAAGAAAATATTATTTATATTTGTAAATATATAAAAATATTATTCTGCTCTCATGGATATCAAACAATTGTAAATACAACACAGGTTTATCCAAAAAAATAATAATCTAGTCTTATTTTTGAAAGCTATCAGGGAGTCCTTATACTCCTTAACTTGATGTGTGAGTTTATTCAGCCAATTTTCACTCTGATCCTGTAGTAGAGTGGGACCCTTCGTGGTATCAAATATCGCTATTTCTTCCTAGGCTTTATTCAGTAGGGCTCTAACTTCTTCCACCACCAACAATAGTGAGATAAGTGTATGTCTGTGGTTTCTCACTGGTAGTCGAGAATTGCTAGGGCATTATTAATTGAGGTCAGAAGTAAGAAATATTTGACCCAGTAACTAGATAGTTTGAGTGTGTGGGTTATCAGTAATAGAATAGACAGATTATTATAAATATGAATTCTTGCTAGATCTCGGATTTGATGACATGTAGCTAACATTATGCATGATTTTTCATATACAGATCCCCATTAGATTCTATTATATGTATACACTATGGTCCTTGAGGTTCCCTGCTTGTCTTATTATTGATCACTCAGCTTTATTCTAAATATCCGCTGCCACTTGACAGCTGGTAATTTTGTCAGCTTTTAGATAGCCATTTACTAAGAAGGTATGTAATGACTTCCTTAAATTGCTTAGTTACTAACAGTGCCTGATTAAGATTAAGTTCTCCGCCAAGCTGGCTGATTAGATCTTTGTATATAAGTCTGTGTGATTGTTTGTAGGGTTGCCATGGTGACATGTTGCTGGCTTATACATGATAGCCTCGCTTTGGTGCAAGCTGTTGCGTCATGGCATGTTGCCATGGCAACGTATAGCAGTGATTGGGACATTACAGAGTGATTGGGACATTACGCTCATTGCATAGTTTTGATGATACCCCGGATGCAACCACGCCCCCTCAGACCACGCTGTGTTTAGCGTGGTAGTGAATGGCGGATGTTATATTCTGCTTGATGATTTGCAAAGATGGTTTTAAAAAGTAAGCCGTATCTCCCTATTTTATTAAGTTAATCTTATGCCTGTTATGGTGATAACATTGTGTGCTGCAGAGGGCAGATTTAATTACATGCTGATTCTGATTACGCTCCATATCCACTTAATATATTGTCACTGACATACACTTATCTCACAGTAGTTATAGATACTACACACATGTTGTTTATTAATACTGTATATTTTGCTGGTATTATACAGAAGTATAATTGTTTGTTAACATACATCTCCAATTGATTTGATTTGATGTATTATGATTGGCTGAAACTTGATGGGGGAGGGGTTTGATTCATTATTTAAGACTGTTTGTATCACATTTTGGGTTGTCTGAGGAAGGGGTGAATGCCCCGAAACGTCACTGCCGAATAAATAATTTGTTATGTTTAAATCCAGTGAGTGCTTATCCTTGTCCAGATTATATATATATATATATATATATATATAAAATGCAAAATACAAGCAAAAAGAGTGATTACAAATTCAATTCACCCTGTACTATATAGAAAACACATTATTAACACATTATTTGATGTTTTAGTTTGTGAATTCAATGTATTTTTGAAAATATAAACTCATTATAAATCTGTCAGTTGGGACAGTCGACTGTTTACCACTGTATAACATCACCTTTCCTTTTAAAAGCACTTATTAGTGGAATTTCCCCCCATTCATTGATTATGCATGTCTTCAGCTGCACAACTGTACAGGGCCTTTGTTGCCTTATTTTGCACTTCATAATGCGCCATACATTCTCAATCGGAGACAGGTCAGGACTGCAGGCAGGCCATGCTAGCACCCCCATATTCTGCTTAAGCAACCATGTGCTTGTAATCCAGGCAGAATGTGGTTTATCGTTGTCCTGCTGGAAAAGGCAGGGGTTTCCCTGGAAAAGACAATGTCTGAATGGCAGCATATGTTGCTCAAAAAAGTATACATATCTTTCTGCATTAATGGTGCCCTCATAGATGTGCAAGTTACCCATGCCATGTGCACTGACCCCCCCCCCCCCCCCCCATACAATGACAGATGCTGGCTTTTGGACCTGACGCTGATAACAGCTTGGATAGTCCTTTTCCTCTTTGGCCCAGAAAACACAATGGCTGTTTTTTCCAAAAACTATTTGAAATGATGACTCGTCGGACCACAAAACACGATCCCACTGTGCCACTGTCCATCTCAGATGAGACCAAGCCCAGTGAAGTCAGCGGCGCATCTGGACAGTGTTGATGTATGGCTTCTGCTTTGCAAAGTAAAGCGCCTTAACTTGCATGTGGGGATGCAGCAGTGAATGGTGTTAATTGACAAAGGTTTACCAAAGTATTCCCGAGCCCATGTCAGGATATCCATTACAGACTCATGACAATGACATCTGAGGGATCGGAGATCATGCGCGTCCAGAAGTGGTTTTCTGCCTTGCCCTTTAGGCACCGAGATTTGACCACATTCCTTGAATCTTTTAATTATATTGTGCACTGTAGAAGGAGAAATGCCCAAAATCCTACCGATTTGTCTTTGGGGAATGTTGTTCTCAAAGTGTTGGATTATTCGCTGACGCATCTATCGACAGATTGGCGAGCCTCGACCCATCCTTCCTCTTGAAAGGGACATTCCGGTCAAAATTTAACTGCACATAGATGAATTACATATTTGAATAGAAACATATTTGCAATTTACATGTATTGGCAAAAATGCTTCTGGTAAAAGTTATCACTGTTTTAGTGTTGTCATTTTTCTCTGCACGTGCATGTGAAGCACAGCTAAATATGTTCAGTGCACTAGCATTTTAAATTCTCAGAGAGCCAGTGGGGCTTGTATCATGTCTGCAATTAACAAATTGAGTAATTACCGGATGGTACAAGCATTTTAGGCCCTCTGAGCAAATCTTTGTTTAAAATGCTGGTGCACGGTGCATATTTAAATACACGGTTGAAACAGCTGTATCTTTTGTAGAAGTATTTTTTGTTAATACATATATATTACAAAAATGCTTCTATTCAAAACTGAAATGTACCCATGTGGATTCCAATTTTGGCTGGAATATTCCTTGAAGGACTAGGCTTTTTTTGGAGGCTCCTTATATACTATGATTACACGATTGCCTCACCTGTTTCACATCACCTTCTAATTTCAACTTGTCACATCACTATTAGCTCCTAAATTGCCCGTCCCAACTTTTTTGAAATGTGTTGCATTCATCAGATTTGAAATAACTGTATATTTTCAAAAATACATTAAATTCACAAAGTTAAACATCAAATAATGTGTTTTTAATATAGTACAGGGTGAATTGAATGTTCAAATCACTATTTTTGTTGGGTTTTTTTTGTATTTTCCATACTGTCCGAACTTTTTGGGGATTGAGGTTGTTTATATATATATATATATATATATATATATATATATATATATATATATATATATATATACATACACACACAAAGTATATGTGTGTGTGTGTGTGTGTGTGAATATATGTTTATTTGTAAATATGTGTTTATATGTGCATATATGTATGTATATACATACATAAAGACATATATATATATATATATATATATATATATATACCCATATTTAGATATATATGTATACAATATTATTATTATTATTATCAGGTATTTGTAGAGCGCCAACAGATTCTGCAGTGCTGATATAAAATATAGCCCCTTCCATTCAAATACCTTGTCATATACCATATATCTTTAAAAAATTTATGAATTTTTATATGAATATTTTTTATCAGATACAGTGAGGGGAAAAAATATTTGATCCCCTGCTGATTTTGTATGTTTGCCCACTGACAAAGAAATGATCAGTCTATAATTTTAATGGTAGGTTTATTTGAACAGTAAGAGACAGAAAAACAACAATAAATCCAAAAAACGCATTTTAAAAAAGTTATAAATTTATTTGCATATTAATGAGTGAAATAAGTATTTGACCCCTTTGCAAAACATGACTTTGTACTTGGTGGCATAACCCTTGTTGGCAATCACAGAGGTAAGATGTTTCTTGTAGTTGGCCACCAGGTTTGCACACATCTCAGGAGGGTTTTTGTCCCTCTCCTCTTTGCAGATCATCTCCAAGTCATTAAGGTTTCGAGGCTGATGTCGGCAACTGGAACCTTCAGCTCCCTCTATGGGATTAAGGTCTGGAGAATGGCTAGTCCACTCCAGGACCTTAATGTGCTTCTTCTTGAGCCACTCCTTTGTTGCCTTGGCCGTGTGTTTTGGGTCATTGTCATGCTGAAATACCCATCGACGACCCATTTTGAATGCCCTGGCTGAGGGAAGGAGGTTCTCACCCAAGATTTGACGTTACATGGCCCTGTCCATCACCCCTTTGATGCGGTTACATTGTCCTGTACCCTTAACAGAAAAAAAAACCCAAAGCATAATGTTTCAACCTCCATGTTTGACGATGGGGATGGTGTTCTTGGGGTCATAGGCAGCATTCCTGCTCCTCCTCCAAAAACGGGCAAATTGAGTTGATGCCAAAGAGCTCGATTTTGGTTTCATCTGACCACAACACTTTCCCCCAGTTCTACTCTGAATTATTCAGATGTTCATTGGCAAGCTTCAGACGGGCCTGTACATGTGCTTTCTTGAAGAGACCGGAGGTTCAGACAAGCGGACAGCAATTTTAACCGGCTTTTTTAAAAAACATACTCATAGAGACTAAATCTATTTGAAATTCAAAAAAAGTCTTTGGAAAATTGATCCTCCAACAATGTTGTTGAAGAAAAAACAGTTGGTTGGTGTGAGATTCTGCTAAAGGAGAAGATGGAGCTTGAACCTAGATCCAGGTTTGGAAGCATTGCAATACCTTGAGTTCTAATCACAGACAAAAGGGCACCCATAACCTTTGTGAAAATTCTTGGAGCTGTAGCCAGACAAAATGGTAGAGCAACAAACTGAAAATGCCTGTCCAGAAAGGCAAACCTCAGAAACTGGTAGTGTTCCCTGTGTATTGGAACACAAAGATAAGCATAATCTAAATCTGTTGTGGACATATGACCTTGCTGAGCAAAAGGCAAAACAGTCCAAATAGTTTGCATTTTGAATAAAGGAATTCTTACAAACTTGTTCAAAGCTTTCAAATTCAGGACAAGTTTGAAAGTACCTTCCTTTTTTGAACAATTAAGAGATTTTAATAAAATCCCATCCCCTGTTCCTGTAAAGGAACCGGAACAATCACTCCCATCCTTACCAGATCTGAAACTGACTGAAAAAAAGCTGGGAGGTCTTGTTCTGAAACATATCTGATAACGCTGGGAAACTTTGTTCCAGATCCCTGAGTTCTGAATAGACTGAAACTAAGCCTCCTGAAAAAGGCTTAACCTGCCCCCTACTAGAAGTTCTGGATCAGGGGACGCACCTTCATGCAGATTTGGTAGTAGGGATAGGTTTCTTAGCCAGTTTTGACCTGTTCAAATTAGCACTAGGCATCCAGACTGGGCCAGATGTGCCTTGCTTCTGAATAGAGGAGTCCACCCTTTCTTCCGTATTCTGATGAAAGTAGTGAAAGTGATTAGAAGCTTTAGATTTCCCGCTAGACTTCTTGTCTTGAGGAAGAAAAACTCCTTTACCACCAGTAAAAATAGAAATGATAGAATCTAAATCAGAACCAGATAGTTTCTTTCCCTGAAAAGAAAGACACAATAATCTGGAATTTTGACACCATGTCAAAAGACCAGAATTTAATCAACAAATGCTCACCTAGAAAGGACTGTCAAGGACATGCTTTTGATATCAATATTAATAATATCAAATACAGCATCACAAATAAAATAATTGGCGTCTATGAGCAAACTAAAAAGATTCTCACTAGCAGAGTCATTAGAACACTGTTCTGAAACAGTAGATAACCAGTAAGATGAAGCAGCAGCCACATCAGCAATAGAAATAGCACACCTAAGCAAATATCTTGCTTGTAAAAAGACTCTACTATGAAAGACTCAAATGTTCTATCAAAAAGGGTATTTAAAAGAAGTACTGCCTTGCAAAGGTATAGTAGTGCATTTAGCCAGAGTGGAAATTGTGACAGAGCCCCATTGTGACAGAAGAGTTGATGTGTTTGCCTATTTTTAGTGAATAAAGTACAATTTATTTCACCATTTGTTTTGCTCTTTGAAATTATCCTAGTAAAACAGCGGTATAGAGTGCTGGTCTCCCGTGACACCCATCAACCTCGGGAACAGTTTCCCATGATTCAATATTGGCAGCAAGTAAGGGATATAACTTTTTAAACCTTGCTGAAGGATTAAAATAATTTCCTGGGGGGCAGAGCCGTTAATGGTTAAGATGGCCGCATAAATCCCTAGCTCCATGTAAGCAGCAAACATACAGGAGCAATAACACACTATAAACCACTCATCCATGGGCTAATTTCATACCTCCAGTAACTGGATCACCAGCTGAATACGGCGGTACCAACAAATCTAGTGGAGGTTACATAATCAGCCCGAAAATAGACTTTGATAGCATGCAGTTGCCACATCACTGACGCATGGTAGACCCTGCTCCTTGGACGGCCGATTTAGTGAGATCAACGACGAGAGGGCCAAAACAGAGGAGTCATCCGGACACTGAAGATGCAATAACAGAAACCCAAAGGCATAAAAGGTAGGTAGAGCGCATAACCATGCAATCAGCATTACGGTCCACAGGCCGCACAAAGGTTTGTATTGTTTCTCCGTTGTACTTTTATCCTTGCACCCATGGGCAGCGCTGCGGAATCTGTTGGCGCTTTATAAATAAAGAAGAATAATATTCAGTACAAGTGGCAAGGCAGATGTTCATATACTTGACCAATATGATCTGTCTGAATCGCCCCTTCTGGCATTTTTTTCCCGGCCCTGAATACTATTGTTATATTTGTTCTATTTTCTTATTTATGTTGATGTTTTCATATTTTGCTAAGTTAGAAATTTATTGTTTGAATAATAATTCAGGTACAATATCCGAACACAGAACAGCAATCCCCACAATCTCCTCACTTGTAATACTTGCTGATGACTTCCAAGAATCAACCTATATGTATTATCACTCAAAATGTTAAGGGTTCAACTACCCATGCAAAAGATCCCAGGCTATGTCTGATTTGTTGAAGAAGGGAGCTGACATTCTTTTTTTGCAGGAGACACACTTTAAGAAACTCCAAATACCAAAATATCTAGGAAAGCATTATACTCAACACTTCCACTCCAAGGCACCCACCAAACACTGTAGAGTTAGTAACTTATTCCACAAACATATCCCTTTTGTACTATCATAAACAGTTAAGGATATAGAAGGCAGATTCTTAGGGATTTACAGGCCTATTATATGGAAGACTGATCAATGTGTATGCCCCCAATATGAAATATATTCCTTTCTTTACGTATCTTTTCTGCAAAATGTTAGACATCTCCAAAGGTTTTTATTGGCGGAGACGTTAACTTACCATTCCAACCATTAATTGATACCTCAAACCCAACCACTGGAACCTCGAAACACACAGCATCTTATATGTGGAAAGGACTTAGAGACAACAATTTATACAATATATGGAGATTTATGCACCCCTTAAATGGGGATTATACATTTTACTCTCACCCCTCGCATACATATAGTAGGATAGATTATATCCTAACTAATCAGGCAGTCCTTTCTTTACTAACCAAGTCCACTATACTACCCACGTCCTGGTCAGATCATTCGGCAGTATCAGTGCAGTTTATTTGGCCTAATACACCTTCCAGCCCACATCAGTGGCGTTTAGATGAATCTCTTTTAACACATCAACCTTTTGTTGAACATCTATCCAATACACTGACAGAATACTTCCAAATGAATACAAACTCTGTTGTGGACCCCTTTGTAGTATGGGAAGCCCATAAATGTGCACTCCAAGGAGAATTTATCAAATATAAAGCTCAACTACAAAGGATTTCCAGACAAACATACACTGATCTAGTATCAAAACTTTCCCAATTGCACTTCACACATAAAAAAAGACCCTAATAATATTACCATCCTGGAAGAGCTCCGAGCAGTAAGGGAACAGCTAAATACTTATCTCGCTTTAGAACATCAAAAATCCTCCCTAAAGTTAAAATAGAAATTCTACCATGAGGGAAACAAAGCAGGAAAAATGATGGCCGGAACATTGAAACATACTAAATTAAAATCATTTATCCATGAACTTAAAACTCAACAAAACACCTTAGTTCAAACAACACCCGATATATTAGACCAATTACACCAATAATACTTAAAATTGTATCATATCTCATCTGACCCCATAAAACAAAGCACAGATAGAGATAACACCCTACACACATACTTGGATTCTTGTAACCTACCTACCTACCTGGCACCGTTACAGAGAGAAGTTCTGGAATCCCCAATTTCTGCACCCAAAATTGCAGCTCTCAAAGATTTAAAAAGTGGAAAAAGCCCTGGGCCTGATGGATTTACTGTTAAATATTATCAACTCTTTACTCCAACACTCATCCCTCACTAACTTACTATATATAATAAGATCTCCCTCTCCAGTCCCATTCCACCTTGAATGCTAGAGGCACATGTTGTGGTCTTGCCTAAATCAGGTAAATCCCCAGATACACCTCCATACTTTCTCCCTATATCCTTATTGAATATTGACACAAACTTTTTGCAAAAATTGTAGCAGCATGCCTAAACAATATACTCCTTAATCTAATTCACGTTAACCAACTGAGCTTTACGCCTTACATAGAAGCCCGTAACAACACTATAAAAATGATCAATTTGATCAAGACCCTAATAATATTAACATCCTGGAAGAGCTCCGAGCAGTAAGTGAACAGCTAAATACTTATCTCGCTTTAGAACATCAAAAATCCTCCCTAAAGTTAAAACATAAATTCTACCATGAGGGAAACAAAGCAGGAAAAATGATGGCCGGAACATTGAAACATACTAAATTAAAATCATTTATCCATGAACTTAAAACTCAACAAAACACCTTAGTTCAAACGACACCCGATATATTAGACCAATTACACCAATAATACTCAAAATTGTATCATATCTCATCTGACCCCATAAAACAAAGCACAGATAGAGATAACACCCTACACACATACTTGGATTCTTGTAACCTACCTACCTACCTGGCACCGTTACAGAGAGAAGTTCTGGAATCCCCAATTTCTGCACCCAAAATTGCAGATCTCAAAGATTTAAAAAGTGGAAAAAGCCAACAACACTATAAAAATTATCAATTTGATAGAATATACCACAAAAACTAAAACCCCAACTATCTTCGCGTCCCTGGATGCGGGAAAAGCTTTTGACAGATTAAATTGGAACTTTCTCAATCAAATATTAATTAAATGTGGCTTCCCGGATGAGTATATATAAAAAATAATGGCACTATACAGTACTCCAAATGCTAAAATCAAGCTCATTGACTCCCTTTCTCCTCCCTTGTCAATTTACAATTGCACGAGACAGGGGTGCCCGCTGTCCCCTCTCCTCTTTATACTGGCCATGGAAATTCTAGCAGCTAGGATTAGAATAAATATGAACATTTCAGGTATTAAACTTAATGACAAGGAATATAAAAATATCTCTATATGCCGACAATATATTTTTGACTATTACTAATCCATTATTATCACTAAAAGAACTAAACAATGAATTTCAACTATACAGGGAATACTCACACTTTAAAATAATGCTTCAAAATCTGAATTCATGGGTATAGCAGTCCCAGACACAATTATTAATCAAATAACCACAACCTATTGATACAAATTTCATAAGACCTCACTAAATTATTTGGGGATACAAATCACCAAAGACCCACAAAAAATTATATTCAGCAAATTATTTACCCCTATTAAATAATATCCAACAAGAATTAAACTCATGGCATAAAAACCCCACTATCAGGGTTAGGGAGACTACATGCTATAAAGATGACCATCCTACCCAAGATTTTGTATATTTTTCAGACAGGACCATTCAATCTACCTATCTATTTTTTTTATAAACTGCAAGGCATATTGAACACATTTCTGTGGCATAATAAACACCCTAGAATCGCGAGAAAGAAGGGAGGGCGGGAAAGAAAGAAGAGAGGGAGTTGAGGGAATGAGTGAGTTGAGGGAGGAAGGGAGTTGAGGGAGGAAGGGAGGGAGAAAGGGAAGGGAGGGAGTTGAGGGAGGAAGGGAGGGAGAAAGGGAAAGAAGGGAGAGAGGAAGGGAAGGAAAGAAGAATACACTTTAAAACAATCACTGCCCTTCACATGCAACAACATACAGTAATTACCATCCTTCAAGTAATGAAACTTTTTAAGTGTCCATTTACTATTTACTCTGTGAGTTTATGAATGCAGAGAAAGCTAGCTATTAGTAGCTAACATACATTAGCGTTGTATGTATGCATGTGTATGAATTGATTATATTATTAAAGGGACAGTCAACCCAAAAATTACTGTTACTTATTTAGATTAGTTAATTAACAATCTTTACATCAAACTCTAGCCCAATTTTCATCTAAATAAACGTTGGCAGAAAATACACTTACTAGATCTCATATGGCTGTTTTGAAATGGCCACCTGACTCCTCCTTCTCTGACGTCTCCCAAAAGCTTGAACTGCAGCACTAGTACAGGATCCTCTCGTCCCTGAGCGCTCCTTTCATTCAGTTCATTGAGACACTCATATGGCACCCCCCCCCTCACACTATCTCCCCTCACTTTCTTTCAGAAGAACTTTCTGTCTGCACTAACACACCCACATTTATATGCAGCACATTATTATTATTATTACAAAATTTATGTTTGTATAGGACCGGAAAAGCGGAGAAGACGAGTATTCTGTTTCGGTTCTTTTCCATGTTTATAAAGATAAAAAGTGTAACAGTTGCAAAAAATGTTGCTGCTGCCAAACGTTTGTGGCAAAATCTGGTGTTGTATACTAATGTACTATTTTCTGCCCACCTGCAACAATGTCATAGACTGCAACTGACAGAAATATATAGAATTTTCATAAAGTAAACAGATGCATAGTCATTGCTAAAAAACCCGCTTACAAATCGTGACAGTTTCAACAAATAATACCGCCTAAGATTCAGTAGTGAACGATCTCCAACCACCACTGCAGTTAAAAAGAGCCCCACAAGCCAGAACTTCAGATTCTCACAGCTAGTGCTCCCCCGACCACCTGCTCACTGTTCTCCGGTCCTCCTCGGCCAGCACCCCCGCACACAGAGCGAAGATTTTTTTGTATATGACTATCAAGCATCTAACATTTGTGGGAGAGGGGCTCGTTATCTCCGGATCAGCAACCATTACACACAGCGCTGTAAGTCTTATATCCTTCTATTTTAATTGGTGGGTTGTGCTGGCACAGGGCATACTGGCATTCTTTTCTTGTTTTTTTTTATCTTCTTTTTGAATATATATATATATATATATATATATATATATATATGTGTGTGTGTGTGTGTGTGTGACTATAAGTGCCCAAAATAAGGCTATAGAGTATCTAAATGATAAAAATTATACTTATCAATAGACACTCACCCACCAGCAAACAATAAATAGATAAACTAGTACTGTAACATATCAGCAGAGGTTATGTAATAGGAGTATATTGTAGATCCATAGAAGGAGGCAAAAGACAAGTCCCTGCATACCCCATATACATCCCTCTGACAAGCACTGTACTATGAGGGGCATCTGGGCCTCAACATAAACTGAGAACCTCTCTCTCTGGAGAATCAAATGAACATCTTCATTTGACTGAGGTACATTTGAGGTGGAAGATGTTTTATAGAGCTCATGTGGTTAGGGAATATTTGCCTCCCCCTAGTGGTAAGAAATAGTGGATCATGGACTCGTACCACCTATATGATAGAAAAATAAACATTTCTATTTTTGAAAGCATTCTTACTTTACAGCATTTTTTCACACCTGCTTATAACTTTTGCACAGTAGTGTGTATGTGCATGTGCGTGTATATATACAAACAAGAAAATAGAGAGACCCACTCCACTGAGACAGAACAAAAGCTAGAAAAACTTCCGTGCTTCTCCACAAGGCCAGTGCCACTCAGGGTGCAGTCTCTTATAGCACATTATGCCTTTCACAGTGAAAAATTATCCTGTAGCATATCAGTCTGATCCTGCCCAATGACAGTCCAGCACCAAAATACCATACAATTCTTCTCTGAACGAGACAACAAACCACAGACGTACGTTTCGACTTTATTTGGGCCTTGTTAGTGAGGTGCAGTTGCATCTCTCTAGTCTAAGGCATATGTACAAGGAGTCCACGTCTGGTTTCCCCTTTTTACTCATAGGGAGATCTAAGAGTAATTTGCATACAAACAAGAAAATAGAGAGACACACTCAACTGAGACAGAACATAAGCTAGAAAAACTTCTGTGCTTGTCCACAAGGCTAGTGCCATTCAGGGTGCAGTCTCTTTTAGCACATTATGCCTTTCACAGAGAAAAAACATAATTTATGTAAGAAATTACCTGATAAATTCATTTCTTTCATATTAGCAAGAGTCCATGAGCTAGTGACGTATGGGATATACATTCCTACCAGGAGGGGCAAAGTTTCCCAAACCTCAAAATGCCTATAAATACACCCCTCACCACACCCACAATTCAGTTTAACGAATAGCCAAGAGGTGGGGTGATAAGAAAGGAGCGAAAGCATCAAAAATAAGGAATTGGAATAATTGTGCTTTATACAAAAAAATCATAACCACCACAAAAAGGGTGGGCCTCATGGACTCTTGCTAATATGAAAGAAATGAATTTATCAGGTAAGTTCTTACATAAATTATGTTTTCTTTCATGAGCTAGTGACGTATGGGATAGCAGATACCCAAGATGTGGAACTTCCACGCAAAAGTCACTAGAGAGGGAGGGATAAATAAAGACAGCCAATTCCGCTGAAAAAATAATCCACAACCCAAATCAAAAAGTTTTAATCTTATAAAGAAAAAAACTGAAATCATAAGCAGAAGAATCAAACTGAAACAGCTGCCTGAAGTACTTTTCTACCAAAAACTGCTTCAGAAGAAGAAAACACATCAAAATGGTAGAATTTAGTAAAAATAAGCAAAGAAGACCAAATTGCTGCTTTGCAAATCTGATCAACAGAAGCTTCATTCCTAAAAGCCCAGGAAGTAGAAACTGACCTAGTAGAATGAGCCGTAATCCTCTGAGGCAGGGTTTTACCCGATTCCACATAAGCATGATGAATCAAAGATTAAAACCAGGACGCCAAAGAAAAGGCAGAAGCCTTCTGACCTTTCCTAGAACCAGAAAAGATAACAAATAGACTAGAAATCGTTCTGAAATCTTTAGAAGTTTCAACATAATATTTCAAAACTCTAACTATATCCAAAGAATGCAAAGACCTCTCTAGAGAATTCTTAGGATTTGGACATAATGAAGGGACAACAATTTCTCTACTAATGTCGTTAGAATTCACAACCTTAGGAAGAAATTAAAATGAAGTCCGTAACACTGCCTTATCCTGATGAAAAATCAGAAAAGTAGATTCACAAGAAAGAGTAGATAACTCAGAAACTCTTCTAGGAGAAGAGATAGCCAAAAGGAACAATACTTTCCAAGAAAGTAAATTAATGTCCAGAGAATGCAAAGGTTCAAACGGAGGAGCCTGTAAAGCCCTCAGCACCAAATTGAGACTCCAAGGAGGAGAGATTGACTTAATGACAGGCTTGATACGAACCAAAGCCTGTACAAAACAATGAAGATCAGGATGATTAACAATCTTTCTGTGAAAAAGAACAGAAAGAGCAGAGATTTGTCCTTCAAGGAACTTGCAGACAAACCCTTATCCAAACCATCTTGAAGAAATTGTAAAATTCTAGGAATTCTAAAAGAATGCCAAGAGAATTTATGTGAAGAACATCAAGAAATGAAAATCTTCCAGACTCGGTAATAGATCTTCCAAGACACAAATTTACGAGCCTGTAACATAGTATTAATTACTGAGTCAGAAAAACCTCTATGACTAAGAATTAAGCATTCAATTTCCATACCTTCAAATTTAATGATTTGAGATCCTGATGGAAAAATGGGCCTTGAGACAGAAGGTCTGGCCTTAACGGAAGTGTCCAAGGTTGGCAATTGGCCATCCGAACGAGATACGCATACCAAAACCTGTGAGGCCATGCTGGAGCCACCAGCAGTACAAATGACCGCTTCATTAGGATTTCGAAAATCACTTTTGGAAGAAGAACTAGAGGCGGAAAAATATAAGCAGAATGATAATTCCAAGGAAGCGACAACGCGTCCACTGCTTCCGCCTGAAAATCCCTGGATCTGGACAGATACCTGGGAAGTTTCTTGTTTAGATGAGAGGCCATCAGATCTATTTCTGGAAGTCCCCAGATTTGAACAATCTGAAGAAATACCTCTGTATGAAGAGACCATTCGCCCGGATGTAACATCTGGCGACTAAGATAATCCGCTTCCCAAGTGTCTATACCTGGGATATGAACCACAGAAATTAGACAGGAGCTGGATTCCGCCCATACAAGTATCCGAGATACTTCTTTATAGCCTGAGGACTGTGAGTCCCCCCTTGATGATTGACATACGCCACGGTTGTGACATTGTCTGTCTGAAAATAAATAAAGATTCTGTCTTCAGAAGAGGCCAGAACTGAAGAGCTCTGAAAATCGCACGGAGTTCCAAAATGTTGAGTGGTAAACTCGCCTCCTGAGATTTCCAAACCCCTTGTGCTGACAGAGATCCTCAGACAGCCTCCCAACCTGAAAGACTCGCATCTATAAAGATCATGGTCTAGGTTGAAAGAACCGAAGAGACCCGTAGAACTAAATGATGATGAACTTAACCACCGATCAAAGATAGTTAAACATTAGAATTCAAAGATATAAAAAGTGATAACCTAGAATCCCTGCACCATTATTCAGCATAAAAAAACTGGAAAGGTTTCCTATGAGAATGAGCAAAGATAATCGAATCCAATGCTGCAGCCATGAGACCTAAAACTTCCATGCATATATAGCAACTGAAGGAAATAATAGAGACTGAAGATTCCGACAAACGGAACCCAATAAATTGTCACTTGTCTGTTAGAGACAAAGACATTGACACAATCTATCTGGAAACCTAAAAAAAGGTGACCCTTGTGTGAGAGGAATCAAGGAACTTTTGATAAAAAAAATCCTCTAACCATGACTTGAAGAAACAACAAAGTTAAATCGTATGAGATTCCGCAGAATGAAAAGACGGAGCCAGTACCACAAGACCGTCCAAATAAGGAGCACTGAGAACCTTGAAAAGATTCTTAGAACTGTCGCTAGACCAGAAGGAAAAGCAACAAATTGGTAATGCTTGTCAAAAAAGAGAATCTCAGAAAATAATCTGAAATGAAAACAGAAGATATGCATCTATTGTATCTATTGTAAACAAATAATGCATCATTGACCAAAAAAAGCAAAATAGACCATATAAACACCATTCTAAAAGATGGTATACTTATATGACAATTCAAAAAAGATTTTCTATCTTTAGAACAATGTTTAGTTTTGAATAAAACCCCAAAACCCATTTCCTAAAAATGGAACTGGAATAAATACCCCAGAAAACTCCAGGTCTGAACAGCGCTTGAACCCCAATGGGTGACCAGCCGCGCTTCACCAATATCCAAAATATATAGGTCTGAAACACACTTAAGGAAAGTGTTAGCCTTACTGGAATAGCTGGAATATAATAGAGAAAAAAAGACTTCTCACAGAAGGTTTTACTCTGAATCTTATTCTGTACCCAAAATCTAAGAAATTTGGACCGAATAGAACCAAACAAATTTCAAAAAAGTGTTAACCTGCCCCTTACCAGCCAAGCTGGAATACGGCACATGCATGCAAATTTAGGGAGCTGACTTTGAACTGAAAAAACTTCCAATTAAAAACATGTTACTTGGGTAAGAATTTAGGATTTCGTTCCTTAGTAAGAACAACAAAACTAAAATAAGCTTAAAGTTTTAGTCTTAGAACTCAATCTGGAAGCCCAAAATAACAGTTAAGAATTGAATCCAATTATGAACCAAATAATTGATTATCTTGGAAAAAAAGAAATATGGATTTTTATAAATCACAAAATTCTTCTAGCTAAAACAGCTAAAGACATAGATTAAACCTTATTTGCGAAAATATTCAATAAAATGAAGACACAAATGAAATTATTAGCATGAAAATCAAGTTAAAGTACCAATCAACACACTGGACTTGCATAATCAACAAATGCAAGATAACAAGACAATGCAATAGCACTTAGTCTGAACTTCAAATGAGTAGTAGATTTGTCCCTTTAACAATGCTAAATAAATCATAATACGATACTTGATCTTAAAAGTATCCAAACAGAAAAATTAAGCATTGCAACATCATCCAAATAAATTACAGGTCCAAGAAAAGTACCTGAAATAAATAATTTTCCTTAAATAAGATACAACCATCTGAAGGAAAAAAACAAATACTATTTTGCTATAGAAACAATAGCATATTTAGCAGGAGTAGAGATAGCCCCATTAATTTGGGGAATCCTCAAAACTGAAAACTAACTGCCGGCAAAGAATATAATTTAAAAACCTTGAAGAAGGAATGAAAGAAAATTCTCAGCCTATTCCATTCCCTAGTATCAGGAACTGGAAAAGAAATAAAATGTTAGCTAGTCTTGAAAAATAACTAGTTACCTCAATATCCAAAATAATCAACACCTTTTCAACAAAGAACAAATGTACTCTAATAAAAATAAAAAGTAGATTTGTAAGTGTCAATATCTGATGAAGAAAATTCTGAATGAGAAAAAACACCATCAGAGAAGGATAATTCAGTATGTTGTAGGTCATTTGAAACTTAATCAACTAAAAAAGAAGTTTGAAAAAGACCTAAAAATTTAATTGGAAGGCAGGATGTCAGACAAAGCCTTTAACATAGAATCAGAAAAATATTCTTATAAATTTCTAAGTATATCTTGTACATAAGATGTAAAAAGAATAGCAATATATGAAGCATAAATACTAATAGATTCTGCATGTAAATAGTTTATCATGATAACTTATTACAAACCATAGCTAAAGATAAACATTCATAACATTAAAATAAATGAACTTAGCTTTGGTAGGACTGATATCAGTCAACAGGAATCCGCATTTTCTGATTCAGGAACAGTATGTGAAATATCTTGCAATATGAAATAGAAAAAAACAACATATAACGCAAAATGATCAAATTCCTTAAATGACAGTTTCAGGAATGGGAGAAAAATGCAAAACAAACAAGCCTCTAGCAACCAGAAGCAGCAAAAATATGAGACTTAAATAATGTGAGACGCCCACATTATTGGCGCCAAGTACAACGCCCATTTCTTTTGGCGCCAAGTATGACGCCACACCCTTTGACGCCAAAACCGACGCACACATTTTTTGGCGCAAAAAAACGTCTGAATACTCATGCGTCAAAAAAATGACGTAACTACGAACAACTTCCGGGGTCAACTACGGTGCCGGAAATGACCAAATTTTGCGCCAAAAAAGTTTGCGACAAAAATGGCGCAATAAAATGAAGCATTTTCTGCCCCCGCGAGCCTAACAGCCCGCAGGGAAAAATAGTCAATTGAAAATTTTCAAGCTAAGAAAAAAAATATATATTCATATGCATTATCCCAAATAATGAAACTGACAGTCTGAATGAAGGAATACTGATTAACCTGAATCATGGCAAATATAAGTTTAAACACATATATTTAGAACTTTACATATAAAGTGCCCAACCATAGCTTAGAGTGTCACAAAAAATAAGACTTACTTACCCCAGGACACTCATCTACATATAGTAGATAGCCAAACCAGTACTGAAACGAGAATCAGTAGAGGTAATGGTATATAAGAGTATATCGTCGATCTGAAAAGGGAGGTAGGAGAAGAAATCTCTACGACCGATAACAGAGAACCTATGAAATAGATCCCCTAGAGGAAGACCATTGTATTCAAAATAGGCAATACTCTCTTCACATCCCTCTGATATTCACTGCACTCTGAGAGGAAAACTGGGCTTCAACTTGCTGCGAAGCGCATATCAACGTAGAATCTAGCACAAACTTACTTCACCCCCTCCATGGGAGGCAAAGTTTGTAAAACTGAATTGTGGGTGTGGTGAGGGGTGTATTTATAGGCATTTTGAGGTTTGGGAAACTTTGCCCCTCCTGGTAGGAATGTATATCCCATACGTCACTAGCTCATGGACTCTTGCTAATTACATGAAAGAAAATATCCTGTAGCATATCAGTCTGATTCTGCCCAGAGTCACAGGCGTGAAAAAGAAAGTACACCCTCTTTAAATTATATGGTTTTACATGTCAGGACATAATAACAATAATCTGGTCCTTAGATGGTCTTAAAGGGATAGTCTAGTCAAAATTAAATATTCATGATTCAGATAGAGCATGCAATTTAAAAAAAAATTAATCCTATTATCACATTTTCTTTGTTCTCTTGGTATTTTTATTTGAAAAAGCAAGAATGTAAGCTTAGGAGTCGGACCATTTTTTGGTTCAGCACCTGGGTAGCACTTGCCGATTGGTGGCTACATTTAGACACCAATCAGCAAGTGCTACCCAGGTGCTGAACCAAAAATGGGCCGGCTCCTAAGCTTACATTCTTGCTTTTGTAAATAAAGAGAACAAAGAAAAATTGATAATAGGAGTTAATTAGAAAGTTGCTTAAAATTGCATGCTCTATCTGAATCATTTAATTTTAACTAGACTCTCCCTTTAAAATTAGGTAAATAAACTTCCTCAAGAGTTAGTAATGACAAACACTGTGGGGGACTTTAAAAATGCCTGGGACAAGCATAAGGCTATCCTACGAACTAGATAAGTTTATACTTTTAGGTAATATCGGGCAGACTTGCTGGGCCTATGGCTCTTATCTGCCATCAATATCTATGTTTCTATGTTAAATACAACCACAGAAGAACAACAACACATTACATATTACACTGTGTCATGATTTATTTAACAAAAATAAAGTCAAAATGGAGAAGCCATGTGTGAAAAACTAAGTATACATGATTCAATAGCTTGTAGAAAATAACGAAGTAATCATTTTCTGTATGACTTTATCAGTCTCTCATATCGTTGTGGAGGAATTTAGGCCCACTCTTCTTTAAAACGTTGCTTCACTTCATTGAGGCTTGCGGGCATTTGTTTATGCTCAGCTTTCTTAAGGTCCTGCCCCAGCATTTCAATCGGGTTGAGGTCTGGACTTTGACTGGGCCATTGCAACACCTTGATTCTTTTCTTTTTCAGCCATTCTGTTGTAGTTTGCTGATGTGGTTGGTATTATTGTCCTGATGCATGAACCAATTTCAGGCAAGCTTTAGCTGTCGGACAGATGGCCTCATATTTGACTATAGTACTTTGGTATACAGATGAGTTCATGGTCGACTTAATGACTGCAAGGTGCCCAGGTCCTGTAACTGCAAAACAAGCCCAAATCATCATCCCTCCACCACCATGCTTGACAGTTGGTATGAGGTGTTTGTGCTAATATGCTGTGCTTGGTTTTCACCAAATGTGGCACTGTGCATTATGGCCAAACATCTCCACTTTGGTCTCATCTGTCGAAAGGACATTGTTCCAGAAGTCTTGTGGTTTGTTCAGATGCAACTTTGCAAACCTAAGCCGTGCTGCCATGTTATTTTTAGAGAGAAGAGGCTTTCTACTGGCAACCCTTCCATACAAACCATACTTGTTCAGTCTTTTTCTAATTGTACTGTCATGAACTTTAACATTTAAACTGCTAACTGAGGCCAGTAGAGTCAGATTTTATAGAGGTGGTCACACTTGCTGATGATGAATTAATCAAGGTCATTTGATTAACAACACCTGGCTGCTACTTAGTCTCTTAATTCCTAATAAAGCAGTAAGGGTGTACTTAGTTTTCCATACATGGCTTCTCCATTTTGGCTTTATTTTTGCTAAATAAATCATGACACGGTGTAATATGTCATGTGATGTTGTTCATCTGAGGTTGTATTTACCTAATTTTAAGACCTGCTAAGGACCAGATGATTATTACCTCCTGATACGTAAAACCTTTTTTTCCACATATATAGACACATACATACACACACACACCTAAGATAGCTTGATTGAGCGGCATTCTGTGTTTTGTAAAAAGGAAGGGGAGGAATTTGTAAGTGAGGGGTATACAACTGTCACTGACAAGTCAAATTGTGGAACTGGATTGATTATTGTTACTGTTACTTCCATGTCCTTAATATTGATACAGATGCAGAAACAATCCATGAATACAAAGCACATGGCCTGAATATAATTTTCCAGTCAAACTGAATTAAACTGGAAAGCTTTGATAATCCTGTGTTAAGTTTCATCTTTTACACAACATTGAAAAACACTGCTGCAGATTAAATGGTACATTTGTAAAGTACCCTGCAAAGTTTTTTTTTTTTTGTTTTTTTTGACATTACTTCTGCTATAGAGCTTACCTTGCCAGAAGCCTGTGCATTAATAACAGCAAGAATATATATATATATATATATATATATATATATATATATATATATATTTTATTAGTTATTTAACTGGCAAGGTTCAATATCTGCACCCACAAAACATGAATTGACACAACAGATGATAATCCTGTGGTGAGTCTGCTTATTATAGCCTAGGCAGACTCTTCTGTATAATAAGCGCCTATCACATGATATAAACAATGAGTCGCATTAGTAAAGCACTTGAGATTCACTATATTAACCTAGCCACTGAAATGAAGCTGTCTGGAGCGTACTTTCATCATTGGGATAGGTAGTATGGCTTCTGATTGACTGTACCTCCAGCAATGCTATGAAAGAAAATAAATGCTTAAAGGGTCAAGAAACACAAAATATATTTTTTCAATCAGATACAGCATTAAACAACTGTCCAATTTACTTCTGTTATCAAGTGTGAATTATTCTCTTGGTATGCTTTATTGGAGGAGCAGCAATGCACTACTAGGAGCTTGCTGAACACATCAGTAAGCCAATAACAATAGGCATATATGTGCAGCTAACAATTGGCAGCTAGCTCCCAGCTCCTGAGCCTACCTAGGAATTATTTTCAGCAAAGGATACCAAGAGAACTAAGCATATCAGATAATAGAAGTAAATTTGAATACTTGTTTAAAATTATATGCTCTACCTGAAAAAGAATGTGCGGTTTCATGTCCCTTTAAAACAAATTTGTGGCTGATAGAGGTATATTCAGGCTTCAGACGAATGCAAATTTGTCCAAACTTGCCGATTCATTGAGTTGTCTGATACACAAATAGCCAAATACATTATTGTATGAAACAGACATAGAACAAATGATTTGTTCATGCTGTTCGCAAGAAGGGGGGGGGGAGTTATATTGTTTGGTTAATCAGTTCCTTTGTTTGTAATGATGTACAAGGGGTCTCTGACCATTAATGCATATACGTCACTCCCCTGCCATTGTATTGCTAATGAGTGATATTAGGGACAACGGGTCAGGCACTAAATGTTGGATTTTAGTTAAACAAACAGTCTTGTCCAATCAAGCCTTAACCTAATATATGAAGGTGGGAGACTAGAGGAAGCTCAGGCATTTGTAATATTACTGACCAGAGCTAGTTATCTACTCAAATTGTATGTTCTAGTTGTTAATAGGTTCTTAATTGTTTGAATAATGTAAGATTTTTCTTATTAGATGTCTATATTTGCTGTTCCCAATGGAAAGAACTGTAACAAATCTGCAGTATTTGTCTGAAATAAACGCCCATATAGACTAAATTTGGCCGAACAGAATGTTTGAGGAAAAAAAAAATTGCCAGTGCACATGCATAGTGCTGTAAGTAACAAGCATACTTAGAAGCGTTCTGACTAAATGTATGAAGCATTTTAAAAACCTTATAGGCATTATTAAGCTGTATTTACTGTGACATTTAAAGTGATGTGGAATTGCAAAAAGAAACCGCTCTAAATCCTTAGAGCATTTTATTATTGTGTTGTTGCTAGTATATAACTATAGGGTTGATAAAGTCCATGGTGATTTCTGTATATAAATAATTTGATAAGCTTAGCTAAAAGATCAATGCTAATGTGTTTAGCCAGTGAAACACATAGGGATCAATCACAATCCTTTAGAAAAGCATACAGATTTTCTATAAAAATTCCCATAGACTTTAATGGTGAATTTTATAGAAAACTCATGAATATAAAAAAAAAATAATCTAAAAGGACTGATCGATAGTTAGTCAGCTAGCTCCCAGTAGTGCATTACTGAACTAATAATATACTTGCTAAATGTTCAGTGGTGCAGGGTAGGGATGGGTGAATGTTTCGCAACATTTGAAAAATGAAACAAAATCTTAACACATTCATTCATTTTGAATTTCGAATGTTTGTACAATCTTCTAACATTTGTTTAATTTAATAGTATTTCTAATGCTCTCTTTAAAATGTAATGCTTGAATTATGCAAATATTTGAAATAGAAACATTCAAATTTATATTTGTATCCATATGTATCAATTTACAAAATTCCCTACCACAAACTATTTAATAGTATTTGTTATTAATATTACATTCAAATATTTCTAATTATTAACATTCGAAATCAAAAGTGACAGTCAAAAACTTTAAATAACATTTGATTAATAGAATTTTTAAGAATGTTTGTTCTTAACATCAGATTATTTAAATCAAATTTCTACAATAACATTCAAATTTGAATATAAACACATTTGCACATCCCTAGTGCAGGGTATATAAGTAAAGTTGCAAGGTAGTATCTTGTTGCTGTTCTCCCCACCAGAGAACTCTTTGAATTTTAGCCCGTCCAAAGCTCATATTCTTAATTTTGCTTTTTCCCAGGGGCCAGAAAGAGTAGTGCAGAGGGCCACATGAGTCCCTTATGCCACCAGCTGGCTGTCCCGTTTAACACTATCACATATCTTAAATACACAGCACAATAAATCTTATGTTTACTGTCCTTTTATTTTGAAGTGTTTCAAAAGCTGTAGAAACCTTTATGGATTTATCTATTAAATTATCTGGATTGTACCAAATATAATGGTTTCAGTAATTTAATATAGGTATGAAAGAGTTGTGGCCTCTTAAAATATAAATCAATGCCATTTTGTTCACAATATATTAGTATTACATTTTTAATGCCACCTCAGTTATTATATTGTTAATTGGAAATTGAATTATTTTAACTTTATTTAGAACCAAATAGATTAGCATTGCCTTTTTAACAACTACCACAATTATTATATTTAAAGTTATATCTTAGTGAGCCTTGAAGGGCTAACATATTCTCTCTCTAGATGTAATCGGGCAATTTGGTTCACCTTCGCAAACACCTACAATGCCCTGTGAAAAACATCAGGAAGCACAAATGGGTGGGGATAATGAATTGAGTATTTATGGCGTCTATCTGATCCTTTGCTTTGCCTGCAATTGTTCTAAGCCACCGAATTTCCAACCTGTCCTAAGACCTCCCTAACAGGCCAGAATCTGAGGATATCTGAACTAGAGCACAGGTGAAACAATCAGCTGAATAGTAAACATGGTTATTTTACCTGCTCTCACCCAAGGTGATACTGAAAATCTGGCCTGAGGAAAGATTTGAAAACCAGTGTTCTCAGCCAATGAACAAAAGTGCTCCCAGAAACCCCACTTTGTCCCCGCACAATGACAAGCAACATACAGTAACAATTGCACACACTTTAGTGTAAACCGTTTCACAGCTGGATAATCTGACTCACCCGAGCTATAATGCAATATAGGACGTTTCTGCCTTGAGACACCACAAATTGTTCTTCTCTTTCCACCTCCCTCTCGGTCAGAGCATTTGGGATATTATATAAGAAGGATGTGGAACTTTTACAGATTTTAAACTTTAATTCCTTTGCAAGCCATGGAAAAACAGAATTTATGTTTACCTGATAAATTACTTTCTCCAACGGTGTGTCCGGTCCACGGCGTCATCCTTACTTGTGGGATATTCTCTTCCCCAACAGGAAATGGCAAAGAGCCCAGCAAAGCTGGTCACATGATCCCTCCTAGGCTCCGCCTACCCCAGTCATTCGACCGACGTAAAGGAGGAATATTTGCATAGGAGAAACCATATGATACCGTGGTGACTGTAGTTAAAGAAAATAAATTATCAGACCTGATTAAAAAACCAGGGCGGGCCGTGGACCGGACACACCGTTGGAGAAAGTAATTTATCAGGTAAACATAAATTCTGTTTTCTCCAACATAGGTGTGTCCGGTCCACGGCGTCATCCTTACTTGTGGGAACCAATACCAAAGCTTTAGGACACGGATGAAGGGAGGGAGCAAATCAGGTCACCTAAATGGAAGGCACCACGGCTTGCAAAACCTTTCTCCCAAAAATAGCCTCAGAAGAAGCAAAAGTATCAAACTTGTAAAATTTGGTAAAAGTGTGCAGTGAAGACCAAGTCGCTGCCCTACATATCTGATCAACAGAAGCCTCGTTCTTGAAGGCCCATGTGGAAGCCACAGCCCTAGTGGAATGAGCTGTGATTCTTTCAGGAGGCTGCCGTCCGGCAGTCTCATAAGCCAATCTGATGATGCTTTTAATCCAAAAAGAGAGAGAGGTAGAAGTTGCTTTTTGACCTCTCCTTTTACCAGAATAAACAACAAACAAGGAAGATGTTTGTCTAAAATCCTTTGTAGCATCTAAATAGAATTTTAGAGCGCGAACAACATCCAAATTGTGCAACAAACGTTCCTTCTTTGAAACTGGATTCGGACACAAAGAAGGCACGACTATCTCCTGGTTAATGTTTTTGTTAGAAACAACTTTCGGAAGAAAACCAGGTTTAGTACGTAAAACCACCTTATCTGCATGGAACACCAGATAAGGAGGAGAACACTGCAGAGCAGATAATTCTGAAACTCTTCTAGCAGAAGAAATTGCAACCAAAAACAAAACTTTCCAAGATAATAACTTAATATCAACGGAATGTAAGGGTTCAAACGGAACCCCCTGAAGAACTGAAAGAACTAAGTTGAGACTCCAAGGAGGAGTCAAAGGTTTGTAAACAGGCTTGATTCTAACCAGAGCCTGAACAAAGGCTTGAACATCTGGCACAGCTGCCAGCTTTTTGTGAAGTAACACAGACAAGGCAGAAATCTGTCCCTTCAAGGAACTTGCAGATAATCCTTTCTCCAATCCTTCTTGAAGAAAGGATAGAATCTTAGGAATCTTTACCTTGTCCCAAGGGAATCCTTTAGATTCACACCAACAGATATATTTTTTCCATATTTTGTGGTAAATTTTTCTAGTTACAGGCTTTCTGGCCTGAACAAGAGTATCAATAACAGAATCTGAGAACCCTCGTTTTGATAAGATCAAGCGTTCAATCTCCAAGCAGTCAGCTGGAGTGAGACCAGATTCGGATGTTCGAACGGACCTTGAACAAGAAGGTCTCGTCTCCAAGGTAGCTTCCATGGTGGAGCCGATGACATATTCACCAGGTCTGCATACCAAGTCCTGCGTGGCCACGCAGGAGCTATCAAGATCACCGACGCCCTCTCCTGATTGATCCTGGCTACCAGCCTGGGGATGAGAGGAAACGGCGGGAATACATAAGCTAGTTTGAAGGTCCAAGGTGCTACTAGTGCATCTACTAGAGTCGCCTTGGGATCCCTGGATCTGGACCCGTAGCAAGGAACCTTGAAGTTCTGACGAGAGGCCATCAGATCCATGTCTGGAATGCCCCACAGTTGAGTAATTTGGGCAAAGATTTCCGGATGGAGTTCCCACTCCCCCGGATGTAATGTCTGACGACTCAGAAAATCCGCTTCCCAATTTTCCACTCCTGGGATGTGGATTGCAGACAGGTGGCAGGAGTGAGTCTCCGCCCATAGAATGATTTTGGTCACTTCTTCCATCGCCAGGGAACTCCTTGTTCCCCCCTGATGGTTGATGTACGCAACAGTCGTCATGTTGTCCGATTGAAACCGTATGAACTTGGCCTTTGCTAGCTGAGGCCAAGCCTTGAGAGCATTGAATATCGCTCTCAGTTCCAGAATATTTATCGGTAGAAGAGATTCTTCCCGAGACCAAAGACCCTGAGCTTTCAGGGGTCCCCAGACCGCGCCCCAGCCCATCAGACTGGCGTCGGTCGTGACAATGACCCACTCTGGTCTGCGGAAGGTCATCCCTTGTGACAGGTTGTCCAGGGACAGCCACCAACGGAGTGAGTCTCTGGTCCTCTGATTTACTTGTATCGTCGGAGACAAGTCTGTATAGTCCCCATTCCACTGACTGAGCATGCACAGTTGTAATGGTCTTAGATGAATGCGCGCAAAAGGAACTATGTCCATTGCCGCTACCATCAAACCTATTACTTCCATGCACTGCGCTATGGAAGGAAGAGGAACGGAATGAAGTGTTTGACAAGAGTTTAGAAGTTTTGTTTTTCTGGCCTCTGTCAGAAAAATCCTCATTTCTAAGGAGTCTATTATTGTTCCCAAGAAGGGAACCCTTGTTGACGGAGATAGAGAACTCTTTTCTACGTTCACTTTCCATCCGTGAGATCTGAGAAAGGCCAGGACTATGTCCGTGTGAGCCTTTGCTTGAGGAAGGGACGACGCTTGAATCAGAATGTCGTCCAAGTAAGGTACTACTGCAATGCCCCTTGGTCTTAGTACCGCTAGAAGGGACCCTAGTACCTTTGTGAAAATCCTTGGAGCAGTGGCTAATCCGAAAGGAAGTGCCACGAACTGGTAATGCTTGTCCAGGAATGCGAACCTTAGGAACCGATGATGTTCCTTGTGGATAGGAATATGTAGATACGCATCCTTTAAATCCACCGTGGTCATGAATTGACCTTCCTGGATGGAAGGAAGAATTGTTCGAATGGTTTCCATTTTGAACGATGGAACCTTGAGAAACTTGATTAGGATCTTGAGATCTAAGATTGGTCTGAACGTTCCCTCTTTTTTGGGAACTACGAACAGATTGGAGTAGAACCCCATCCCTTGTTCTCCTAATGGAACAGGATGAATCACTCCCATTTTTAACAGGTCTTCTACACAATGCAAGAATGCCTGTCTCTTTATGTGGTCTGAAGACAATTGGGACCTGTGGAACCTCCCCCTTGGGGGAAGCCCCTTGAATTCCAGAAGATAACCTTGGGAGACTATTTCTAGTGCCCAAGGATCCAGAACATCTCTTGCCCAAGCCTGAGCGAAGAGAGAGAGTCTGCCCCCCACCAGATCCGGTCCCGGATCGGGGGCCAACATTTCATGCTGTCTTGGTAGCAGTGGCAGGTTTCTTGGCCTGCTTTCCCTTGTTCCAGCCTTGCATTGGTCTCCAGGCTGGCTTGGCTTGAGAAGTATTACCCTCTTGCTTAGAGGACGTAGCACTTGGGGCTGGTCCGTTTCTACGAAAGGGACGAAAATTAGGTTTATTTTTGGCCTTGAAAGACCTATCCTGAGGAAGGGCGTGGCCCTTACCCCCAGTGATATCAGAGATAATCTCTTTCAAGTCAGGGCCAAACAGCGTTTTCCCCTTGAAAGGAATGTTAAGCAATTTGTTCTTGGAAGACGCATCCGCTGACCAAGATTTCAACCAAAGCGCTCTGCGCGCCACAATAGCAAACCCAGAATTTTTCGCCGCTAACCTAGCCAATTGCAAAGTGGCGTCTAGGGTGAAAGAATTAGCCAATTTGAGAGCACGGATTCTGTCCATAATCTCCTCATAAGGAGGAGAATCACTATCGATCGCCTTTTCTAGCTCATCGAACCAGAAACACGCGGCTGTAGTGACAGGGACAATGCATGAAATTGGTTGTAGAAGGTAACCTTGCTGAACAAACATCTTTTTAAGCAAACCTTCTAATTTTTTATCCATAGGATCTTTGAAAGCACAACTATCTTCTATGGGTATAGTGGTGCGTTTGTTTAAAGTAGAAACCGCCCCCTCGACCTTGGGGACTGTCTGCCATAAGTCCTTTCTGGGGTCGACCATGGGAAACAATTTTTTAAATATGGGGGGAGGGACGAAAGGTATACCGGGCCTTTCCCATTCTTTATTTACAATGTCCGCCACCCGCTTGGGTATAGGAAAAGCTTCTGGGGGCCCCGGGACCTCTAGGAACTTGTCCATTTTACATAGTTTCTCTGGGATGATCAAATTCTCACAATCATCCAGAGTGGATAACACCTCCTTAAGCAGAGCGCGGAGATGTTCCAACTTAAACTTAAATGTAATCACATCGGGTTCAGCTTGTTGAGAAATTTTCCCTGAATCTGAAATTTCTCCCTCAGACAAAACCTCCCTGGCCCCCTCAGACTGGTGTAGGGGCATATCAGAACCATTATCATCAGCGTCCTCATGCTCTTCAGTATCTAAAACAGAGCAGTCGCGCTTACGCTGATAAGTGGGCATTTTGGCTAAAATGTTTTTGATAGAATTATCCATTACAGCCGTTAATTGTTGCATAGTAAGGAGTATTGGCGCGCTAGATGTACTAGGGGCCTCCTGAGTGGGCAAGACTGGTGTAGACGAAGGAGGGAATGATGCAGTACCATGCTTACTCCCCTCACTTGAGGAATCATATTGGGCATCATTTTCTGTGTCACATAAATCACATCTATTTAAATGAGAAGGAACCTTGGCTTCCCCACATTCAGAACACAGTCTATCTGGTAGTTCAGACATGTTAAACAGGCATAAACTTGATAACAAAGCACAAAAAACGTTTTAAAATAAAACCGTTACTGTCACTTTAAATTTTAAACTGAACACACTTTATTACTGCAATTGCGAAAAAGTATGAAGGAATTGTTCAAAATTCACCAAAATTTCACCACAGTGTCTTAAAGCCTTAATTGGAAGCTTTAACCCTTAAAATAACGGAACCGGAGCCGTTTTTATCTTTAACCCCTTTACAGTCCCTGGTATCTGCTTTGCTGAGACCCAACCAAGCCCAAAGGGGAATACGATACCAAATGACGCCTTCAGAAAGTCTTTTCTATGTATCAGAGCTCCTCACACATGCGACTGCATGTCATGCTTCTCAAAAACAAGTGCGCAATACCGGCGCGAAAATGAGGCTCTGCCTATGATTAGGGAAAGCCCCTAGAGAATAAGGTGTCCAAAACAGTGCCTGCCGATATTATTTTACAAAATACCCAGATAAAAATGATTCCTCAAGACTAAATATGTTTATATATGAATCGATTTAGCCCAGAAAATGTCTACAGTCTTAACAAGCCCTTGTGAAGCCCTTATTTACTGTCTGTAATAAAAATGGCTTACCGGATCCCATAGGGAAAATGACAGCTTCCAGCATTACATCGTCTTGTTAGAATGTGTCATACCTCAAGCAGCAAAAGTCTGCTCACTGTTCCCCCAACTGAAGTTAATTCCTCTCAACAGTCCTGTGTGGAACAGCCATCGATTTTAGTAACGGTTGCTAAAATCATTTTCCTCTTACAAACAGAAATCTTCATCTCTTTTCTGTTTCAGAGTAAATAGTACATACCAGCACTATTTTAAAATAACAAACTCTTGATTGAATAATAAAAACTACAGTTAAACACTAAAAAACTCTAAGCCATCTCCGTGGAGATGTTGCCTGTACAACGGCAAAGAGAATGACTGGGGTAGGCGGAGCCTAGGAGGGATCATGTGACCAGCTTTGCTGGGCTCTTTGTCATTTCCTGTTGGGGAAGAGAATATCCCACAAGTAAGGATGACGCCGTGGACCGGACACACCTATGTTGGAGAAATGTTATTAAAAGGGACATGAAACCCTAATTTTATCTTTCATGATTAAGACAGAGAATACAACTTTTAAACAACATTCCAATTTACTATTATGTAAATTAGCTTCATTCTTTATATATCCTTTGTTGAAGAAAAAGCAATGCACATGGGTGAGCCAATCACACAAGGCATCTATGTGCAGCCCCAATCAGCAGCTACTAAGCCTACTTAGATATGCTTTTAAACAAAGTAAATTGTCAAAGGATATTGAATAGATGTAAATTGGAAAGCTGGAACCTGGGTTATGCTTGCTTATTGGTGGGTAAATGTTAAGTTTTTTTTAATCCACTTTGCTGGGGTTAAAGGATACTAAACCCAATTTTTTTTCTTTCATGGTTCAGATAGAGCATGCAATTTTAAGCAACTTTCCAATTTACTCCTATTAATTTTTCTTTGTTCTCTTGTATATTTATAAAGCAAAAATGTAAGCTTACGAGACGGCCCATCTTTGGTTCAGCACCTGGGTAGCGCTTGCTAATTGGTGTCTAAAATGTAGCCACCAATCAGCAAACGCTGCTCAGGGTGCTGAACCAAAAATGGGCCGGCTACTAAGGTTAGGTTCTTGCTTTTTCAAATAAAGATAGTAAGAGAACAAAGAAAAAATAGGAGTAAATTCCAAAATTGCTTAAAATGGCATGCTCTGAATCGTGAAAGAAACAAAATTGGGTTTAGTATCCCTGTAAAAACAGTTTCAGCATCACTAGTGCTGAAACTACACATTGTTTGCCTGCTCTGATTCATGAAAGTGTGATTTTGACTTGAGTGTCCCTTTAAACATTGTAAAATGACAACAATATACGGACTATAAATATTTTACAATTGCTACTGAAAGGTTATCTCTACAATTATATTCTTTATGCTAATATAGAGGTCAGCTCAAATGTACTGAGGTTTTAATGAAGGTATATTTGACAAAAGATATTTAGAGATTCTAGGCAGTTTTTTTTTTATTGGGTTTTATTTCCAGTGGAATAAAATTAAACATTGACCAATTTAGCAACATAATGTATCAAATGACCCTTTTTTATTTAAAGAATCAGAATTAAAAGACTCAGAAAATGGAAAGTTTCATGATTGATCCCGCAAGCAAAGTATGTTCTAAAATAGACTCTCCACTTGTCAGTATCAGGATGCAGCAACAGCTGTAATAGCAAGATGTCAGGATAGCATAGATGTATAGCAGCAGGTCTGCCGTTTCTGATTACCATAACAAAAATGCAACGTGGAAAATATATATATACATTGGAGAGGAAAAAAAAAAAAAAAGACAGTACTACATTTGATGAAGATAAATAATATACAATTTTGGATTCATTTTTATCTTTATTACAACAGTAGCCAACCCTCCCACATAATTTCTTTGGTTATTTAGTAATATTTGCTGTGTGCTAGGCCTTCTCAAAAAGTTTGAGGGGGGCGGGGGAATAAAAAAAAAAAATATATATATTATAAAAATCACCCAATATGGGAGGAAAAAAAAATATAATAAAAACATCTTAGCATTAATTGTAATAACACACAATTAAAGGCTTAGCACAAATATATGTCCAAATGAGACTTTCATAAAATCTCGCACACAGGATTGGTTAAGCAAGGAATTATTTATCTGCTGATGTGTTTTACACGGATTTCAGCTCTGCCCTGTAGACTGATTAGGCATAAGTAATGGCAATTGCAGACTTACCACTGCAAACGCTGACTAATAAAGGCAATGCCAGCATTTGCTAGTCATAACTAGTGTTGCCATCAGCAGATGAGTGACCCTACATTAAAATGCAAACTTGGTATAGCAATAGTAGTAGTGCAAAGCTTTTCATTACATACCACTCACTTTGTTATATACCCATTTTTACAAGAATATTGCATAGACATATGACTACCAAGGACATAAATGGCAAATATACAAACATTACCATTGTTTACACAGTTAGCTGTAGGGCATGGTGACCATCAAAAAACCCATAATGGTCACATTGTCACCCCTTTGGTTGATTTAGGGAAATATTTTTTAAATGTATATATGAAAAAGGGATCTTCAGAATAGCCGACCACATATTACATTTCATAAGAAATATATAGTAAAAAAATATTTAATAAACAGTTAAAAACACATATATTGCACTTGCAACACATTTTAAATATTAGCCAAACAGCAAAGCCTTGTGTCCATGTGTTTAACACTTAATGTAGGGAACCTGGCAACAAAATAAGCACCACAATGAACTAAAAGGTCCCCCTGCATTGAAGTGGTTACTATAGCTTTGCAATAGTCAGTGCTCAGAGTTGGGTAGGAGACCCATAATTGTAACATGGCTTAAGACGCTTGCGGCTTTGGTATACAATTCTCTGCCAAGTTACAGAAATGTTTTGGTGCCCTGTACATAGTACATAAAAAGGTAACAGGTTATAGAATCCTGTAAACCAACACCCAATAAATCTAGATGCTCTCAGAGCACTACATGTGAAGGCACCAACGTGAAGAACATGACACCCTGAGTCTTCAGTCCACCTACAAGTTATTTATCTTTGCTACTCCACAGGAACTCATCAAGGTTTAATACAGACAAAATGATACTTGTGAAATAGTGTTTTAGATAAAGAATGTGCCCAAAAAGCAACACTCCAATATAAAGATAAAGCTGGGTTCCTATGGAAAACAGTCTATCCTCAGTTTCAAGAGGTGACTGTCAAAAAAAAAAAAAAAGTAGAGTTGAATGCTTGAGTAATGCGGAGGAGTCGTATGTTTCTCTACTAATCTAACCCAGACCTGGGGCTAAATCACATTTCAGCAGTAAACATAACGGTTGGTAACAAATCTCTTCCTAAAAGAGATTTTTATGGTCACTAACTGTTGTAAGTTTACAGCTGGATTGAGATGTAGGTTTTTGTGAGCGGTCAAGGAAGGTCCACCCACCTTAGTGGCTATTATACATAAAGCAGTTTCCTAGTGCTGGAGATTAATCCTGCTCACGCCCAAGCAGAGGGGAAAACTAGTGCACAAGTACAGAACAAAACAGTTAAGCACTCCTGATAAAACATACTTGTGTATAAGCATCCCTTTGTCTGTCTTAATGTCCAAGAAGCTTGTCTCACCTATGTGCCCATGGTATTGTGCTGATTACAACATTATACAATGGGACATAATTTGCATAGAACTGCACACACAACGTGCTAGAAGCACAGTACATTTACATCGTATTTTTCCTTCAGAAACACTGCTTAAAAATACCTCATCAAATTCAATAGACAATATTAAGTCATCAACTTTGGAAAATGTCCGCTACAGATGCTCATACAGCATCATTTTCTCCATCTCCTTGTACATTCAGGAGCAGAGAAGGCTGGATTTACAGCTGAGGGCGCAAGACAAGACTGACGCATTGTTTCTCAAATCCTCTGAAAACCATGCGAGCTGCGAAAGACGAGCTTTGGAACACCACCTGAAAAATTGTTTTTGTTATAGTGAGTTGGAATAATTCAATCCCGTTTCTTGTCATGGGCAGCCTGAGGAAAAGTCCTGAACTTTTAAATAAAATAATCCTCAAGGCTTGCTTCACAAAAGTTCATCGCCATAAATGAAAGTCAGGAAAATGGTCTCATAATTTCTGGTGGAAGAATATTGGTTCTTATTCCGCAGGAGAATCAGTGAAGATATACACTGTCCCTCCAAAAACGATTCAACTTTAATGTTCTTTCGTTCAGCTTTTTTTCTTTTTAAATATTCTTTAGCAGTGCAAAGGATGAGGAGGCTGGAGATAGTTTAGGCTTCAGAGGTTGCCTGAGGTTTCAGTTCAGCTTTTTCCATTGCAGTCCCATATGGCAAGGAGCGCTTAAAGAAGCCGAGCTGTAATGAGGAACAAAAAGATCAAAAAAATGATAACATGGTTTTGTCAAAAACAGCATAAGAGAAAATTATTTCGGGAAAAATAAACTCACAGGAAATAATATGGTTTGTTCACTAGTTGACATAAGGACAAATACTCAAATACTACTGGTGGATGGACATGCCCATGCAAAAAATCCCCCCTTAAAAATACTCACACTGATATTTATATTAAGTTTCAAACAAAATAAATGTGTAAATGAAAAAAACACATACATTTTAAAAACAAACTTTCCTAGATGCAATAAAAAACATTTAATGTCCCTTTAAAACTCACATTAGTTGATGCATCCAAAATGTAAGGACATCTAAGGACACATCAATATTAAAACCACACAAATCTAAAATTAGGCATGGAGGCAAATAACAGTTGGCAAAATGATAGATGAGGAGGAACATTCACTTAACTATTACATACATATAGAAGACTAGGAACAAACCATTTCATATAATAGAATTTTGGAAATGTTCCATAACACAGACAGTGTGTGTTTGTGATATAAAGTTTGGGTATTAGGTCACACACTTGACAGGTTCTAAAAAAATCAGTAATGGTCGCACGTAAATATTGTACAAGCATATACAATTTATGGTTATTAAACTCAAATATTCTTCCTAAAAAATGTCCAGTGGATTAGGGAAGGTTTCAGAGTAGCCCTTATCCGCTGTTATCCCCTTCAGAAGGCTAATTTTAGTTTTGGCCACCCCAAAGAAAACATTTTTAGTTTTACTTTTTACCAGGGTCATAGGAAAAATTATCACACTCATTCTTAGTTCTACTTTTTCCCTGGGGCCACAAAGACTAGTGAAGAGGGTCGTATAAGGCCCTTGGACCGCCAGTTGGCCATCCCTGATATACTTAGGTAAAATTGCACTATTTATGAGCGTTTTGGTGCAACATTGTTTCCAATTTTTTTTTTACTTACCTTGTATAGAACATATATAAGTAATGCCAGTAGAAGTAGTCCAATTAAAATGGCTAAAATAATGATCCACAGAGGTACTCCATGGCTACTCTCTGGTTTAGCCCAATGAACTGTGGTATTGACCTAAAGAAATAGATAACCATATGACAACTTACAACACCACAAATAAAGGAATAATTAGTAAACATATTTCAGCTATTTAAAGACCGTACCAGCTAAAAAGCTTTTATATTAAAAAGGACAGTAAATGCTAATGTCATGCACACAAAAGACCATTATTTAAACTTTATTTTTTACATGACAATTATTAAGCTTTTTTTTATTTTTATTTTAAATATACACAGACTGTAAAATAAAAACTTACCGGATGTAAACCTTGTGGATAGACTTGTGGTAGGATCTTGTAGGGAAGTTTCTGTATTTTATATGCTGCTTCACACTGCATAGTGAATGCCTGGTTCTCTTTCTAAAAAAAACAAAAACAAAAAAAAAAAAACAAACTGAAATGGTTTCTTTCTACCTAGAACAATGCACTTAAATGTCCAGCAGGTGGCAGCGCCATACAATATCTCATGGTAACTTAAAGGGACATTATACACTCATTTTTTCTTTGCATATATGTTTTGTAGATGATCTATTTATATAGCCCATAAAGTTTTTTTTTTTAAATAAATGTATAGTTTTGCTTATTTTTAAATAATATTGCTCTGATTTTCAGACTCCTAACCAAGCCCCAAAGTTTTATGTGAATACTGTCGACTACCTTCTCCAGCTTGCTCCTGCTTGTGTAAAGGGTCTTTTCATATGTAAAAGAAGGGGGAGGGGGGGAGTGTCTTATTTGCCACTTGCAGTGGGCTTTCCAGCTACATTTTCAACAGAGCCAAACTGACAGCTTCTAAGTAAGTTTTTAAACAGTTTTATACTCGATTTTTATATCAGTATCTGTGAATCTTATTCTTTATAGTAGTGTCTATTACATGCAGTTATATGAAAATGAGTGTATACTGTCCCTTTAAGAGCGTTTGTATTGTTCACAGGCTCTGAAAGATATATAGAACTGTTCCTATTTTTTTATGTGGACCAGTAAGGACTTCTATAACATTTTATGGATGGGGTAAATGACCGTGGTGGGAATTTTCTTACTTGTAAAAATGTATCTGCCCAGACACGGAAGTAGACTTGAAGGATAGCACGTTGGTTTCTTTCCAGTGAGCCGACCTCACAGCGTAGACGGAAGCACTCCACCTGCCGCTCATTACACCTCTAGCCAGACAGATACAAATAATTTTTGAATACAAAACAATGACACAATCCATTCATACATTTTTATAAGCCAGTGGGTGTTTATCTACATTATATGTGCAGTAATTAGTGTTCAGTTGTTACATTCCTAAACAATGCTGGTGTTTCAAGTAACAAGATGAGAATAGATACAAACTTGTACAACAGTTACTGACCAAGCCAAAATGCAAAAATGTAATTCACCCTAAATGGTTTAAACAATTGTTTGTAATGCACATTACAAACAATCTTTCATTATTTTGCCCACTTTTCCTGTAATTTAACTGTGAAATAGTCCCCCCCCCCACAACACTCCAAAGAGACATAGTGCATTTTAAATTTAAATCCTCAATCCAGCAACATGCTGCACAGTGAATGCTAAATATGTGCAGACGCTTGTTTATATCTGTCCTTAATTGGTCATAACAAGGATATAAAATATACTAGGTGAAGGTCCCTGGGTAAAGCTTTTGCAATCCACTGCTGAGAAATGACAGTATAAAAGCGGTGCTTACCAGGAGATTTGATACGCTGGGGGAAAGCCGTGAAGTATCTCTGCGCTCCACGTGATGAGCAGAGTTCGGGTTCTGGGTTGGCTGTTTAGTAGGGGAATGCTGTATTGCAAAGAAATCTCAACTTAAATAACAGAAAAAGTAACCCCCCCCCCCCGCCACAAAGAGTATAGGCTAATATTTACTTACCAGCAAATTGAGGTGGTTGGCCATGTGCTTAGAGGTGCAGTTGCCCATGCCTTGAGCAGAATATTTCATGATGTACATCAAATGCTCATGATTTAGCTTCATTGGACAACTCAGTTCCACAATCCCATGACTAATGGAGCTAGGTCCATTGTTCACCAGCTACAAATAGAGAGAAACCAGATGACAACACCAATTCTACCCCAGAGGGATACATCTATAATAAAATGATTATACTGACCCTTATATAAAGCAAATAAATAGTAGAATATAAAGTACAGCACACAAGTTTTGAGTTTTCCACCAGTGTGTGAGTTCACACTAGTTACACACACTACACTATTTTTATTTGTTTTTTTTTACCTCATAAACGTGTTTGACCTCTGGGCCAACTTCCTGTTCATTAGTAGGCTCCTTGCTCGGTTTCCATTTAGCAATTGGGAAGGTAACAGTATCTGGCTTTGACACCCTGTCAGGAGATAAATCACAATTTTAGTTTACAGACTTTAAAAAAAAAAAGAAGTAGCAATTAAACTCAAAATGTTCTATTATGTGTATGAAGCTGCTTGAATTGCTATAGCAACTGACAGGAAACGGTTTGAGCACAACTTGTGCCAAATAATGTTATAAAAGGGATATTAAACCCCACAATGTTCTTGTTATTCAGACAGCAGATACCTATATGTCTGGAGCACTACATGGCAAGAAATAGGGCTGCCATATAGGGTTTTTGCAAATGGAAATAATTCTTGCAAAACTGCTGCCATATAGTGCTCTAAACTCATGCATGCTCCTGAGCTTTTTATATAAAAACAAAAAAGATATACTAAGAGAAAGAAGAAAAGTCGATAATAGAAGTAGAAAGTTGCATGCTCTATCTGAATCATGAAAGAACATTCTTGAGTTTCATGTCCCTTTAAAGATAAAGTTAACATTTATGAGTGTTTTCAAGGGGTGCTTCCCAGGCCTGCAAAACAATGCACTTTTTTATTTTTTTTATTTTACAAATTGACTGTTAAATGCTTTTACTTTGCAACAGTGCTTGATTTATGCATCAGAAATTATTCAAAGTCTTAATGTTGTTTAAACAAATTAACATCCTTTATATTCAGTAACCAAACTCTGGCCACTGTTTGCCTTATTTGGCGGAGTAAGTCTGGGCTTTAGTCTGCAGACAGCTAGTCCCAGTCATAAAGATAGTATAAAGTGATTTGTTTTGCAATTGTTATTCTGTTAGGAAAAGATATGTAGCCTGGTTAGTTAGCCCTCAGACTCAATTGTCAGAGCTAGATTACATGAAAATAGTCAAAATAACTAATGAAAATATATTGCAAAGCTGTTTTATTATGCATAACTAAACATTTTATATAAAAAAATCACAAGGTCTCGTTAAAGGGATATTAAACAGTGCTTTTTAGTACAACAATGAAACAGACTAAGCAGTGGTTTATACTAAATAGAAAGCATTGCAATATGTACTATTCATCTATTTAAATTGATTTTATTTCATTTGTGCAGTGTCCATTACTTCCAGTCACAGCCCTACAAGGAAGCTGTTGTGTCTACAGGAAGCTTATCTAGCATGTCATAAAACTTCCAGACTTGGTTTAGTATTAAAGGGACAGTCAACACCAAAATTGTTATTGTTTAAAAAGATGGATAACGCCTTTAATACCCATTCCCCAGCTTTGCACAGCCAACATTGTTCTATTAATATACTTTATAACATTTAAACCTCTACATTTCTGCATGTTTCTACGCCATTAAAGACAGCATCTATTAGCTTTTCACAACAGGAGAATGCTAGTTCATGTGAGCCATATAGATAACATTATGCTCATGCCCGTGGGTTGTGGCTGACACTGCACTAATTGGCTAAAATGCAAGTCAATAGATAATAAATAAAAAGTCATGTGATCAGGGGGCTATCAGAAGATGCTTAGATACAAGGTAATCAGAGGTAAAAAGTAGATTAATATAACCATGTTGGTTATGCAAAACTGGTAAATGAGTTATAAAGGGATTACCTATATTTTTAAACAATAAACATTGAGTTGACTGTCCCTTTAAATGAATAGACTAAACAGGGAGTAAAATTTGCTAATGCTCAGAACTGCCAGAATGAAACTTAAGTTTTTAAAATGTTCCACTCTTATCACACTGTGGGCAGGGGCTAAACTGCTAATTTTGCAAGAAAACTAAGCTGTTTGTTTACACAATCTGTTTCTTTTTATGTATACTTTGATTTAATGCATTTGTTTTTACCAAAGGAGCACTGTTTAATATCCCTTTAAATCAATTGTGACGAAGAGGTCACCAGACACTATTTTCTTCATAAACAAAACAGGAAGTGACACCCTAGCCAAGCATGAAAAAGGGTGGCATATTTTAAGAAAATACACAGCACATGACAAATATGCACTCCCTACAGCTGAACTTTATGAAATATATATGCAAGAGGATCACTAAACATCTATATCAGTCAGGGCTTGACAAATCCAGGAATCAATAGCTTCTTACTTTTTGGATTCTGTAACACATGGTCTTGCTACCCCTATCTACATTATTATAATATAACGCTCAGGTGGCACATTTTCAACTGACTGGTAATACACTTAAAAAATAAAAACCTAATGCACACCTTACAACATATAAAAGAGGTCCCTTACTTATCATGGGATTTATAACTGGGAATCTGATGTATATGAAAATAAATCTTTATATTTTAAAATCAAGAAAAGAAGAAAGTCATTTTCTTTCATGGAGATGAAAAACAAAAGCAATTTACAAAATCCTTTTCATTTGTGGAACAAAATTAAAGTTTTTTTTTTGTTTGTTTTTTTTTAAATGACCAATTTTCTAATATTTGTCTTAGTGGTTGCCTTAAAGTACAAATCTCTTGATCATCAATGCAACAAATAAATGCATAAACATAATGATGCATAAACATAATGATCTGTTACAGCCCAAGACATCAATGCTGTATTAATTTTATTACTGTTACCACCTTACTTTGCCCAGTTAAAAACACGAAAAAAAACCCATCTGGACAGATCTTAGTGCGTTTCACTTTCACAAGACTAAGTTGTCGAATGCACATTGAGCTATATATATATATATATATATAATAACTGAGGCATACATATACACACACACACATATATATGCCTCAAAGTCATATCAGCCAACATATATTTTATTAGAATTTAATCCCATATAAATTTAAACCATAATAGAGATCTCAGCAATGACTTCACTTCCCCTTAATCTGTGTCAGAATATGACTCAGAGCAGTGTTAGCTATACATACCTAGTACAAACATTGACAAGTCATGAGGCCGTCTGTTTAATCTATTGCCAGAAGCACAGAGTATATTTCCGAACTTCAAACTAGATTAGTTAGGAAATGTATTTTTGCCTCACTGGATCCAGATAGATTGGGGTCACAGTTAAGGTTTCTTTTATCAGTTGGAAAAGTATTTTACAGACTTACCCAAAGAATGAAACGTCAGTGTAAGCTTCAACACGAAGGCTTAATGGTACAAGCTCGCTCTTAGAGTTGTTTGCGTTTTTACTGTCGAAAATAAGAAAACAGAAGAAGATTTATATACAAATATAGAAGGGATTAACTAAGCACAATGGAAAGGAAAATGCATACGGTATTAATTTTATTGCAATATAAAATATGAATTTATACATACTAATTAAAAAATGCACATTTTAAAAGGTTACTCTAGAAATTTTGACCCTAACATTTAAAAAGAGAAGTCCTAAGACATACCTGAGAATTTGGAAGTCAAATTGGACATTATTGTTTTTATCACTCAGATGCGGTACTGTAAATCTCAGTCCCCCCCACAGCTGGAAAGGAAGACAAATCGATATAATTTCTATTGGTTGCAAACAATATAACTATTTTATGTCTATGAATTACAAACCAAAATACTTTTTGTGTAAATAGTAGCAAAGGATTGTGGTTCAACTAAAGATAGGACTCAATTTAAAGGGGTGTTGCAGACAGGGATAGGCACAGAAAAAGGTTGTGGTGGACATTTTCCAAAGTACAGACCTTAGTAAAGGACACCAAGGTACATTTGAAATTAAAAACATTATTTTATCGTCCTTGGTGTTATTATACTGATGCAGATACCACTGATCCTATAACCAACCCTCCTCTGACTATACCCATGAGCCAGTGTCACTACTGTGTCATTATATAGTGCTTGGTTTTATTATACTGATGCAGATACCGCTGATCCTATAACCAGCCCTCCTCTGGCTATACCCATGTGCAAGTGTCACTACTGAGTCACTATATAGTGCTGGGTGTTATTATACTGATGCAGATACCACTGATCCTATAACCAGGCCTCCTCTGACTATACCCATGAGCCAGTGTCACTACTGTGTCATATAGTGCTTGGTGTTATTATACTGATGCAGATACCACTGATCCTATAACCAGCCCTCCTCTGGCTATACCCATGTGCCAGTGTCACTACTGTGTCATTGTTTAGTGTTATTATACTGATGCAGATACTACTGATCTTATAAACAGCCCTCCTCTGGCTATACCCATGTGCCAGTGTCACTACTGTGTCATTGTTTAGTGTTTGGTGTTATTATACTGATGCAGATACTACTGATCTTATAACCAGCCCTCCTCTGGCTATACCCACGTGCCAGTGTCACTACTGTGTCATTATATAGTGCTGGATGTTATTATACTGATGCAGATACCACTGACCCTATAACCAGCCCTCCTCTGGCTATACCCATGTGCCAGTGTCACTACTGTGTCATTATATAGCGCTGGGTGTTATTATACTGATGCAGATACCACTGACCCTATAACCAGCCCTTGTCTGGCTATATGCATGTGCCAGTGTCACTACTGTGTCTTTGTATAGAGCTGGGTGTTATTATACAGATGCAGATACACATCCAGTATTTCACTCAGGCTTTATTTATTCCATAACTTATCACTGAATATTGCTAGCAGTCTCTTGACAAGCCACTAACTTTTTTTCACACAATTTTTTTTTTTTTATTCCTATTATTTAATCAGACAGAAAAGATATACTAAGGTTGTGGCGGACACTGCCAAGGCTAGTCATGGACACCACTGTCCGTGTACGGAAACCTTGCCTTTCCCTGGTTGCAGACCTCTGAAATAGAGAAAACTGTAGATAAAATGCTTACACTTGCACCCGACTTCATTGGGTTTCCCAAGTCACATTTCACCAGACGGGTTTCGTTCTCGGATTCATAAGCACAAGATGAGATTGAGAGGTTCTGTGGAGAAACATTCAGAAGTGAGAAAAGCTCCAGCAGCCAGCCTGCTGAGTATACAACTTGTTCCTGCCAAAACACAAGCCCTGCTTAAAAAGGGACAGTCTAGTCAAAATGAAACTTTCATGATTCAGACAGAGCACGCAATTTTCCAGTATCATCAGATTTGCTTTGTTCTCTTGGTATTCTTTTTGAAAGCTAAACCTTGGTAAGCTCATATGCTAATTTATAAGCCCTTGAAGAACGTCTCTTGTCTCAGAGCATTGACCGTTTTTCACAGCTAGACAGCGCTAGTTCCTGTGTGCCATATAGATAACTGTGCTCACTTCCATGGAATTATTTATGAGTCAGCACTGATTGGCTAAAATGCAAGTCTGTCAAAAGAAATTAGATAAAGGGGCATTCTGCAGAGGCTTAGATACAAGGTAATCACAGAGGTAAAAAGTGTATTTTAACTGTGTTGGTTATGGAAAACCGGGGAATGGATAATAAAAAGGGATTATCTATCTTTTTAAACATTAAAAAAGGGGGCAGTCTGCAGAGGCTTAGACGCAAGGTAATCACTGAAGTATATATCACTATGTTTATGCAAAACTGGGGAATGGGTAATAAAAGGGATTATCTGTCGGTTATAAAAAAATAACAATCCTGGAGTAGACTGTACCTTTAACAAAGCAGGAACAAAACACAAATGGTTGCTTAAAGGGAAAGTTAAAATAAAACTAATGACTCAGAGCATAGAATTTTACAACAACTTTCCAGTTTACTCCAGTAAAAGTCTAATTAGTGCTGTTCTCTTGGCATCCTTTTCTGAAAAGCATACTTAGGTAGACTCAGGAGCAGAAGTGCACTACTGCAAGCTAGATTCTGATTGGTGGCTGCACGTATACAGCTAGCTCCCAGTACTGTGTTGCTGTTCCTTCAACAAAGGATACCACAAGAATTAAGCAAATTTGACAATATAAGCAAACTGGAAAGTTGTCTAAAATGGTATGCTCTGTCTGAAACACAAAATAAAAAATATGGGCTTTAGGTCAGTTTAAGAATTAACCTCAAATAATGTGTAAATAAATAACAAAGGACTTATACAGTAGAGGGGTTATTCAATATTTACAATTACATCTTGTACAGTGCAGTTTCAATGACAATTTATGGGTTGGGATTATAAGGGAGAACAACAACAACTTATTTTCTCCTTCTTCCTTATAAAGGATGGTATTTTAAGATTTATTTCTTTCACAAACTGATGTACATATGCCTGATGTCAGGGAAGGTAGAAGAATAATCTACGGGTCCAATCAGGTTAGTAGTGCTGGACCCAATGGGTGTAAAGACCTAGAGCTCTATGGGGAAAACAAATTCCTATACAAATATTTGCAATAAGTTTAACTGCTACTATTCCATAGACATAATTGAACAGTATCAAGTATATACAATGCATCATGATATACAATAGCACTCTCTTTCTGGTAAGAAATGTGTTTTGGGCTATTAAAAACATACATTTTCTTTTGTTTGCTTGTCTTTTGTAGGATAATGCAAGTGTTATTAAAGCATATATACATTTTTTCCTTTTATGTAGGCACTAAAAATCCCTTTTTATAAAACTAGAGAACAATATTCACCTGATTATTTCTCACAATACCGCTATACTCGGCCTCGCTAGGTAACGTGACGTACAGCTCTGCCTCATAGGCGCCGCCCTCTCCTTCGTTGGAGGCATGAAACAGCAGTGTCAGGTGATTAACATCACCCAGGTGTAGCACTGTACGATCACTAACATTAGAGAGAACAGTATACAGTTAGAAAACTAAATGCAGCTGAACCCTTTACAAACAAATTATCTGCTATATGAAGAGCAAACCGAACTAAATTACAACAGTAAAAGTGCATGTGTTCCTTCTACTGAACAGAGTATATATCATATCTACTTTTTTCCTTCTGTTTGAGCATCAAAGGAATTTTAGTCTTTCACACTGAATATGAGACCACCTGGGCCATAGATTAAGAAAAAATGGTCGTCTTGTAAGCATTCGATAAGCTTGGGGGGGTCTCTCAGTATCTAGATCATTTATAAATGCAACTTAACACCATTTTCAATCAAGGCAACTTTCATAATTTTATTCTATATATAAAAACGCAGAAGTACTAATACATAATGTTTCAAACACCTTTGCGTAAAATAAACTGAAACCTCTTAGTATTAAAATCATTCTTTTAGGATGCTGTAATCCAATGGAAAGTTGTTGCACAATGGGCGTAATGCTCAGGCTCACCTTGATACACTGAGCTTCAGGTCTGGCACACAGATGTTGTCCTCACCACAGTCTAATTGAATCTGAGCCTGTTACAACGATCAAAGAGAGAAAACTAAGCCAGGCACATTACAGGTAGGGATGGCAAATGTTTTGCAACGATAAAAAATTAAACAAATTTGAACACATTAGTTTGTTTCAAATGTTTGTACAACAATTTAATGTAATAGTATTTGTAATGCTTTCTTTAAATGTAATTTCTTTCCTATGACATGGAGAGTCTACAATGTCATTCCAATTACTAGTGGGATATTTAACTCCTGGCCAGCAGGAGGCGGCAAAGAGCACCCCAGCAAAGCTACTAAGTGTAACTGCCTTACCCATATAACCCTAGTCATTCTCTTTGCCTCTGTCAATGGAGGTTGTGCGAAGATGGTGTCTGAAGATATTTATTCCTTTTAAGGGTACTTTTCCCTGCAAGCAAGGATTGGGGGTTTAGCTGTGTCCACGTCAATCTCTTTAGTAAGAGTAGTGGCAGCTTTTAAGCAGTTAAAAGGCGGTGAGGTAGTCCTTGCTTTTATTTTAACACTTTGCTTCCCAGATACAAAAGCCAGAGTTGGTTACTCTGTTCTTTATTATCCTACAGGTCCATGACAGGAAGTATAGTACCTGCCACACCTAAGGAGCAACATCTGTCCTGCAGGATCTAAGGTAAGTGCTTTTGTCTTCTTGGTACTGAAGGACAGCAGCACTTAAGGGGTTAACCTCTTAGGATCCATTTTCTGGGACAAGTTATCCTTTATTAGTTCAAGGATACAACTTTGGGGACAGATTTACTTTATGGGCTGAAATAGGATCAATGCACAGTAGAGACAGTTGAAGAGTTTTTACACTTGACGGAGCTCAGTGAGATGAGGAGTACCGTATATCTTTATTGTTGGGGCAATATGTTATTGGAGACACTTGCACGGTAGAGGAGAGATTGTACTTAGCGGTTTCCTTATCAAGCACTTTCCTGTTTACCCACATATTCCTAAGTTCATGTGGGGACAGTTGTTCAGAGAGTTACAACGGTTTTTATTAGCCGTTTCTTTTGCGTGCGATTCTAGTGGCACAGTGTTTTTCTCCCCGTTCACGTAATGCCTGCACTTCCGGTATTCCGGAACGGAGCTCAGTGAGATTGTGATGTGTAGGTGTGCCTCGCATCGAGAGTCTGGTCGGAACCTTGATCGCATCTAAGCGGTTCGTTAGAGGCAAGATCAGAATGGCATCAGTAAAGTCTGCCTTTCCAATTACTACTGGGGTAATTTTCTCCTGTACGGTAGAAGCCTCAGGCATCTGAGGTTATTTATTTTAGGCTGCTTAAACATTTTTTCAACCAAAATAATTTTTTTGATAATTTTTTTCTCTGACTGTGGCTACAGTAATGGATTCTGATTTAGAACAATCAATGTCTGTGGACAAGTGTTTGCATTGGCAGGACAATTTGAGCCTCTAAACATGTTTTTTTTTTTTTTATAAGCATGAGGAACAAAATTACTCTCTAAAATGTAGAGATAAATTACTCCTTTCTGAGCCAAGTGTCTCTCAGGAAAATGCTGTGCGTGACATGCCTCAGCTTTCTCCTCAAATGTCCCAAGCCTTAAATGTTTCTCATTCTGTGCCTTCTATGTTTGCTAAATCTGGGGGTGTTTATTTACTGGGGGATTTTGCCGCTCAGGTTTACTCCGCAGCAACAGCGGCTTTGTCAGGTTTCCCTGCAATGGATAAGCGCAAGAGAAAATCTAATCATTTGCCTGTCTCTAAGGCTTCTGACTCTAGGACGGCATTAGCCACTCTCGCTCAGTTGTCTGATGAGGAGAATACTTCAGTAGCTTATGAAGGTGAGATCTCAGACTGACACTTTAGCAGAAAAATCTTCAGAATCTGAAGAGGTTAATTTTAGATTTAAGCTTGAACACCTCCGATTACTATTGAAGGATGTCCTAGCTAATTTAGATGACTCTAAACCTTTGGTTGTGTAGTTGACAGCAAAATCTTCTAAATTGGATAGAGTAGATGATTCCCTATCTTCTGAGGAGGTTTATTCCGGTCCCTAGAAAGATGTCTGAAATTATAGCTCAGGAATGGGATAAGCCAGCGGTTCCTTTTTCCCCTTTCCCTGTTTTTTAAGAAGATGTTTCCTGTTGCTAACTATTCGTGACTCATGGCGCACTGTTCCTAAGGTAGAAGGAGCTATTTCTACTCTGGCTAAGAGAACCTCCATTCATATAGAGGATAGTTGCTCTTTCAAGGACCCAATGGACAAGAAGCTAGAAGCTTACTTAAAAAAAGATGTACATACATCAAGGGTTACAGTGGCAAACTGCAGCAAGTACGGTTGCGGGAGCTGCATTGTCTAATCTTATTACAGAGGAAACTACAGTAGAGGAGATCCAGGACAGGATCAAGGCTCTCAAATTGGCCAATACTTTTATCTGTGATGCCAATATGCAGATAGTTTGTCTGGGAGCTAAGATGTCTAGCTTCACGGTATTAGCCCGAAGGGCTCTGTGGTTAAAATCTTGATCGGCTGATGTCTCTCCTAAGGCCAAGTTTTTGGCTTTACCCTACAAGGGAAAGACTGTTTGGACCTGGTCTGGCAGAGATCATTTCAGAGATTACAGGTGGAAAGGGATCTTTCCTATCTCAGGACAAGAAGAATAGATCTAGAGGTCGTCAGACTCCTAATTTTCGTTCCTTTTGTAACTTTAACGTTCAAAAGTCCTCTTCAAAGCCGTATCAACCCAGATCAACGTGGAAATCCAACCAGTCCTGGAACAAGGGAAAGCAAAACAAGAAGCCTTCTGCTGACTAAATCAGCATGTAGGTTCCGCCCCCCATTCCAGTATGGTTTAGGTGGGGGGCAGGCTCTCTTTTTCGTCAAGCAAAGCCAGTGTCATGTCGATGTTATATTACAATGGGCCACTCATGCTACAAACCTCCTTCCCAGTCTATACCCACCGCCCTCCTCCCTGGGACCAGCCCAGGAACGCTGACTGCTCAGTGGGAGAGACCCGTCACGTGTGCAAAATTAAGGTTTTCTAGTAGAGTATAAGAAAATCGTGATGCAATTGCGTTTTAAATCGTAATTTTTTTTCTCCCCATATTGCCCAGCCCTACTAAAGTGTCTCAACAAATTCCTCAGGGTTCCGTCCTTCAAGATAGAAACTATTCGTTGCATTCTTCCTTTGGTACAGGAAGGTCAGTTTATGACGACCATAGACCTGAAGGACACATACCTTCAAGTTCCTATTCACAGGGAACACCATCAGTATCTGAGGTTTGCTTTTCTGGACAGGCACGTCAAATTTGTTGCACTTCCTTTCGGCCTGGCCACGGCTCCCAGAATATTCACAAAGGTTCTGGGGGCTCTATTGGCGGTGATCAGATCCCAGGAAATTGCTGTGGTGCCTTATCTAGACGACATCTTGGTTCAAGCGTCATCTTTTCAACTAGCCCAATCTCATACAGAGATGCTGTTGTCTTATCTACGTTCCCATGGGTGGAAGGTGAATTTGGAAAAAAGTTCTCTTGTTCCATCTACCAAAGTGTTTCCTTGGGACTATAATAGATTCCCTGTCCATGAAGATTTTTCTGACGTGGGTTAGAAAAGACAAGATTCTTGCTTCCTGCCTTTTTCTGCTGTCTGCCTTTCATCCATCTGTGGCCCAATGCTTGGAGGTGATTGGTCTGATGGTGGCATCCATGGACATCATTCCTTTTGCTCGGTTCCATCTACGACTGCTGCAACTGTGTATGCTCCGTCAATGAATCTGACATCATTCGGACTTATCTCAATGGATAAATCTGGACCCTCTAACAAGAAACTCTCTTGTAGTGGGTGTCACAGGAACATCTGTCTTGGGGCACTTGCTTTCAGAGACCTTCCTGGGAAATTGTGACAAAGGACGCCAGCCTGTCAGGCTGGGGAGCTGTTTGGGGCCCTCTAAAGGCTCAGGGCCTGGGGTCTCGGGACGAGTCCTTTCTTCCCATAAACATCTTGGAGTTGAGAGCTATCTTCAATGCCCTATCAGCATGGCCGCAACTGTTGCTGGTCCGGTTTATAAGATTCCAATCTGACATCACCTCAGTGGCTTACATCAACCACCAGGGAGGGACTCAGAGTTCCTTAGCCATGAAGGAGGTGACTCGCATTTTGCAGTGGGCGGAAGCCCACAACTGTCTCCTATCTGCCATCCACATTCCAGGAGTGGACAATTGGGAAGCAGATTTTCTGAGCCGACAGACCTTTCATCCTGGGGAGTGGGCTCTCCATCCGTAAGGGTTCTCTCAGATAAACCTCAAATGGGGGGTTCCAGAATTGGATCTGATGGCGTCCCGTCAAAACGCCAAGGTTCCAAAGTACGGTTCAAGGTCAAGGGATCCTCAGGCCGTTCTAGATACTCTAGCGGTTCCTTGGAGGTTTTATTTGGCTTATCGGTTTACTCCGTTTGCTCTCCTTCCACGAGTCATTGCTGGTATCAAACAGGAGAGCGCATCTGTGATTCCAATAGCTCCTGCATGGCCTCGCAGGATCTGGCTCGTGGATCTAGTGAGGATGTCAGCTCTACCTCCTTGGAGGTGATCTCAGAGGAAAGACCTACTTCAAGGTGCTTTCCTCTATCCAAACCTAGATTCTCTGAAGCTAACTGCTTGGAGATTGAATGCCTAGTTCTGTCTAAGTGTGGTTTTTCTGGTGCAGTTATTGAAACTATGATTCAGACTCGAAAAATGGTTACTCGCAAGAGATTTACCATAAGATATGGCGTAAATATCTTTCTTGGTGTGAATCCAAGGGTTTCTCCTGGAGCCGGGTGAGAATTCCCCAGATTTTGTCTTTTCTTCAGGATGGACTGGATAAGGGTTTATCGGTCAGTACTCTAAATAGTCAGATTTCTGCGTTATCTATTATTTTGAACAAACGTCTGGCAGATTTACCAGATGTTCAAGCCTTTGTACAGGCTCTGGTTAGAATCAGGCCTATGTTTTAACCAGTTGCTTCCCCATGGAGCCTTAATTTAGTTCTTAAAGTTTTGCAACAGGCTCCGTTTGAGCCTATGCATGTTGATATAAAACTTATTCTGGGAAGTTTTGTTCCTTGTTGCCATTTCTGTCTGAACTTTCAGCTCTTCAGTCTGATTCTCCCTATCTTATTTTTCATGCTGATAAGGTGGTCCTTCGTACTAAAGTGAGGTTTCCCCCTAAGGTAGTATCGGATCGAAATATTAAAGTGAATGTCAATTTTGATGAATTGGTGCCCGGTTTTTAATAATCCTATTAAAAACAAGGGCACTTTAATTCATCAAAATTGACATTTCACTTGTTTTCTTCAAAAACTTGCCTTTTAATCCAGACAGCTGCTCCAGCACTTCCTCTGCCCGTCACAAGCCGTCTTCGCGGGTCCAAAATGCCGAATCCGGCTTCCTCCAATCACGGCGTTGCATCAGACCAAGATTCCCCCGGGGGGAAGCTGTGATTGGAGGAAGCCTGATTCTTAATTTCTGACGTCTGCAGAGGCTTCCGACGGCCAGGGAAATGCTGGAGCGGTTGCCAGGATTAAAAGGTACGTTTTTGAAGAAAACAAGTGAAATGTCAATTTTGAGGAATTAAAGTGCCCTTGTTTTTAAGAGGATTATTAAAAACCGGGCACTAATTCATCAAAATTGACTTTCACTTTAATCAGGAAATTGTTGTTGCTTTTTGTCCTTATCCTTCTCAAAAGGAACTTTTTTTTTGTGCATAATTTGGATGTTGTGCGGGCTCCAAAATTTTACTTACAAGCTACTAAAGATTTTAGGCAATCTTCTGCCCTGGTTTGTTGTTTTCTCTGGAAAGTGTAAGGGTCTGAAGGCTACTTCTACTTTTCTGTCTCTCTGGTTGAGAAGTTTGATTCATTTGGCCTATGAGACTGCTGGACAGCAGCCTCCTGAGAGAATTACGGCTCATTCCACTAGGGCTGTCTCTTCTTGGGCTTTCAAAAATCAAGCTTCTGTAGAACAGATTTGCAAGGCGGCAACTATTCTACAAATTTAATACTTTTGCCTTGGCTGAAGCTTCCTTTGGGAGAAAGGTTCTTCAAGCTGTGGTGCCTTCTGTTTAGGTCCTCCTGTCTTTGTTCTCTCTCCCTCCCTGTTCATTCCGTGTCCTCTAGCTTTGTTATTGGTTCCCACTAGTAATTGGAATGACGTTGTGGACTCTCCATGTCATAGGAAAGAAAACAAAATGTATGCTTACCTGATAAATTTATTTATTTCCTGACATGGAGTCCACGACCCCGCCCTTTTTTAATTGGGCAGTTTTTTTTTTTAGTAAACCTCAGGCACCTTTTTCACACTTGTGTTTCTTCCTTTTTCCATTTCCTTTGGCTGAATGACTGGGGGTTATGAGTAAGGCACTTACACTTAACAGCTTTGCTGGGGTGCTCTTTGCCTCCTCCTGCTGGCCAGGAGTTTAATATCCCGCTAGTAATTGGAATGACGTTGTGGACTCTCCATGTCCGGAAAGAAAGAAATTTATCCGGTAAGCATAAATTGTGTTGTGTTAAAACTTGTGTAATTATTATTAAAAAAATTCTAATTCGATTCAAAATATGCAATATTCAAAACAATATATTTGTAATCGTATTTATAATGCTTTCTTTAAAAGCAATACCGAACGCAATTTCTGTATTTAATGATTCAGATACAGAATGCAATTTTAAGCAACTTTCTAATTTACTCCTGGTATCAATTTTTCTTAGTTCTCCTGGTATCTTTATTAAAAGAAAGCAGGAATGTAAGCTTATGAGCACCGGCCCAACTTTGGTTGAGCATCTGGTTACAATTTGCTGATTGGTGGCTAAATGTACCCACCAATAAGCAAGCGCTATCCATGGTGCTGAACCAAAAATGGGCCGGCTCGTAAGCTTACAATCCTGCTTTTTCGAATAAAGATTCCAAGAGAACTGATAAAAATTGATAATAGGAGAAAATTAGAAAGTTGCTTATAATTGCATGCTCTATCTAAATCATGAAAAACAGATTTGGTTTCAGTATCCCTTTAAATGTAATATTCAAATTATGCAATATTTGAAATAGAAACATTCAAATTAATATATTATGTATCAATTTACTAAATTCCCTACCACAAACTATTTAACTTCTGAATAGTATTTGTTAAATTGAATGTTACATTCAACATTTTAAATGTGAATATTCAAACTAAATTATGAACATTCGAAAACAAAAGTAACATTCGAAAACTGGAAATAACATTTGATTACAGAATTTGTATGGATTTTCATGCTTATCAACCTTCGATTGTCTAAAAGGAATGTCCGCAGGACTATTCGTTCTACCAAATAAATTGCACATTCGCCCATCCCTAATTACAGGCCATAGGGGATGTTTAATATACTCAGGTGTGTGTGTGTGTGTGTGTGTGTGTGTGTGTGTGGGGGTCATATATCAGATCTCACTGTGTATACAGACTTGCTTTCTTATCTTATATTTGTCTGGAAAACCAAAGCTCAATACTTAAAAAGTACAATGTAAAAACAAAATTTATGCTTACCTGATAAATTTTTCTCTTGTGGTGTATCCAGTCCACGGGTTCATCCATTACTTGTGGGATATTCTCCTTCCCAACAGGAAGTTGCAAGAGGACACCCACAGCAGAGCTGTCTATATAGCTCCTCCCCCAACTGCCACCCCCAGTCATTCGACCGAAGACAAGCAAGAAAAAGGAGAAACTATAGGGTGCAGTGGTGACTGTAGTTTAAAAATAAAAAACAACTGCCTTAAAGTGACAGGGCGGGCCGTGGACTGGATACACCACAAGAGAAAGAAATTTATCAGGTAAGCATAAATTTTGTTTTCTCTCGTAAGGTGTATCCAGTTCACGGGTTCATCCATTACTTGTGGGATACCAATACCAAAGCTTTAGGACACGGATGATGGGAGGGACAAGGCAGGAACTTAAACGGAAGGCACCATTGCCTGCAAGACCTTTCTCCTAAAAATAGCCTCCGAGGAAGCAAAAGTATCAAATTTGTAGAAATTTAGAAAAAGTATAAAGCGAAGACCAAGTCGCCGCCTTACAAATCTGTTCAACAGAGGCCTCATTTTTAAAAGCCCATGTGGAAGCTACCGCTCTAGTGGAATGAGCTGTAATTCTTTAAGGAGGCTGCTGGCCAGCAGTCTCATAAGCTAAACGGATTATGCTTCTCAGCCAAAAAGAAAGAGAAGATGCCTAAGCCTTTTGGCCTCTCCTCTGTCCAGTGTAGACAACAAACAATGCAGATGTTTGACGAAAATCCTTAGTAGCTTGTAAATAAAACTTTAAAGCACGAACCACGTCAAGATTGTGTAATAGACGTTCCTTCTTTGAAGAAGGATTAGGACACAGTGACGGAACAACAATCTCCTGATTGATATTCTTATTAGATACCACCTTAGGAAGAAACCCAGGTTTGGTACGCAAAACTACCTTATCTGCATGGAAGATCAGATAAGGGGAATCACACTAAGGCAGATAACTCTGAAACTCTTCGAGCCGAAGAGATAGCTACCAAAAACAGAACTTTCCAAGATAAAAGCTTGATATCTATGGAATGCAGAGGTTCAAACGGAACCCCTTGAAGAACTTTAAGAACTAAATTTAAACTCCATGGTGGAGCAACAGGTTTAAACACAGGCTTGATTCTAACTAAAGCCTGACAAATGCCTGAACGTCTGGAACATCTGCCAGATGCTTGTGCAGAAGAATAGACAGAGCAGAAATCTGTCCCTTTAAGGAACTAGCTGACAATCCCTTCTCCAATCCTTCTTGGAGAAAGGATAATATCCTAGGAATCCTGACTTTACTCCATGAGAAACCCTTGGATTCACACCAATGAAGATATTTACACCATATCTTATGATAGATTTTCCTGGTGACAGGCTTTCGAGCCTGAATTAATGTATCAATGACCGACTCGGAGAAACCACGTTTTGATAAAATCAAGCGTTCAATCTCTAAGCAGTCAGACGCAGAGAAATTAGATTTGGATGTTTGAAAGGACCTTGGAGTAGAAGGTCCTGCCTCAGCGGCAGAGTCCATGGTGGAAGGGATGACATGTCCACCAGATCTGCATACCAAGTCCTGCGTGGCCACGCAGGTGCTATCAAAATCACCTAAGCTCTGTCCTGCTTGATCTTGGCAATCAGACGAGGGAAGAGAGGAAATGGTGGGAACACATAAGCCAGGCTGAAGGACCAGGGCACTGCTAGAGCATCTATCAGCGCTGCCTGGGGATCCCTTGACCTGGACTTGTAACAAGGAAGCTTGGCATTCTGACGAGACGCCATCAGATCCAGTTCTGGTTTGCCCCATAGTTGAATCAGCTGGGCAAATACCTCCGGATGGAGCTCCCACTCCCCCGGATGAAAAGTCTGCCGACTTAAAAAATCCGCCTCCCAGTTCTCTACTCCTGGGATATGGATAGCTGAGAGATGGCAAGAGTGAACCTCTGCCCATAGAATTATCTTTGAAACCTCCAACATTGCCAGGGGGCTTCTTGTTCCCCCCTGATGGTTGATATAGGCTACAGTCGTGATATTGTCCGACTGAAATCTGATGAACCTGACCGCAGCTAGTTGAGGCCAAGCCTGAAGAGCATTGAATATCGCTCTCAGTTCCAGAATGTTTATCGGAAGGAGGGTTTCCTCCTGAGTCCACGAACCCTGAGCCTTCAGGGAGTTCCAGACCGCGCCCCAGCCCAGAAGGCTGGCATCTGTCGTCACTATAGTCCACTCTGGCCTGCGGAAACTCATTCCCCTGGACAGATGGACCCGAGATAACCACCAGAGAAGAGAATCCCTGGTCTCTTGATCCAGATTTAGCAGAGGGGACAAATCTGTGTAATCCCCATTCCACTGATTGAGCATGCAAAGTTGCAGTGGTCTGAGATGTAGGCTGGCAAACGGAACTATGTCCATTGCCGCTACCATTAGGCCGATTACTTCCATACACTGAGCCACTGACGGCCGAGAAGTGGAATGAAGAGCACGGCAGGAAGTTAGAAGCTTTGATAACCTGACCTCTGTCAGAAAATTTTTCATTTCTACTGAATCTATCAGTGTTCCTAGGAAGGGAACTCTTGTGAGAGGGGAGAGAGAACTCTTTTCTTCGTTCACCTTCCACCCGTGAGACCTCAGAAAGGCCAGAACAATGTCCGTATGGGACTTGGCGATTTGAAAAGTCGACGCCTGTATCAGAATGCCGTCTAGGTAAGGAGCCACTGCTATGCCCCGTGGCCTTAGAACTGCCAGTAAGGACCCTAGAATCTTCGTAAAGATTCTTGGTGCCGTCACCAACCTGAAGGGAAGAGCCACAAACTGGTAATGCCTGTCTAAGAAGGCAAACCTGAGGAACTGATGATGATCTCTGTGAATCGGAATGTGGAGATAAGCATCCTTTAAGTCCATGGTAGTCATATTGACCCTCCTGGATCATAGGGAGGATGGTTCGGATAGTCTCCATCTTGAAGGATGGAACCCTGAGAAATTTGTTTAGGATCTTGAGATCTAAGATTGGTCTGAAAGTTCCCTCTTTTTTCGGAACTATAAACAGATTTGAATAGAAGCCCTGCCCCTCTTCCTCCCTTGGAACTGGGTGGATCACTCCCATAACCAGTAGGTCTTGAACACAACGTAAGAATGCCTCTCTCTTTATCTGGTTTACAGATAATTGTGAGAGATGAAATCTCCCCTTTGGAGATGAAGCTTTGAAGTCCAGAAGATATCCCTGGGAAACAATCTCTAATGCCCAGGGATCCTGGACGTCTCTTGCCCAAGCCTGGGCGAAGAGAGAAAGTCTGCCCCCTACTAGATCCGGTCCCGGATCGGGGGCTACTCCTTCATGCTGTCTTAGAGGCAGCAGCAGGTTTCTTGGCTTGCTTCCCCTTATTCCAAGCCTGGTTAGGTCTCCAGACTGGTTTGGGCTGGGCGAAATTTCCCTCTTGTTTTGCATTAGAGGAAACTGAAGCTGCGCCCCTCTTGAAGTTTCGAAAGGAACTAAAATTATTCTGTTTGGTCCTTAACTTATTGGACCTATCTCCTTCAGACCAGGCCCGAATAGGGTCTGTCCCTTGAAGGGGATGTTAAGAAGCTTAGACTTTGAAGTAACGTCTGCTGACCAGGACTTAAGCCATAGTGCCGTATGAGCCAAAATGGCAAAACCTGAATTCTTAGCCGTTAGCTTGGCTAAATGAAAAATGGCGTCAGAAATAAAGGAGTTAGCTAACTTAAGAGCTTTAATCCTGTCTAGAATATCATCTAGCGGGGTCTCTACCTGTAGAGCCTCCTCAAGAGACTCAAACCAAAAAGCCGCTGCAGCAGTAACTGGGGCAATGCATACAAGAGGCTGGAGAATAAAACCTTGATGTATAAAAATTTTCTTAAGGAGACCCTCCAATTTTTTATCCATAGGATCTAGGAAAGCACAACTGTCCTCGACGGGGATAGTTGTACGCTTAGCTAGGGTAGAGACTGCTCCCTCCACCTTAGGAACCGTCTGCCACGAGTCCCGTATGGCGGCATCTATGGGAAACGTCTTTTTGAAAGCAGGAGGGGGAGAGAACGGCACACCTGGTCTATCCCATTCGTTAGTAATAATTTCCGAAAACCTCTTAGGGACTGGAAAAACATCAGTGTAAACAGGCACTGCAAAGTATTTGTCCATTTTACACAATTTCTCTGGAACCACAATGGGGTCACAGTCATCCAGAGTCGCTAAAACCTCCCTAAGCAATAAGCGGAGGTGTTCAAGCTTAAATTTAAACGCTGTCATTTCAGAATCAGACTAAAGTAACGCCTTCCCTGAGTCTGAAATGTCACCCACAGATAGAAGCTCACCTGCCTCGGCTTCTGAGCATTGTGAGGGTATATCGGACACAGGCATTAAAGCGTCAGAAAGCTCTGTATTAGTTCTAGCCCCAGAGCTGTCTCGCTTTCCTTGTAGCCCTGGCAGTTTGGAGAATACCTCTGAGAGGGTAGCATTCATAACTGCCGCCATGTCCTGTAAGGTAAAAGAATTAGACGCGCTAGATGTACTTGGCGTCACTTGAGTGGGAGTTATAGGTTCTGACACATGGGGAGAGCTAGATGGCATAATCTCCCTCTTTTCAGTCAGAGAATCCCCTGGAGATAAATCTTTAAAGCGCCATAATATGGTCTTTTATAGTTTATAGAAATATCAGTACATTTGGTACACATTCTAAGAGGGGGTTCCACCATGGCTTCCAAACATATTGAACAAGGAGTTTCCTCTATGTCAGACATGTTTAACAGACTAGTAATGAGACAAGCAAGCTTGGAAAACACTTTAATAAAGGTGAATCAGCAATTAAACAAAAAAGTTACTGTGCCTTTAAGAGAAAAAAACTAGCACTTAAACTGCAAAACAGTGTAAAAATACAGTAAAATATTTGAAATGTTTACAGTGTGTGTAAGGGACTAAAGCAACATTGCACCCACTTGCAAATGGATGATTAACCCCTTAGGCCCCAAACCGGATTGAAAAACGTTAAAAAACGTTAAAAGTCAATTGAGCACCTTGCCACAGCTCTGCTGAGGCTCCTACCTGCCCTCAAAAACGATTTTGTGCAGAAATAACCCCTTTGAAATGGTCCTCAGATGCCAGAGGAAACCTCTAGGGAAGCTAGATGTCTCAGTCTGAATTAAAACTGCGTAGGAGTGCTAAAATGGGCCCCTCCCACCATGTACTGGATGCCAGAGGGGCCTTAAGAAAGTACTCCTAGGAGTATCTGACTAGCCATGTGGAAACTAGGCCCCAAATAAAGAGTTATCTGCCTCAGAGAAAAAACGTCCTATTTATGAAATCATGTAAACGTTTTGTCACCAAGTAATATGATTATTAACATGAGTATTACCCCGTTTTGTAAGCATGATCCCAGTTGCTGTTAAATCACTGCATCAGGCTTACCTCAAATAAACAAGGCTCTGTCAGCATTTTCTAGAACTCATATCATCTCTCTAGAAATAAAAATACTGAACATACCTCAAAGCAGGTAATCTGCAGACCGTTCCCCCAACTGAAGTTTTCCCATATTCTTCAGTTGTGCGTGAGAACAGCAATGGACCTTAGTTACAAACCGTTAAGATCATCAAACCTCCAGGCAGAATTCTTCTTCTAATTTCTGCCTGAGAGTAAAACAGTATAACGCTGGTACCGTTTAAAAAATAACAAACTTTTGATTGAAGGTAAAACTACACTAAGTCACCACATATCTCTTGATACTTCCTTTCTTGTCGAGAGTTGCTAGATAATCACTGGGGGTGGCAGTTGGGGGAGGAGCTATATAGACAGCTGTGCTGTGGGTGTCCTCTTGCAACTTCCTGTTGGGAAGGAGAATGTCCCACAAGTAATGAATGAACCCGTGGACTGGATACACCTTACAAGAGAAATCATCATTTTATTACTTAAATATCCTGCACCCCCCTGGGAGTGTAATTTCTTCTGCTGGCTGTGTTTACATAGGCTTATCAGTAGCCTAGACTCCAGAATACAAACTTTCAGTATAGGTTGAGATACCACGGACTAAATAATCTATTTCAAATGCTACTTGTAAACAATTTAATACACTCTAGCAGGTAAAAGGGATCATTGGGAACAATTTAGGGGGGAGAAATTTGTGGGTGAACTGTCCCTTTAAATTCAGTGTCGGAATTAGACATTTTCAGGATTCATTTAACGAATAACAGAATCCAAATATCTGCACCCTAGTGGTTTTTATCACAGCTCACCTTCTGCTCAATATAACTTTTGGTTTGGTAGTTGAAGATAGGCTGAAGTCCATGAGCATCAGTTGGTGCCAGTGGGTCCAGAGAGAAATTCAGAGAGATATAAATTGGAGAGAGCTTATCTCGGAACTCAGACTCTTGCTGAACGGGGAAAAGAAACAAGAACCAACAGCAATAAGTAGATTATTATTAGGTGAAAGAAAGGGCTGTACAATAAAACGTATAGAATAAATTGCCAAATCTGTTGCTTTTACAAAAACGACAAACAAGTAATCCGTCCCCTTTATCAAACTGTTACTTAAGTTGGCTCCTGGTAATGTCATCATGACGTTTATGGTTAAAGTACCCTTTTGTTACCAAACAATTAGATTAGCTTTATTAAAAATTCTACTGTGTTTATCAGTCATTTAAAGGGCCATTCTTTTTAAAAATTAACAAGTATACATTTCATTATTACAAGTGAAAAACATCCCTTTTATTTTGCTGCAGAATACATCTGAAAATTGTGCTACTTGCACCTTTTCCCATGGCGAATTAGGTTAATACAGTGATCTACTTTTATGTGAACTAGTGTTTTCCTCCCCCTCACGTCGGACTTGCCAGCATAGAGAGAAAGAACACAACAAACTGGGTTTTTTAGCATTTCACTGTAATTTAAGTGCCCCTCCTTTACATCCAGAACCCTGCATAGCAAGAGAACAGCTCTTAAGCTAAAGCCTTTTTAAAATTCAAGGGACATTTCAGTATTTATGAGACTTGTTAAATATCCCCACACCAGGGAGCTTTAGAGAATCAGGACCTCTCTTTAGTCATTTGCTCTCTTAAAGGACCACTACACACAGTATAATGGAATAATCAATAATAAATAAAAGAGACCATGCAAAATAATTTCAAATGAATAGTAGATTTTTTTTCTGACAAATATCAAAGCTAGTTACATTTTCCCTCCCACTGCATCATGTGACAGTCATCAGCCAATCACAAAATGCATATACGTATATTCTGTGAATCTTACACATGCTCAGTAGCAGATGGTGCCTCAAACTGAGCATATAAAAAGACTGTGCACATTTAGATAATGGAAGTGAATAGGAAAGTTGTTTAAAATTGTGTGCTCTCTCTCAAACATGAAAGTTTATTTTGACTTCCCTAAAGTCAACTAAACGGTCATGATTTAGACAGAGCAATTCACTTCTATTAAAATGTGTTCTCTGGGTTTCCTTGTTGAAGAGTAAAGTATGGCAGGTTCATAAGAGGTCAGGAAAGTGCCCATGCATGATAGGAAAATGATTATTTGCAATAGCAGGTAGTTTAGGAGTGATACGTATGCATATATGAATATATAATGTACCTATTAGATAGAAATCAGAAAGGAATGTGTACGTTAATATTTTATTAAACAATTATTAAAACAAAGCAGAATCAGAGCTAAACCACCTTATGATATTAGAAAAGGGCTAACAAATTCCATGTTTTACCTGCACTTGTGCATACATCGGCTATATATGTTTATTTGTGATTGGTTAGCAAGGGCCCTTTCGTTCTGGGGGACATGGAAATAGCGAAAAGAAAAAAAAACACTCATTTGACAAAATAAAGCATTATTCATCTTTTGATATGAAGGTATATTACATTAGCATGCGGCTTACAAGTTGTGTTTATTGTACCTTAAAGGCTGTGACACACTACAAGCGATGCGGCGTGAGGCAAAGAAGATGCTTCGCACCACGTCGCATCGCTTCTGAAGTTAAAATATTTCATCTCTGAGCGCTCAGCTACGCGACCTGACGCAGCAGAGCGCTCAGAGATGAAAAGGCAGGACACACTGAGCGTGCACATCCGCATCTACACGTTGCGCTTGCAGTGTGTCACAGCCTTTATGCTTCAAATACTTTTGTTTAATGACCGACAACTGAAAGGTGGTATTTAGCATTGCTGCGCAAATCTTTAGTTTAGACGAAGGCCAGAAAGTTTGGTACTCCTATATATTTATTATTTAAATAGTAAAGCGGATTTTGGGCTTTTTTTTTCTCTTATTCTTTGTTGTCAAAGTTTAGGGCTCAACATATGCTACATAATCTATGAAATAAATTATTCAAGAAAAAACAGAATTTATGTTTACCTGATAAATTTCTTTCTCCAACGGTGTGTCCGGTCCACGGCGTCATCCTTACTTGTGGGATATTCTCTTCCCCAACAGGAAATGGCAAAGAGCCCAGCAAAGCTGGTCACATGATCCCTCCTAGGCTCCGCCTACCCCAGTCATTCGACCGACGTTAAGGAGGAATATTTGCATAGGAGAAACCATATGGTACCGTGGTGACTGTAGTTAAAGAAAATAAATTATCAGACCTGATTAAAAAACCAGGGCGGGCCGTGGACCGGACACACCGTTGGAGAAAGAAATTTATCAGGTAAACATAAATTCTGTTTTCTCCAACATAGGTGTGTCCGGTCCACGGCGTCATCCTTACTTGTGGGAACCAATACCAAAGCTTTAGGACACGGATGAAGGGAGGGAGCAAATCAGGTCACCTAAATGGAAGGCACCACGGCTTGCAAAACCTTTCTCCCAAAAATAGCCTCAGAAGAAGCAAAAGTATCAAACTTGTAAAATTTGGTAAAAGTGTGCAGTGAAGACCAAGTCGCTGCCCTACATATCTGATCAACAGAAGCCTCGTTCTTGAAGGCCCATGTGGAAGCCACAGCCCTAGTGGAATGAGCTGTGATTCTTTCGGGAGGCTGCCGTCCGGCAGTCTCGTAAGCCAATCTGATGATGCTTTTAATCCAAAAAGAGAGAGAGGTAGAAGTTGCTTTTTGACCTCTCCTTTTACCTGAATAAACAACAAACAAGGAAGATGTTTGTCTAAAATCCTTTGTAGCATCTAAATAGAATTTTAGAGCGCGAACAACATCCAAATTGTGCAACAAACGTTCCTTCTTTGAAACTGGTTTTGGACACAGAGAAGGTACGATAATCTCCTGGTTAATGTTTTTGTTAGAAACAACTTTTGGAAGAAAACCAGGTTTAGTACGTAAAACCACCTTATCTGCATGGAACACCAGATAAGGAGGAGAACACTGCAGAGCAGATAATTCTGAGACTCTTCTAGCAGAAGAAATCGCAACTAAAAACAAAACTTTCCAAGATAATAACTTAATATCAACGGAATGTAAGGGTTCAAACGGAACCCCCTGAAGAACTGAAAGAACTAAATTGAGACTCCAAGGAGGAGTCAAAGGTTTGTAAACAGGCTTGATTCTGACCAGAGCCTGAACAAAGGCTTGAACATCTGGCACAGCTGCCAGCTTTTTGTGAAGTAATACCGACAAGGCAGAAATCTGTCCCTTCAGGGAACTAGCAGATAATCCTTTTTCCAATCCTTCTTGAAGGAAGGATAGAATCCTAGGAATCTTAACCTTGTCCCAAGGGAATCCTTTAGATTCACACCAACAGATATATTTTTTCCAAATTTTGTGGTAAATCTTTCTAGTTACAGGCTTTCTGGCCTGAACAAGAGTATCGATAACAGAATCTGAGAATCCTCGCTTCGATAAAATCAAGCGTTCAATCTCCAAGCAGTCAGCTGGAGTGAAACCAGATTCGGATGTTCGAACGGACCCTGAACAAGAAGGTCTCGTCTCAAAGGTAGCTTCCAAGGTGGAGCCGATGACATATTCACCAGATCTGCATACCAAGTCCTGCGTGGCCACGCAGGAGCTATCAAGATCACCGACGCCCTCTCCTGATTGATCCTGGCTACCAGCCTGGGGATGAGAGGAAATGGCGGGAACACATAAGCTAGTTTGAAGGTCCAAGGTGCTACTAGTGCATCCACTAGAGCCGCCTTGGGATCCCTGGATCTGGCCCCGTAGCAAGGAACTTTGAAGTTCTGACGAGAGGCCATCAGATCCATGTCTGGAATGCCCCACAGGTGAGTGACTTGGGCAAAGATTTCCGGATGGAGTTCCCACTCCCCCGGATGCAATGTCTGACGACTCAGAAAATCCGCTTCCCAATTTTCCACTCCTGGGATGTGGATAGCAGACAGGTGGCAGGAGTGAGACTCCGCCCATAGAATGATTTTGGTCACTTCTTCCATCGCTAGGGAACTCCTTGTTCCCCCCTGATGGTTGATGTACGCAACAGTTGTCATGTTGTCTGATTGAAACCGTATGAACTTGGTCCTCGCTAGCCGAGGCCAGGCCTTGAGAGCATTGAATATCGCTCTCAGTTCCAGAATATTTATCGGTAGAAGAGATTCTTCCCGAGACCAAAGACCCTGAGCTTTCAGGGATCCCCAGACCGCGCCCCAGCCCATCAGACTGGCGTCGGTCGTGACAATGACCCACTCTGGTCTGCGGAACGTCATCCCTTGAGACAGATTGTCCAGGGACAGCCACCAACGGAGTGAGTCTCTGGTCCTCTGATTTACTTGTATCTTCGGAGACAAGTCTGTATAGTCCCCATTCCACTGACTGAGCATGCACAGTTGTAATGGTCTTAGATGAATGCGCGCAAAAGGAACTATGTCCATCGCCGCTACCATCAACCCGATCACTTCCATGCACTGAGCTACGGAAGGAAGAGGAACGGAATGAAGTATCCGACAAGAGTCTAGAAGTTTTGTTTTTCTGGCCTCTGTTAGAAAGATCCTCATTTCTAAAGAGTCTATAATTGTTCCCAAGAAGGGAACCCTTGTTGACGGGGATAGAGAACTCTTTTCCACGTTCACTTTCCAGCCGTGAGATCTGAGAAAGGCCAGGACAATGTCCGTGTGAGCCTTTGCTTGAGGAAGGGACGACGCTTGAATCAGAATGTCGTCCAGGTAAGGTACTACTGCAATGCCCCTTGGTCTTAGCACCGCTAGAAGGGAGCCTAGTACCTTTGTGAAAATCCTTGGAGCAGTGGCTAATCCGAAAGGAAGCGCCACGAACTGGTAATGTTTGTCCAGGAATGCAAACCTTAGGAACCGATGATGTTCCTTGTGGATAGGAATATGTAGATACGCATCCTTTAAATCCACCGTGGTCATGAATTGACCCTCCTGGATGGAAGGAAGAATAGTTCGAATGGTTTCCATCTTGAAAGATGGAACCTTGAGAAACTTGTTTAAGATCTTGAGATCTAAGATTGGTCTGAACGTTCCCTCTTTTTTGGGAACTATGAACAGATTGGAGTAGAACCCCAACCCTTGTTCTCTTAGTGGAACAGGATGAATCACTCCCATTTTTAACAGGTCTTCTACACAATGTAAGAACGCCTGTCTTTTTATGTGGTCTGAAGACAACTGAGACCTGTGGAACCTCCCCCTTGGGGGAAGTCCCTTGAATTCCAGAAGATAACCCTGGGAGACTATTTCTAGCGCCCAGGGATCCAGAACATCTCTTGCCCAAGCCTGAGCGAAGAGAGAGAGTCTGCCCCCCACCAGATCCGGTCCCGGATCGGGGGCCAATATTTCATGCTGTCTTGGTAGCAGTGGCAGGCTTCTTGGCCTGCTTTCCCTTGTTCCAGCCTTGCATTGGTCTCCAAGCTGGCTTGGCTTGAGAAGTATTACCCTCTTGCTTAGAGGACGTAGCACTTTGGGCGGGTCCGTTTTTACGAAAGGGACGAAAATTGGGTCTATTTTTCGCCTTGAAAGGCCGATCCTGAGGAAGGGCGTGGCCCTTACCCCCAGTGATATCCGAGATAATCTCTTTCAAGTCAGGGCCAAACAGCGTTTTCCCCTTGAAAGGAATGTTTAGTAGCTTGTTCTTGGAAGACGCGTCAGCCGACCAAGATTTCAACCAAAGCGCTCTGCGCGCCACAATAGCAAACCCAGAATTCTTAGCCGCTAACCTAGCCAATTGCAAAGTGGCGTCTAGGGTGAAAGAATTAGCCAATTTGAGAGCATTGATTCTGTCCATAATCTCCTCATAAGGAGGAGAATCACTATCGAGCGCCTTTATCAGTTCATCAAACCAGAAACATGCGGCTGTAGTGACAGGGACAATGCATGAAATTGGTTGTAGAAGGTAACCCTGCTGAACAAACATCTTTTTAAGCAAACCTTCTAATTTTTTATCCATAGGATCTTTGAAAGCGCAACTATCCTCTATGGGTATAGTGGTGCGTTTGTTTAAAGTAGAAACCGCTCCCTCGACCTTGGGGACTGTCTGCCATAAGTCCTTTCTGGGGTCGACCATAGGAAACAATTTTTTAAATATGGGGGGAGGGACGAAAGGAATACCGGGCCTTTCCCATTCTTTATTAACAATGTCCGCCACCCGCTTGGGTATAGGAAAAGCTTCTGGGAGCTCCGGCACCTCTAGGAACTTGTCCATTTTACATAGTTTCTCTGGGATGACCAACTTTTCACAATCATCCAGAGTGGATAATACCTCCTTAAGCAGAATGCGGAGATGTTCCAACTTAAATTTAAATGCAATTACATCAGGTTCAGCCTGTTGAGAAATGTTCCCTGAATCAGTAATTTCTCCCTCAGACAAAACCTCCCTGGCCCCCTCAGATTGGGTTAGGGGCCCTTCAGAGATATTAATATCAGCGTCGTCATGCTCTTCAGTAACTAAAACAGAGCAGCCACGCTTACGCTGACAAGGGTTCATTTTGGCTAAAATGTTTTTGACAGAATTATCCATTACAGCCGTTAATTGTTGCATAGTAAGCAGTATTGGCGCGCTAGATATACTAGGGGCCTCCTGAGTGGGCAAGACTCGTGTAGACGAAGGAGGGAATGATGCAGTACCATGCTTACTCCCCTCACTTGAGGAATCATCTTGGGCATCATTGTCATTATCACATAAATCACATTTATTTAAATGAACAGGAATTCTGGCTTCCCCACATTCAGAACACAGTCTATCTGGTAGTTCAGACATGTTAAACAGGCATAAACTTGATAATAAAGTACAAAAAACGTTTTAAAATAAAACCGTTACTGTCACTTTAAATTTTAAACTGAACACACTTTATTACTGCAATTGCGAAAAAACATGAAGGAATTGTACAAAATTCACCAAATTTTCACCACAGTGTCTTAAAGCCTTAAAAGTATTGCACACCAAATTTGGAAGCTTTAACCCTTAAAATAACGGAACCGGAGCCGTTTTAACACTTTAACCCCTTTACAGTCCCTGGTATCTGCTTTGCTGAGACCCAACCAAGCCCAAAGGGGAATACGATACCAAATGACGCCTTCAGAAAGTCTTTCTAAGTATCAGAGCTCCTCTCACATGCGACTGCATGCCATGCCTCTCAAAAACAAGTGCGCCACACCGGCGCGAAAATGAGGCTCTGCTTATGCTTTGGGAAAGCCCCAGAGAAATAAGGTGTCTAATACAGTGCCTGCCGATATTATAATATCAATAAAACCCAGATAAAATGATTCCTCAAAGCTAAATATGTTTTAAAACTGAATCGATTTAGCCCAGAAAAGTCTACAATCTTAATAAGCCCTTGTGAAGCCCTTATTTACCATCGTAATAAACATGGCTTACCGGATCCCATAGGGAAAAATGACAGCTTCCAGCATTACATCGTCTTGTTAGAATGTGTCATACCTCAAGCAGCAAGAGACTGCACACTGTTCCCCCAACTGAAGTTAATTGCTCTCAACAGTCCTGTGTGGAACAGCCATGGATTTTAGTTACGGTGCTAAAATCATTTTCCTCATACAAACAGAAATCTTCATCTCTTTTCTGTTTCTGAGTAAATAGTACATACCAGCACTATTTTAAAATAACAAACTCTTGATTGAATAATAAAAACTACAGTTAAACACTAAAAAACTCTAAGCCATCTCCGTGGAGATGTTGCCTGTACAACGGCAAAGAGAATGACTGGGGTAGGCGGAGCCTAGGAGGGATCATGTGACCAGCTTTGCTGGGCTCTTTGCCATTTCCTGTTGGGGAAGAGAATATCCCACAAGTAAGGATGACGCCGTGGACCGGACACACCTATGTTGGAGAAATACATATTATATTACAATAAGAACTGTAGTGTTGTGTAAAATTGAAATGATCTGATTTTAAAGCAGGGATGGCCAACTGGAGTCCAATGGAACATATGTGGCCCTAAGGTACTCTGCAACCTTACCTGTGTGTAGAGCTGTGCAACTATTATATTAGTTATACTAAATTGTGTGTGTTTAATGGCTAGAAATGTATATGCAGCCCTTATGGCTTATAAATTATTGCTCTGTGGCCCCCCAGGTGTTAAGATGCTTTACAGTATAAGGGCGATAATGTACTGTGCAAAGGAGTATAACTAATAAACAGAGTTGGGAACATTGACGTCATAAGGTTCCCAGGTATCTGAACACATTTAGAATATAGAAGAAACGCAAGAATTGATATGTTCAGAGGCCAATAGATCATTTTCTACACAACAGATATCTGAAACCAAGACAAAAAGGAATTACCCTGAGGTAGATCTTTATATCCCGGCATTCCGCCTTTCCTCCGTTGCTTAAAGAGATAGTCTGAGTCAGGTTTGGCTGGTGATATTCCAAGAACAGTGCACGCTTCACAGCTCCTTTCTGCTTCATACGATCCAGCTGCAGTTCCACTTTGATTCCTTTAGCACAAACATCATGCATGAATAGACAGGTACATCCATGGGTTATGGCTGCAGAATTCTTACATAAAATATTGGTTTATTTTTTTTACAATATGCATTTAAAAGAGTTTGTCATTTTTGTTTTGCAGAATTAAGTAAAATTTTACTGTTATGTTTATTTTTAAAAACAGTTTATCACTTCAAGGACAGTGGCTTTAACAGGGGATTCGAATGCAAGAATGTCATGCCGTTATTCAAACAAGGGAGCCACAAGCATTGCTGATCCAGAGTAGAACACAGCCTGTGAGCCAATGAGGAGCAACACTAATCACCTGCCACGTTCTGCTCTGGAGCTGCAATGCTTGCATATCCTGATTAGGACTTTACCTGTGTTTAACCACTTTATACGGGTTAAACATATAGAGCCAGAATATGAGTGGAGCAATAATCAACACTTCTGCTTCAGCATTAATTGCACTAAAAGTAAGATTTTGGCGCTTGTCGGGTTGCGCTTGTATTACAAGTTTAAAGTAAACTGTTTTCACTCTTGCGTTAACCCTACTAGCGCAAACATCCAAAGTTAGAATATCATGAGTGTTAACTATATTTTTTTGATATTTGATGTTTTGTGCAAGTCTTTAGTTTTGAGAAACAGTTAACCAGAGCTCTGAAGTCGCTGTAAATCATTCAAGCGCAAATCACGTTTGCGCTCAAGCAATCACATTTACTTTCAACTCGTAATATGAGTGGTAAGCCCTATGAGCGCAAACCCTTGCAATAAACCCCTTATCGCTTGGGTGTAAACGTTTGCACTCCACTCGTAATCTAGCCCATAGTTATTTAGAGTCAGTAATCAAAAAATTTACAAGCTCAAATATATATATATATATATATATATATATATATATATATATATATATAGAAAAAGATTTTTAATGCAATAAATGTATTTGTAAAATAATATACACTTACCAATAGAATTGGGCACATGATTTCCTGAAGCATTCAGGCAAAAACTGAGGGTTATGCTAAAGATGAAAAAATATATATAAGAACATTGATTTTTCCAATAATCAATTTATAGTCAAGGCATAATAATACACTGTTGTTTTAATAAGAAGAAAAAACAAAATAAAAAAAACACACAAGAAGATATTCAGCTGGGTACAGTGCACTATTTATCAGAGTTATTTTTTTTTTTTACTTACTGGGTCTCTTGCACCCTCTCACATGCTACTATGAAACATCATTGGCAGAAACACTTCCCAGTCACATGTACCTAAACTGCTGTTTAAAGGAGTTTGCTTTTAGTGCCCAAGGGTCACGCACTTAACTGAGGAATCGGGGTTAAGACACTATTCTCCATTATTTATGCAGGGTTCTAACCCAAGATGCACAAAACACAGCTCCAGCAACAGTAAGGTTAAGCATCTTTTTTTTCATGCCCTTCACAATTGCCCATTCATTGGAGCCTAAGGCACTCTGCCAAACCGTACATGGTTGTCCAGCAACGGCTAAACGTCTTTCTAAAAATATAGATTATAAGAAAATAATCAAATGACCTCATTAAGAGGCCCTTAAAGCTGACTGCATATCAGCATACAATAGTTTTATCATATGTCAGCTGAATTACTGTAAAAGAACAGCAACGGGTATAACACACTAGACATTAACTCCTTGTTTCAGTGGAAAAAGTTCAACAGATTAGAAAAAAAAAATGCATACAAAAATAAAGTTTATAAATTGAGAGACATTAAAGAAACATTAAAGTCTAAACTAAACTTTCATTATTCCAAAGTACCAATTAGAAACGTATTTAATTTGCTTTGTCCTCTTGATATCCTTTATTAAAGGGGCATTGTACACTAGATTTGTCTTTGCATAAATATTTTGTAGATGATTAATTTATGTAGCCCATAGTTTTTTTGTTTTTTTTTAATTTTGTAAAAAGTTTATAGTTTTGCTTATTTTAACATTGTGCTGATTTTCAGACTCCTAACCAAGCTGCAAAGTTACAGAAGTAGACTGTTGTCTACCTACTTCCGCTTGCTCCTGTTTGTGTAAAGGGTCTTTTCATATGCAGGGGAGGTAGAAGTGTCTGCTCTTTTTGCTTTCCAGACCATTTCATTGGGTGTCCTAGTCAAACCTAATTAACTGTGCTAAACTAGGAGCTTCTAAGAAAGTTTTTAAACAGTTTTATATTGGATTTTAAGATCTATATCTGTGCATGTACTGTAATTCTTTATAATAGTGTCTATTACATGCAGTTAAATGAAAAGTAATGTATACTGTTCCTTTAAAGACTTAACCTCAGGAGCAGCTATGCACTACTTGGAGCTAGCTTATGAGAGGAGGCATATACACTTTATGGCCAAAAGTATGTGGAGGGCCCTACTAATTACTGATGTCAGGTGTTTGTCACACATTGCTAACAGGTGCATAAAATCCAGCACAAAGGCATGAAATCTCCATAGATAAACCATTAGTAATACAAAATGACCTTGGCAGTGTCGTAGGATGCCACACGTCAGTTTGTGAAATTTCATCCCTACTACATCTTCTCTGGTCAACTATAAGTGCTATTACTGTGAAGTAGAAATGACTAGGAGCAACAACAGCCCAGCCATGAATGGGAAGACCACACAAACTCACAGAGTAGAGTTGCAGAGTGCTGAAGCGTTTAGAAATTGGTTACATCACTCACTACAAGAACTGTGGTTCAGGAGCAAAGTCAAGAATCAGCTGGAAAGATATCACACACCCACCACTGGCAGTGGAAACTTGTTCTCTGCAGTGATGTAACCCGCTTCACTATCTGGTAGTCTGATGGAAGAATTTGGGTGTGGTTGATGCAGGAGAACACTACCTACAGGAATGCATAGTGTTGCCTACTGTAAAGCTTGGTGGAGGAGGGGGAAATGGTCTGGGCCCCTTAGTTCCAATAAAGGACCATCTTAATGCTTCAGGATACAACAACATTTTAGCAATTGGGTACTTCCAAAATAGATACCTACAAATACAATTGTATAGTTCCTACAATACACAATTAATGCTTCAAACAACAGCTTTATGATATTTCCACCATTGCCACCCCCTTGTGATGAATGCCAAGTCAACAAGTTGCCACAATTGGCAAACAATTTAGAGTAGTTCACAGTTAAAGAAAGACTTTCCCAGAAGCAAATGTGGTCAGTCTTAAAAGCAACATTTATTGATAATTACACAAGAAATCATATATGAACATTTTTATTGAGACTTAATTGTAGATGTGGAGTCTCCCTGATACTGCCAATATTTTCTCTCTCACACTAAGATTGAGGCCTGATCAGTTAACCAAGAAAATATTTCTCCAACCAGTAATTACCACAATTTGTATCTAGCCATACTTTGGAGATAATCTCTTACCAAGACACTTGGATGTTTGTTTCCTCAATAAAACAGGTCTTCTCTTCTGGATAAAACATACTTGGTTGGATGGAGAGAGAGGCACTGGCGTGTACTATGGGGCGAGCCCTGCAGTGTTTAAAAGCAACCATGATTAAGTATAGCTTTTCCTTATTATGGAAACTGAGTGCAATAATTTTTTTAAAAAAAGACACATAATTAAAACATCTATCATGAATCATCAGAAAGGGGACTCAGCGGATGTGACAAAATTAGTGTATTAATCATATTTATATTATTCCAGCTGGAGAGGGAAAATGTAGAGAGCTGTCCTTGCAAGACCTTAGTAACAGATGAAATAATGCTTTACTATTTCAGAAAGTACATTAACGTATACTTTAAAAGAAGCACAACAAATATTGGTTCAAATGAATCAAAGTATTTGTCATGTTGGGGTTTAAACTTATCACAAATGAATCTAGGTGAAAATCTGCATAACTGTTGATAAAGTGAATGTAAATTTTGATGATAAAGTGCCCGGTTTTTAAAAATTCGATTAAAAACAGGGGCACTTTAATTAATCAAAATTTACATTTCACTTGTGTTGAAAATACTTGCCTTTTAATCTTGACAGCTGCTTCCTCCGCCTGTCGCAAAGCCTCTTCCTGGGTCTAAAATGAGGAATCCGGCTTCCTCCAATCATGGCGTTGAATCAGACATGGATTCCCCCGGGAGGAAGCCGTGATTGGAGGATGACCGATCCGTCATTTCTGACAAAGGAAGAGTCTTACGACAACCGGGGGAAGCTGGAGTGGCTGTCAAGATTAATAGGTAAGTATTTTCACAACACGAGTGAAATGTAAATTTTGATGAATTAAAGTGCCCCTGTTTTTAATTGAATTTTTAAAAACCGGGCACTTTATCATAAAAATTTACATTCACTTTAATCCAATCAATGATAAACTGAAGTTTGTATTTTAACCTCACTGCTTGAATAATCCATTATACTTAAAGGGACACTGAACCCAAATTTTTTCTTTCATTATTCAGATAGAGCATGCAATTTTAAGCAACTTTCTAATTTACTCCTATTATCAAATTTTCTTCATTTTCCTGGTATCTTTATTTGCCGATTGGTGGATAAATTCACCCGCCAATAAAAAAGTGCTGTCCAGGGTCTGAACCAAAAAGTGTCTGGCTCCTTAGCTTAGATGCCTTCTTTTTCAAATAAAGATAGCAAGAGAAAAAAGAAAAATTGATAATAGGAGTAAATTAGAAAGTTGCTTAAAAATCTAAAATTATGCTTCCCTGATGATTTCATTTCCATCTGTATGTGGAGAGTCCACGGCTTCATTCATTACTTGTGGGAAATACAGAACCTGGCCACCAGGAGGAGGCAAAGACACCTTAAATACCTCCCCCACTCCCCTCATCTCCCAGTCATTCTGCCGAGGGAACAAGGAACAGTAGGAGAAATATCAGGGTATAAATTGTGCCAGAAGAAAAAACAAAAGAAATTTAGGTCCGCCCAATGGAGAACCGGGCGGGAGCCGTGGACTCTCCTCATACAGATGCAAATGAAATTATCAGGTAAGCATAATTTATGTTTTCCATCTTAATATGAGGACAGTCCACGGCTTCATTCATTACTTGTGGGAAACAAATATCCAAGCTCTAGAGTACATGGAATGAAAAAAATGGAAGGGTAAGAGAGGCAGACCCTATTCTGAGGGCACCACAGCCTGCAAGACCTTTCTCCCAAAAGCTGCTTCCGCCGAAGCAAACACGTCAAATTTGTAAAACTTTGAAAAAAAGTATGTAAGGAGGACCAGGTAGCCGCCTTACAAATTTGCTGCATAGAAGCCTCATTCTTAAAGGCCCAAAAAAAAGCCACAGCTCTAGTTGAGCGAGCCGTAATCCTCTGAGGAGGCTTACATCCTGTCTAATAAGCCAAGCGAATCATGCTCCTCAGCCAAAAAGATAGGGAAGAGGAAGAAGCCTTCTGCCCTTCCCGAACAAACAATGCTGAAGTTTGTTTGAAATCTTTCGTAGCCTGAAGATAGAATTTCAAAGCTTGAACCACATCCAAATTATGACGTAACCGTTCCTTCGAAGAAGAAGGGTTAGGACACAAGGAAGGAACTACAATCTCCCGATTGATGTTCTGATCAGACACAACCTTAGGGATAAATCCCCAACCCAGTATGAAGGACAGCCTTATTGGCATGAAAAACTAGGTAAGGAGGCTCACATTGCAAGGCCTCCAACTCGGACACTCTGCGTGCTAAAGCAATATGCGTGCTAAAGCAATAGCCAGTAGATAAAGACCTTCCAAGACAGTAATTTAATGTCAAGCGAATGCATAGGCTCAAACGGAGCCCTCTGCAAAACCCTAAGAACCAAATTCAAACTCCAAGGAGGAGCAGAATGTCTAAATACCGGCCTGATCCTGGACAGAGCCTGAACAAAAGACTGTACATCAGGAATATGAGCAAGCTTCTGGTGTAACACAGATAGAGACTAAATCTGTCCCTTTAAGTCCCTTCTCCAAACTGTCCTGGAGGAAGGAAAGGATCCTGGATACCTTAACCTTATGCCAGGGATACCCACAAGTCTCACACCAGAATAAGTAGGTTTTCCACACCTTATGATAGATGTGTCGGGTGACCGGCTTCCTAGCTTGAATGAGAGTATCAATCACACTCTTAGAAAACCCTCTCCTTGCTAGGACTAAGTGTTTAAAGGGACACTCAATCAAAATTAAACTTTCATTATTCAGATAGAGCATGCCATTTTAAACAACTTTCCAATTTACTTCCATTAACAAAATGTGCACAGTCTTTCTATATTTAAACTTTTTGAGTCATCAGCTCCTACTGAGCAAGAATAAGTGTGTATGCATTTGTGAATGGCTAATGGCTGTCACATGGTATGTGTATGCATTTGTGACTGACTGATGACTGTCACATGAAAGTCGCATTGTCTTGTTATCTTGCATTTGTTGATTATGCAAGTCTACTGTGTTGATTGGTCCTTTAATCTCCACACAGTCAGCCTCAGAGAATCTATATTTTGATGCACAAAAGGACCTTGTACCAGCAGATCTCTGCGACAGGGCAACCTCCATGGAGGAGACAATGAAATCCCCACCAAATCTGCAAACCACATCCTCCGCTGCCACGATGGAGCAATCAAAATAGTTGATGCTTGCTCCTGCTTGATGCGGGCCACTACTCAAGGTAGAAGTGGTAATGGTGGAAATATGTAGACTAGGTTGAACCCCCAAGGCACTGCTAAGGCATCTATCAGTTCTGCCTGGACCGCAGCCTGAATCTGGGTAGCTGGAAATTGAATCTGGACTCCATCAGATCTATCTCCGGTATATTCCCATCTGTTAACATTCCCCCGGATGAAACTATTATCTGCTGAGAAAATCCGCTTCCCAGTTGTCCACACCTGGGATGTGGATCACTGACAGCGAACAGTTGTGGGTCTCCGCCCATTCCAAATTCTGGTATACTTCCTTCATGGCTAGAGAGCTTCTCGTTCCCCACGATGGTTGATGTAAGCCGCCGAGGTAATTTTGTCAGACTGGAATCTGATGAACTGGGATGAACCCAGGAGGGGCCAAGCCCTCAGAGCATTGAAGATCACTCAAAGTTCCAGGATGTTGATCGGAAGAAGCGATTCCTTCCGATTCCACCTGCCCTGTGCCTTCCTGGCACCTCAAATAGCTCCCCATCCTGAGAGGTTCGCGTCCATAGTCACAATCTCCCAGGATGGTAACAGGAAGGATGTCCCCTGAGACAGCCGATCTGGACAGTGCCACCAAGAAAGATTCTCTCGTTCGGTTGTCCAGAGAAATCTGTAGGGATAGATCAGAGTGATCGCCGTTCCATTGCCTCAGCATGCCCAGCTGAAAAGGTCTGAGATGGAACCTGGCGTATGGAATGACATCTATGCTGGATACCATTAACCCAATCACTACCATACACTGGGCCACAGATGGCCTTGATGAGGTCTGAAGGGCAAGACAGCTGGAGGCAATTCTGCAACGTCTCTGGTCTGTCAGGAATATCTTCATGGATATGGAGTCTATTATAATGCCCATTAACTCCACTCTAGTACTGGGAACCAGAGAACTCTTTCCTGAGTTTATCTTCCATCCATGAGATCGAAGAAGTAGAAGAGCTCTCGAATGGTTCTCTGCAACCCTGCAGGACGGAGCCTGGACCAGGATGTCATCCAGATAAGGCGCTACTGCAATACCTCTGGATCTCGCCACTGCGAGCAGAGCTCCCAGAACCTTCGTAAAGGCTCTTGGAGCATTTAGCCATACCGAAGGGGAGAGCTACAAACTGGAAGTGCGAAAAGCGAATCTTAGGAACTTAGTGATCCTTGTGTATTGGCACATGAAGCGTAAGCGTCCTTCAAGTCTATCGTAGTCATGAACTGACCCTCTTAAACTAAGGGCAGGGTAGATCTTGAATGATGGGACCAACAGAAACTTGTTTAAGCACTTTACGTCTAGAATTGGGCGAAACGTACCCTTCTTTGGGACCACGAAAAGGTTTGAATAGTACCCTAGACCTCTTTCTGCTAGAGGTACCGGTACAATTACTCCTAGAGAGGAGAGATCCCTCACGCGCTCTAGAAAGACATCTTGTTTCTCTGGTTTTGACGATAGATTTGACAAGAGGAATCTGCCCCTGTGAGGGTGAGATTTGAAACCTATCCTGTAACCCTGGTCAATGACCTCCAGTACCCAAGGATCCTGCACGTTTCTCATCCAAGCCTCCGCAAAAAGAGATATAGTCTGCCCCCTACGAGAACCAGAGATGTTTCAGGGGTCGCCCCTTCATGACGATTTTGTCTCATCAGGCTTCTTGCTCTGCTTGGCTTTATTCCAAAACTGAGAGGGTTCCCAAGATCCCTTGGATTGCTCGGGCATCGAGGCAGGCTGCTGTCGTTGGGACTTGTCCGAACGAAAGGGACGAAAATTAGGACCCTTAGGCTTATTCTTCTTATCCTGCAGTCGAAAGGCACCCTTGCCCCCCGTGACCGTGGATATGAGAGAGTCCAGGCCTGGACTGAAAAGAACCTTTCCCTTAAATGGAAGGGAAAGTAATCTAGATTTGGACGTCATGTCAGCAGACCAGAAAAGCCTGATGTCTTGGCATTCAAGCGAATAATCTGTATCATATCGGACAGTCACACCAATAGATAGCGGCTCCCACCACCGCAGCAACCGCCGCTGTAGGCTGAAAGAACCCCGTGTGTTGAAACATCTTTCTTAACAGGGTCTCTAATTTCTTATCCATGGGCTCCATGGGATAGTGGTGCGCTTACCGAGCGTGGGGATGGCTCCATCCACCTTAGGGACAGATCCCCACAATTCTAGCTGAGAGTCAGGAACCGGGAACAATTTCTTAAATGAAGAAGAAGGGGAGAAAGATTATCCAAGTCTCTCCCATTCATTCTTAATAATATTCACCATCTTTACGGGAACCAGCAAAGTCTGGGGCACCACCGTCCTCATATACTTTATCAAGCTTAGGAATAGAAGGTTCCTCGGGTAACTTCGGTTCTGGAACCTCTTGAGTAGCCAACACCTCTTTTAATAAAAAGCGTAAGTGCTCCATCCTAAACCTAAAGTCTGGTTCCTCCACAGCCGGAGGTTTAGAGGCTGCAGATTCCGACCCAGAGAGATTCCTCCGAAGTATTGGAATCCTCTCCATCAGCAAATAATCTAGTTTCAGATACATCCAACAGAGTAGATGACCCCTAGGAAGGATAGCAATGTTTAACCTTTCGCTTGCACTTAGCGGGGCAAGGTAAAGCACTGAAGGCCGCAGACACCGCCGTTTGCAACTGATCAGCAAAATCTGGCGGCCACAAAGCCCCTCCCGCAGGAGGATTAGTAGTGCACTGGGGAGCTGCATGTGTAATCAGAGATGATTGTAGAGAACGCACCTCGCGGGACAGAGACCCCCTCAGAGGTGGATAGCTCAGTGGTACTAAACATCTTGTTCTTTTTAGATATCACTAATTTTATCAAGGAATGTGGAACATAATTGAGCAGGCGGGTTTACCATAGCCGCCTCACAATAAACACAGGCATTAGATTTAGGCAAAGAGGGAGTACCCTTTAACGCATCAGAGTCCTCCATAGCTTGCACTTTAATATGGACTATAGAAAAAATAAATGGCATCTTTATACCCCAATGGCCGGGGGACACTCCACCTCCTATGACCCAGGCCCACAGAGAAACCGCTTTGTCTCTTGCAACCGACGGTCAGGAAAAAGTAAGAGAATGAGGCCACACCCGGTCAAATGGAGTGCCATGCAAGACCGACCCCTGCAGCTGAGAAAAAAAAAACACGCCAAACTAACAGGCGGCGTAGTTAATCAAAATTAAAAAATAACCTGACTGTTCACACATTGCCAGAGTCTCACACATGTTGCAGCAAAAAACACAAAGCAATCATTTATAAATCCCCCCCTGTTCAATAATCTCCTTCCGGAGATATTAACCCTTGATTCTATACAGATAAAGGAGCCACACTGTGACCCTGTCTTCTTGCGTTATCATATGTATAAAAAAATTAAGCTATCTTACCAGAATCTATGCCGTGGACCAGGAACACGGCCTCTCAAGTTTCGCTCCTGACATGGACTTGAGTGGAAGAAAGCAGGCAGTGAAACTCGTCAACACCGATTGCTTAAGGAGCTGTTGAAACAAGTCTGGATGGTTTTGCAGAAAGACTCTCCCTGCATTTCCAGACCCTAACATTCGTCAATGCTCTCACTGAGAGGCTGACAAGACTACTTAAAAATCCAGTCCCATTTAAAAGAGTACTACCCTCCATATGAGACTACTCCGAATCTTCCGACACTTCTATGCCATCCTCCTGTGACGAAAGGCAAAGAATGACTGGGGGATGAGGGAGGTATTTAAGCATTTGGCTGGGGTGTCTTTGCCTCCTCCTGGTGGCCAGGATCTGTATTCCCCACCAGTAATGAATGAAGCCATGGACTCTCCTCATATTAAGATGGAAATTGCATGTTCTATCTGAATCCTGAAAGAAAAAATTTGGGTTCAGTGTCTCTTTAAAGGGACAGTCTACAATAGAATTTGTATTGCTTTAAAAGATAGATAATCCCTTTATTACCCATTCCCCAGTTTTGCATAACCAACAGTTATATTAATATACTTTTTACCTCCGTGATTACATTGTATCTAAGCATCTTCAGACAGCCCCCTGATCAAATTACTTTATATTTATTATCTATTGACTTGCATTTAGTACTGTGTTGTGCAAAATCTTAAATAACTCCTTGGGTGTGATCATAATGTTATCTATATAGCAAACATGAACTAGCAGTATCCTTTTGCGAAAAGAAAAGAAAGTGTGTGATTAAGAGGCTGCCTATAGTGGCTTAATAACATTTAAACCTCTAAACTTCTGCCTGTTTCTAAGTATATTAATATAACAATGTTGGTTGTGCAAAGCTGGGGAATGGGTAGTAAAGGCATTATCTATCTTTTCAAACAATAACAATTTTAGTATAGACTGTCCCTTTAAAAGAAAAAAAAAAACAAAAAAAAAAAACATCACTTTCCTTCCTTGTATCAAGCTGTTACTTATAACGCCAGGTGAAAGAGGGTGAAGCAGAAAAACCAAGGTTCTAACTCCCTAATAATAAGGAAAATGTATCATGATTGCAGGCAGACAAGTTCTCAAGTACAGGACCTGTCTGCCTGCAATTACCACTTACGCACTGTGTGGCGAAATGTAACAAAATCGCTCTTGTGCGATGCAAAAACCTATTACTAGAGCAGGGTTATGTTAATCAACCCAAAAAAGCAAGAGGCTAAAAGAAGCAAAAGCCACAAAGCCCCATAAGCTGCAATGCAGCTTGATAATTGATATCCCTCTATAGAGGAAGATTTAATACATAATTCATTCTTTGAACTTTCTGACAATAGCTTTAAGACAGTTACATATTTCCTATCCCCTAGTGAGAAGGATTTAATCCCAAGACAACAAGTCGGCTCACTTGGCAGACAATTTAGAGTAGTGCATTTAAAGTAAGACCTTCCCTTAAGCAAATGGTCCGTCTTTAAAAGCAACACTAAAAATCAGATATGAATATGTTGATCTGGTGAATAAATTACATACCTGTATACTAGAGCTTTATCAACACCAAAGGCACCAACTATAAGATCTAAAGGACAAAAAAAATTAAACATTATGAGCGATGTTGCACAGCATATAAGCATGTTACTAGATTTTAATATAAAAAATTTTAAGGCTAAACCTGCTGCATATTCATCCCTAATTGTCTTTAACAGATAACATCCATAGAACAATTCACCATGCCTAGCCTTGTTGTCTACAGACTCAAGCCCATACTGGTTTCTCTAAATAAGGCATGTGGTGGGCTGAGTTTGGCTATTGAAAAATAATTGCAGTAAAAAAAGGAAATGTATGCTTTTACCTGATAAATGTATTTATTTCCGGATACGGCGAGTCCCCGGTTTCATCAATTACTGTTGGGAATATCACTCCTGGCCAGCAGGAGGAGGCAGAGAGCACCACAGTCAAACTGTTAAGTATCACTTCCCTTCCCACAACCCCCAGTCATTCGACCGAAGGAAAACGGAGAAAAAGAAGTAACACAAGGTGTAGAGGTGCCTGAAGTTTAGGCAAAAACAACTGTCTTGAATTAAGGGGCGGGGCCGTGGACTCACTGTATCCAGAAATAAATTTATCAGGTAAGCATAAATTACCTTTTCTTTCCTAAGATACGGTGAGCCCACGGTTTCATCAATTACTGTTGGGAATCAATACCCAAGCTAGAGGACACAGATGAATAGGGAGGGACAAGACAGGCAGACCTAAACAGAAGGCCCCACCGCTTGAAGAACCTCTCTTTCAAAAGAAGCCTCAGCCGAGGCAAAAATATCAAATTAGGAAAAAGTATGTAGAGAAGACCAAGTTGCAGCCTTGCAAATTTGCTCTACAGAAGCCTCATCATATGAAAACCTAAGAGGAGGAAACAGCTCTTATAGAATGAGCCGTAATTCTCTCAGGAGGCTGCTGACCAGCAGTCTCATAAGCCAACCTAATAATACTTCTCAACCAGAGAGAAAGAGAAGTAGCAGAAGCTTTCTGACCTCTACGCTTCTCAAAGAAACAGGCTAACAGGGCAGAAGACTGGCGAAAGTCCATATTCGCCTGCAGATAGAATTTAAGAGCCCACACAACATCCAAGTTGTGCAACAAACGTTCCTTATGAGAGGAAGGCTTAGGCCATAGAGAAGGAACAACAATTTCCTGATTAATATTTCTATCCAAAACTATAGGAAGGAAACCTAACTTACGAAGAACCGCCTTATCTGTATGAAAGATAAGGCGAGTCATACTGCAAAGCTGAGAGTTCCGAGACTCTCCGAGCATAAGATAGCAATAAAAACCTTCCAAGATAATAACTTAATATCTATGGAATGCAATGGCTCAAACAGAGCCTGCTGAAAAACTTTAAGAATGAGGTTAAGGCTCCAAGAAGGAGCAACAGACTTAAACACAGGCCTGATTCTGACCAAGGCCTGACAAAAAGATTGCACATCTGGCACATCCACAAGACGCTTATGTAGCAAAATAGATCATGCAGAAACTGACCCTTCAGGGTACTGACTGACAAACCCTTCTCCAGACCTTCCTGGAGAAAGGCCAAAATCCTAGGAATCCTAACCCAACACCAAAAGTAGCGCTTGGATTCACTAAAGATGTATAAGCAACACCTTATGGAAAATCTTTCTAGTAACAAGCTTTCAAGCCTGAATCAGGGTCACAACGACTGACTCAGAAAAACCACGCATAGACAGAACTAAGCGTTTAATCTCAAAAGCAGACAGCTTCAAAGAAACGAGATTTGGAAGAAAGAACCCTGATCAGAAGTTCCTTCCTTAGAGGCAGTCTCCAAAGTGGGAGAGACAACATCTCCACTAGGTCTGCAAACCAGACCCTGCGAGGCCATGCAGGGGCCAAGAGATCTGACCATCAGAAACGCAGGCGCTCTCTCCTGAAATGAGTAATAACTCGTGGAAGAAGAACAAACGGAGGAAACCGGTATGCCAGCCTAAAATCTCTAAGGACCGCTAGACCATCTATCAGAGTGGTCTGAGGATCTCTTGATCTTGAACCATACCTTGGCATTCTGCCGAGACGTCATCCGATCCAACACCGGCACCCCCCATTTGAAGGTTAAGCTGGAGAACACCTCCGTATGGAGTTTCCACTCCCCAGGATGAAAAGTCTGTCTGCTCAGGAAATCCGGTTCCCAGAAGACCACTCCTGGAAAGTGGATGGCAGACAGCAATAATGAGCTTCTGCCCACAGAACAATCCAAGCCATCTCCTTCATGGCTAAGGAACTCCGAGCTCCTCCCTGATGGTTTGAAGCTGTAAACCACAGAAATGATGTTGTCTGACTGGAACCTGATAAACCAGGTTAAGGACAACTGAGGCCAAGCCATCAAAGCATTGGAAATCATTCTCAACTCCAAAATGTAGATGGGAAGAGCAGACTCCTTCAGAGTCCAAAGAACCTGCGCGCCTGTAACGAGTCCCAGACTGCACCCCAGCCCAGTAGGCTGGTGACCGTGAACACAATCACCCAGGAATATCTCCAATAGCATGTGCCCTGAGACAGATGTTCCTGAGAAACCAACCCACAAAGAACGTCTTGAACTATCCTCCGAGAGAGATCCGCAGGACCCCCGTTCCATTGACTGAGCATGCACAACTGCAGAGCTCCCAAATGGAATCAAGCAAAGGGAATGATGTCCATAGAAACGATCGGACAAGTTTGAACAGTACGCTGAAGAGAGAGACCAGAGGAAAAGATCTTAGATTTTCTGACCTCCACCAGAAAAATTCTCCTAGATAGGGTATCTATTATGGACCCTAAGAAAAACTACCCTTGTCGTTGGAACAAGGGAACACTTTCCTAAGTTCACTTCCATCCGGGAATGAAAAGACAACAAGATCTCTGAATGAGAGTTTGTTTGTTGAAAGATGTAACCAGGTACAGTGCTAGAACAATTCCCCAAGACCTAATCACTGCTAAGAGAGCCCCCTGAACCTTGATAAATTCTGGGAGCTGTGGCAAGGTCAAATGGAACATAAACTGAAAGGCATTGCCTAGAAAAGCAAATCTCAGAAACTTGATATGATCCCAGAAAATGGAAACGTGCAAATACACACAGCCTTCAGGTCTATGGTCATCATAAAATGACCCTCTTGGACTAATTGAAGGCCGGTACTCTCTTTCTCGACACTGCAGGTCCAAAAAAAAAAAAAAAAAAAAAAAATAGGAAGTTCCCTATATTAGGGAACCACGTACATATTGAATAGAACTTTAGGCCCTATTCCTGTACAGAAAGTGGAACCACACTCGCAGGGGAAAAAGTTCCCATACGTAATTCAAAAATGCCTCTCTCTTATCTGATCAGCAGATACACCTGAGAGGTGGCACCTGCCTCTATTGAAAACCACTCAATCCTTTAGACACTATGGTCACGGCATATGCTCTGAAGGAAACAGAGAAACTGAGCCCCCCCCCCCACTTGGTCTGATCCCAGATTGGGGCAAACCCTCCAAGCTGAGTGATACTCATCTGCGGGTTGTTACTCTGGCGTCCTTAGGTCTATTCTTCTTGACTATTGGAAGAAAAGACCCTTTTCCACACAAAAATCAGAAATATTTCTGCCAGACCAGGAACAAAAACCAAGGTTTTACCCTTGTAAGGAAGCACTAAAAGTTTGAGCCTTGAGGGAATCAACCCACTACTATAGCCAACATGCCCCACGGGCTAGAACAGCGAAACCAGAACCGGGTTCCCAGCTTAAAAATGGTAGCATCAGGAAGAAAAGAATTGGTTAACTCAAAAGCCTTGATTCTGTCCTAAAACAAAACCCAGACTGAATCAGAAAAGGCATCGCACCAAAAGGGATGCTGCAATTGACACCATGGCAATACAAACTTCAAATAAGCCTCCTTTTCATGATCCTTCAAAAGACAGCTATCCCTTACAGGGATCAAAGTTCTCTTAGCCAGAGTAGAATTTGGCTCCATCTACTTCAGGCACTGTGTGTCACAAGTTATTAATGGAGTCAGCGACAGGAAAACAATCTTACAGACCGGGAAAGTTATCCATGGCTTCTCCTGTTCCTGTGCAAAAATAAAACTCCATTGCACAGCTTGGAACAGAAAACTCTTTTACAGAGGAAGGAAAATGGTAGTAACTAAGATTACTAGATATCCCAGTAATGACGACGACAGATTCTGAGTCATACAAGGAAGCCAAAACCTCCTTAAACAATACACAGAGGTGTTCAAGCTTAATCTGAAGGATACTACTTCAGCATCAGATGAAGGAATTATACTTTTCCAATCTGAGATTTTAATCTCAGAGAGTACAGACATATCCTCCCCATCAGACCAACGAGGAAGGGCAATCCGAGTAGCAGCAGCTGGAACAGAAACCCTACTATCTGAATCTCTAAATCTTCCTCTTGCGATTTCCCTTTAGTAAAGGAAAAGCAGATCATGCCGCAGATACTGCTGAAAGTACCTGGGCATCAATTTCTGCCAGCAAGAAACTCCACCACGAGATAACGAGGAACCGCAGGGCACTGCATGTGACGCCATAGAGGCTTGGGACAGTTAGGGAGAACACTGTGGCATTGCTAGACAACCTCATCCTAAGAGACAATAGGCTTAAAGGGACAGTCAACACCAGAATTGTTGTTGTTTAAAAAGATAGATAATCCCTTTATTACCCATTCCCCAGTTTTGCAAAACCAACACTGTTATATTAATACACTTTTTACTTCTGTGACTAACTTGTATCTAAGCATCTTCTGACCGCCCCTAATCACACGACTTTTAGTTATTATCTATTGACTTGCATTTTAGCCAATTAGTGCAGTGTCTGCCACTAGCGTGATCACAATGCTATCTATATGTCATACATGAGCTTGCTCTCCCCTGCTGTGAAAAGTAAATAAAATAGAGGCAGCCTTCAAGGGCTTAGAAATTATCATGTGCCTTCCTAGGTTTGCTTTCAACTAGAATACCAAGAGAACAAAGCAAAATTGTTGATAAAAGTAAATTGGAAAGTTGTTTAAAATTACATGCCCTATTTGAAAAATGAGTTTTTTTGGACTTGACTGTCCCTTTAAGGGTAAACAATCTAACAATTATTCAGCACAGAATTGTATAGCAAACAATTTGTGCAAACCAGCATGTTACCAAAAAACACAGACACCCATGCTGGCAGAAAAATATACAGAACCCCGTTACAGCCCCCAAAAGGGACTAATCCCACCAGGAAGCTGTATCTACAAAATTGTAAATAAAAATGTAACATTTTAAGTGTCTCTTTAAATGGAGTCCGTTTTGTCGCTTAATACTCCGAGGGGAAACACAAAACACTGGCCCTTTAATTAACTAAACTAATTACGGAGCTAAAACATTCCCCCTCTACTTCCACTTCAAAAGGAGTCCGTTAGAACAAAAAATCTTTAGGTAAGATAAAAACATCTGGAACTACACAACAGCCGTAACAGATCTAAACAGCAATCTACATGCTGTATTGACATACAGATGCGGTCGATGCCGCTCTGAAGAAGAAGAGGGAGGAGCTGACCAAGCTGTGAGAAGCTTTGCCATTATTCTAAAGCGCGCGCTTCCCAGCCGAACAGGAAACGCATAAAAGAGCTACAAGCCGCAATGAAGCAATGCAGTGCGAAATTGTGCTAAAAGTAAACCAAAACACAATACTGCGTCCTACATAAAAAGGTACCGATCCAGAGGCTATGGCCTCTATTTATCAAAGTCTGGCGGACCTGATCAGACAGTGCGGATCAGGTCCGCCAGACCTCGCTGAATACAGAGAGCAATACGCTCTCCGTATTCAACATTGCACCAGCAGCTCACAAGAGCTGCTGGTGCAACGCCGCCCCATGCAGACTCGCGGCCGCCAGCAGGGGGGTGTCAATCAACCCGATCGTACTCGATCTGGTTGAATTGCGGCAATGTCTGTCCGCTGCTCAGAGCAGGCGGACAGGTTATGGAGCAGCGGTCTTTAGACTGTTGCTTCATAACTGGTGTTTCTGGTGAGCCTGCAGGCTCGCCAGAAACACGGGGCCTCAAGCTCTATCTGGAGCTTAATAGATATGCCCCTATATATCACAAGACCTTTAGGCTATGAAGGGAGTTAACGTTAGAGTCTTCTCTTCCGGATATATAATAAACCAGAATCCGGGCTGAGAGAGAACAAATGCTCCACAAGCGAAAAATAAAACAATCAGATGCATATTTTGTGCCTTGATTAAACTAAAACCCAATAAGAAATTAACCCCTTCCTATTCATGAAGGGAGTTAATTTTCAGTCTCCTGTCACATGCATAACAGTGCCTGCATTCTGCCTTAACAATCCCCAACTCAGGATTATGTGAAGTCCCATCAATAAATTGCAGAGAGCCCAATATATTTTCAAATACTCTGAAGTGCCAGCCTCCTTGCCCCAGAAGACAATAGGCACTTACCTGCATCTAGCCGTCCGGCAGGAGGACCGCTCACACAACGTGGAAGGACGCCAACTCCTTACAGAGGTCTGTGAAACAAAGAAAGATCAGAGCAAACCTACTCTGGCTTTCTATACTAGGGCAGCAAACATGAAGAGACTAACGTGGAGTACGGCTATACCCAATCTTGAAAGGAAAGATCAGAGCAAACCTACTCTGGCTTTCAAAATATTAAAATCTTTATTGAAGTGAAATAAATCAAATCTTCAGACACCAAAACTGTCAACTCCTTGCACTGAAGGCAAAGAGAATGACTGGGGGTTGTGGGAAGGGAAGTGATACTTAACAGTTTGACTGTGGTGCTCTTTGCCTCCTCCTGCTGGCCAGGAGTGACATTCCCAACAGTAATTGATGAAACCGTGGACGAACCGTATCTTAGGAAAGAAATTATGTTAAATTTAAAAAAAAAAAAAAAAGGGTTATACTTGGGCTAATATGTTATTCTACAGCAAGACAAGAGAATGTCTTGTAATTACAGGGTGTTTACTGTCCATTTAAAAAGGGACACTGAACCCAATTTTTCTTTCTTTCTTTCATGATTCAGACAGAGCATGCAATTTTAAAGGGACAGTACACTGTAAAATTATTTTTCCATTAATGTAAACGCTTTGAAACCACAGCCTATTACAAGGGGTTGAACATAAGGTATTATCAGATCTCATTATGTTATAACTTTGTGTACACAGACTAGCTTCCTTATCTTACAATTGTCTGGAACACCAAAGCTCAATACATAGAGAGAACAATGGACAATTATTTTATTACTTTACTATCCTGCATTCCACTAAGAGTGTAACTTCTTCTGCTGACTGTGTTTACTTAGTCTCGTCAATAGCCTATACTCCAGTATCAAAACTTTCAGTATAGGTTGGGAAACCACAAGCTAAATCAGCTATTTCAAATGCTGAAATAGGACTAAAGGGGCCACTTGCAACCAATTTAATACACTCTAGCAGGTAAAAAGGATCATTGGGAATAATTTAAAGGGGAGAAAGTTTTTGGGTGAACTGTCCCTTTAAGCAACTTGCTAATTTACTCCTATTATCATTTTTTCTTCATTCTCTTGCTATCTTTATTTGAAAATCATGAATGTAAATCTTAGCAGCCAGACCATTTTCGGTTCAGCACCATGGATAGTGCTTTGCTTATTGGAGGCGGACATTTACTCACCAATAAGCAAGCATAAACCAGGTTCTCAACCAAAAATGGGCAGGCTCCTATGCATCACATTCCTGTTTTTTAAATAAAGATAGCAAGAGAACGAAGAAAAATTGATAATAGGAGTAAATTAGAAAGTTGCTTAAAAATACATGCTCTATCTGAATCATTAAAGGGACAGTATACACTCATTTTCATATAACTGCATGTAATAGACACTACTATAAAGAATAAGATGCACAGATACGGATATAAAAATCCAGTATAAAACTGTTTAAAAACTTACTTAGAAGCTCTCAGTTTAGCTCTGTTGAAAAGGTAGTCGGAAAGCCCACTGCAAGTGGGAAATAAGACACTCCCCCCTCCCTTCTTTTGCATATAAAAAGACCCTTTACACAAAGAGGAGCAAGCTGGAGTAGGTATCTGACGGTATTCTCATAAAACTTTGGGGCTTGGTTAGGAGTTTAAAAATAAGCAAAACTGTACATTTAAAAAAAACAAAAAATTAAAAATAAACTTTATGGGCTATATAAAAAGATCTACAAAACATTTATGCAAAGAAAAAATGAGTGTATAATGTCCCTTTAAAGAAAAAAAAATGTGTTTAGTGTCCCTTTAAGGTTCCTGTGCGTTTGACCAGGAGATAAAGGCTGGGCTGTTGACCTACCTGGATAGCCATTTCCATCGAGATCTTTGCCACCTCTAGAGCTGAATCCAAAAAAAGAAGGGGCTATGTAAGAGCCCCATTGCCCCTGCAGCACCTGCGAAGCTTTGGCATTTAACCCGCCCGACTGGCCGTTGAAAATATAAACTGCTCCTCTCCGGTCAGGTCCTTCAAATGGTGCTCCAATAACAATGTCTGTAAACAATGTTAATAGAGACTAGTAAGTTGTTTATACAAATTCTATAAATCTCATTACTCCAACCAGCTTAGTTTTATTGCAGAAATATTATATGAATGGGTTATAAAACAGCGCTTCTTTTTTTTAAAAACACACCAAAACAAATAAATAAAAAAATCAAATCAAACATGAAAAGAAACATTGTCTAAAAAGCAAATTTCCTCGATTTCTTGCAAAATGGGCGCTTAGAAATTATCAGTGTAACCCCTGCATATAGATAGATATGCAAGCAGACATTATAAAACGTAAGTTCTAATGTCACATTATTTTGCAGCAGAAGTAATCTACTGATCATGGGCAATAAACTGACTGGAGCTATTTTATGGTGTGTCTCAGCCTTCCTGTACAGACCACAGCCTCCTTGAGGGTCTGTGACGTGAAGTAATGGACACTGCACAAAATAAGTTAAACAAAAGGAATTCAAAAGGACAGGCAAGTCAAAATTAAACTTTTGTGATTCAGATAGGGCATTTAATTTTAAACAACTTTCAAATTTAATTTTATCATCAAATTTGCTTTGTTCTCTTGGTCTTGTTCTTTTTTGAAAGCTAAACCTAGGTAGGCCCAAACAATTTCTAAACCGTTTAAGCCCGTCTGTATTTTTTCACAGCTAGACAGCGCTAGTTCATGTGTGCCATATAGCTAACATTGTGCTCACTCCTGTGGAGTTATTTATAGGTCAGTACTGGTTAGCTGAAATTCAACTCTATCAAAAGAACTGAGACAAGGGGGCAGTCTGCAGAGGCCTAGATACAATGTAATCACAAAGGTAAAAAGTGTATTAAAACAACAGTGTTTGTTATGCAAAACTAGGGAATGGGTAATAAAAGGGATTATCTGTTTAAAAAGGAAATTTATGCTTACCTGATAAATTGATTTCTTCTACGATACGACGAGTCCACGGATTTCATCCTTACTTGTGGGATATTATCCTCCTGCTAACAGGAAGTGGCAAAGAGCACCACAGCAGAGCTGTATATATAGCTCCTCCCATCCCCTCCACCCCGTCATTCAACCAAAGATTTTAGGAAGAGAACGGAAAAGCTAAAAGGTGCAGAGGTGACTGAAGTTGTAAATAAAAAATATAATCTGTCTTAAAATGACAGGGAGGGCCGTGGACTCATCGTATCGTAGAAGAAATCAATTTATCAGGTAAGCATAAATTTCCTTTTCTTCTACAAGATACGACGAGTCCACGGATTTCATCCTTACTTGTGGGATACAATACCAAAGCTACAGGACACGGATGAAAGGGAGGGACAAGACAGAGACCTAAACAGAAGGCACCACTGCTTGAAGAACTTTCCTCCCAAAAAACAGCCTCAGAAAAAGCAAAAGTATCAGATTTGGAAAATTTGGAAAAAGTATGAAGGGACAACCAAGTCGCAGCCTTACAAATCTGTTCAACAGAAGCATCGTTTTTAAAAGGCCCATGTGGAAGCCACAGCCCTAGTAGAATGAGCCGTAATTCTTTCAGGAGGCTGCTGTCCAGCAGTCTCATATGCCAGGCGAATGATACTCCTCAGCCAAAAAGAAAGAGGTAGCCGTAGCTTTCTGACCCCTATGCTTTCCAGAATAAACAATGAATAATGAAGATGATTGACAGAAATCCTTAGTCACCTGCAAGTAAAACTTCAAGGCACGGACCACGTCCAAGTTATGTAACAGCACTGTAGGGTGAGACCGGCACCGGGTAATGCCTTCCTAGGCTCTGATGCAAATTGGTTAAGCTGGCGACCTCCAGCTCCACAGCATAAAATAATCAAAAGTCCACAGCACCAGATAAGAAAAAGTATCTTCTTTATTGAATAGTTAAAAGCATACAAGACAGGTATGCAACGTTTCGAGACCGCAGTCTCTTAATCATGCCAAGTTATGTAACAGACGCTCCTTCTTAGGAGGATTAGGACACAAGGAAGGAACAACAATTTCCTGATTAATATTCTTATTTGAAACAACCTTAGGAAGAAATCCAGGTTTGGTACGTAAAACCACCTTATCAGAATGAAAGATGAGATAAGGCGAATCACACTGTAATGCTGAAAGCTCAGAAACTCTTCGAGCAGAAGAAAGAGCAACTAAAAACAGAACTTTCCCAGATAACAATTTAATATCTATGGAATGCATGGGTTCAAACGGAACCCCTTGAAGAACTCGAAGAACTAAATTCAAACTCCAGGGAGGAGTAATTGGTCTAAATACAGGCTTAATTCTAGACAGAGCCTGACAAAAAGACTGAACATCTGGCAAATCTGCCAAACATTTGTGAAGCAAAATCGACAAAGCAGAGATGTGTCCCTTTAAGGAACTAGCTGACAACCCTTTCTCCAATCCTTCTTGGAGAAAAGACAGAATCCTGGGAATCCTAACCTTACTCCACGAGTAACCTTTGGATTCACACCAATAAAGATATTTACGCCATATCTTACGATAGATTTTTCTAGTAACAGGCTTTCGAGCCTGTATCAAAGTATCTATGATCAGAGAATCCTCGCTTAGATAAAATTAAGCGTTCAATCTCCAAGCAGTCAGCTGCAGAGAACTTAGATTTGGATGTTGGAAAGGACCTTGAATGAGCAGGTCCTGTCTCAAAGGAAGTTTCCACGGTGGCAGCGACGACATGTCCACTAGATACGCATACAAAGTCATGCGTGGCCACGCAGGCGCTATCAGGATTACTGAAGCTCTCTCCTGTTTGATCCGAGCAATCACGCGTGGAAGGAGAAGAAACGGTGGAAACACATAAGCTAGGCTGAACGACCAAGGAACTGCCAAGGCATCTATCAGTTCGGCCTGAGGAGTCCTCGACCTGGATTCGTATCTTGGAAGCTTGGCATTCTGTCGAGATGCCATCAGATCCAATTCTGGTCTGCCCCATCGGTGAATCAGAGAGGCAAACACCTCCGGGTGGAGCTCCCACTCCCCCGGATGAAAAGTCGGACGACTTAGAAAATCCGCTTCCCAGTTCTCTACTCCTGGGATGTAGATTGCCGATAGATAGCAAGAGTGTTCCTCTGACCATCGGATTATCTTTGATACTTCTATCATCGCTAAGGAACTCCTAGTTCCCCCCTGATGATTGATATACGCCACAGTCGTGATATTGTCCGACTGGAATCTGATGAATTTGGCCGAAGCCAACTGAGGCCACGCCTGAAGCGCATTGAATATCGCTCTCAGTTCCAGAATATTGATTGGAAGTAGAGACTCCACCTGAGTCCAAACACCCTGAGCCTTCAGGGAATTCCAGACTGCACCCCAGCCCAGAAGACTGGCGTCCGTTGTCACCATCACCCACAAGGGTCTGCGGAAACAAGTCCCCTGGGACAGATGATCCGGCGACAACCACCAAAGAAGAGAGAGAGTCTCTGGTCTCTTGATCCAGATTTATCTGAGGAGATAAATTCGCATAATCCCCATTCCACTGTCCGAGCATGCACAGCTGCAGTGGTCTGAGATGAAAGCGAGCAAACGGAATGATGTCCATTGCTGCTACCATTAATCCAATTACCTCCATACACTGAGCCACTGATGGCCGAGGAATGGACTGAAGTGCTTGGCAAGTATTTAGAATCTTTGATTTTCTGACCTCCGTTAGAAATATTTCCATGTCTACCGAATCAGAGTTCCCAAGAAAGGAACCCTTGTCTGTGGAACTAGTGAACTCTTTTCTATGTTCACCTTCTAACCGTGAGCTCTCAGGAAAGACAGGACTATGTCCGTGTGTGCTTTTGTCGGATGATAATTTGACGCCTGGATTAAAATGTCGTCCAGATAAGGCGCCACTGCTATGCCTCGCGGTCTGAGAACTGCCAGAAGGGACCCTAGAACCTTTGTGAAGATTCTGGGTGCTGTGGCCAACCCGAAGGGAAGAGCCACAAACTGATAATGTTTGGCCAGGAAGGCAAACCTTAGAAACTGATGATGGTCCTTGTGGATAGGAATAAGAAGATATGAATCCTTCAAGTCCGCGGTAGTCATATATTGACCCTCCTGGATCATTGGTAAAATTGTTCGTATAGTCTCCATCTTGAATGATGGAACTCTGAGAAATTTGTTTCGACACTTGAGATCTTAAATGAGTCTGAAAGTTCCCTCTTTTTTGGGAACCACGAAAAGATTTGAATAAAACCCCTGCCCCTGTTCCAGTTTTGGAACAGGACAGATTACTCCCATGGTAGAAAGGTCTTTTACACAGCGTAAGAACGCCTCTCTTTATCTGGTCAACAGATAATCGTGAAAGAAGAAATATCCCTCTTGGTAGAAAATCCTTGAATTCCAGTTGATACCAGTCGGTCACTATTTCCAGTGCCCAAGGGTCCTGAACATCTCTTGTCCAAGCCTGAGCAAAGAAAGAAAGTCTGCCCCCTATTAGATCCGGTCCCGGATCGGGGGCCGCCCCTTCATGCTGTCTTTGTAGCAGCAGCGGGCTTCTTGGATTGTTTACCTTTATTCCAAGCCTGGTTGGGTCTCCAGACTGACTTGGATTGAGCAAAATTCCCTTCCTGCTTTGTGGAGGAAGAGGAAACAGAGGGTCCTCCTTTAAAGTTTCGAAAGGAACGAAAATTATTTTGTTTACCCCTCATCTTAACAGATTTATCCTGAGGTAGGGCATGGCCTTCACCTCCAGTAATGTCAGAAATTATTTCCTTTAATTCAGGCCCGAATAGGGTCTTACCTTTAAAAGGAATAGCTAAAAGTTTAGATTTTGATGAAACATCAGCAGACCAAGACTTGAGCCATAACGCTCTGCGCGCTAAAATAGCAAATCCTGCATTTTTCACCGCTAATTTAGCAATTTGAAAAGCGGCATCTGTAATAAAAGAATTAGTTAGCTTGAGAGCCTTAATTCTATCCAAAATGTCATCTAATGGAGTCTCAACCTTCAGAGACTCTTCTAGAGCATCAAAACAAAAAGCTGCTGCAGTAGTAACTGGAACAATGCAAGCCGTAGGTTGTAAAAGAAAACCCTGATGAATAAATAATTTCTTTAGAAGACCCTCTAACTTTTTATCCATAGGGTCTTTGAAAGCACAACTGTCCTCAATAGGAATAGTTGTACGCTTAGCCAGGGTAGCTATAGCTCCCTCCACCTTAGGGACTGTTTGCCAAGAGTCCCGAATGGTATCTGATATGGGAAACATTTTCTTAAAATTAGGAGGGGGAGAGAACGATAATGCGGGGGTACCACAATGGCTTCTAAACACATAGAAAAATGAGATTCCTCAATGTCAGACATGTTGAACAGACTAGTAATAACCACAGTAGTCGTTAAACACTATTTATTGCTTTAAACAAAATCTTGATAAACGTGTACTGCGCCTTTAAGAAATAAAAAAGCGCACAAATTTTCCAATGCTTAAGCCCATTAAAATGATTGCTCAATATTTGTCAACTGATAATTTAAGCAGAGGTCTCACAGTAACACCCCTTTGTTTAACAGGTCTACTGCTTACCCCTTCCCTTGTAGGGAAATAAATGCCAGCCAGTTCTGATATATCAAGTCTCCTCAGAAAAAAAAGGGCTGCACATACCGCAATGCTGCTTGTAGCATGAAACCGTTCTCCACACTGAAGATGTCTCTTGTATTACCTTCAGAAGCTCTGTGGGGAACCAACATGGATCTTAGTTACATCTGCTAAGATCATTAACCTCAGGGCAGAAATCTTCTCCATATCCCCCTGAGGAAAATAGTACTCACTAGTACCATTTAAAAATAAAAAACTTCTTGATTGAAGAAACTAAAACTAACACCTCACTTTACCTCTTCCTCTTTGCCACTTCCTGTTAGCAGGAGGATAATATCCCACAAGTAAGGATGAAATCCGTGGACTTGTAGAAGAAACAAAAAAATTCAAGTAGCCTGCCCCTTTAAAGGTAAAATCATTTTAAAATAATGAATAAATATTTGCAATGATACCTATTAATTACAACCTACTGCATAGTTTTAAAATTAAAAAAAATAATAAAAAAAATAAAAATATGCTTACCAGATAAATTCCTTTCCTTCCGGATAGGGAGAGTTCACAGCTTCATTACTTACTGTTGGGAAACACCTGGCCACCAGGAGGAGGCAAAGACACCCCAGCCAAAGGCTTAAATATCCCTCCCACTTCCTCATTACCCCAGTCATTCTGCCGAGGGAACAAGGAAAAGTAGGAGAAACATTAGGGTATAAATGGTGCCAGAAGAATCAAATAAATAGGGGACCGCCCATAGACAAGAAAAAACGGGCTGGGCCGTGGACTCTCCCTATCCGGAAGGAAAGGAATTTATCTGGTAAGCATAAATTATGTTTTCCTTCCTAAGATAGGGAGCGTCCATGGCTTCATTTCTTACTGTTGGGAAAACTATACCCAAGCTCCAGAGGATACTGAATGAATAACGGGAGGGAACAAAAAGGAAGAGGCGGACCCTATTCTGAGGGCAGCACAGCCTGAAGAACTTTTCTCCCGAAAGCTGCTTCAGCCGAAGAAACACATCAAACTTGTAAAATTTTGAAAAAGTATGTAAGGAAGACCAGGTAGCCGCCAAAACAAATCTGATCCATAGAGGCCTCATTCTTAAAGGCCCAAGAGGAAGCCACTGCTCTAGTGGAATGAGCAGTTATCCTCTCAGGAGGATGATGTCCCGCTGTCTCGTAAGCTAAGCAGAGGACACTCCTTAACCAAAAATATAGGGAAGTCAAAGTAGCCTTCTGCCCCTTACGCTTCCCCAAATAGACAACAAAGAGGAAGATTGACTAAACTCCTTAGTAGCCTGAAGATAGAACTTCAAGGCGCGAACCACATCCAAATTGTGAAATAAGTGTTCCTTTGATGAAGGAGGATTGGGACACAAGGAAGGAACCATAATCACCTGATTGATGTTGCAATCTGACACAACCTTAGGAAGAAAACCAAATTTAGTACGTAAAACTGCCTTATCTGCATAAAAAAATCAGATAAGGGGGCTCACATTGCAAAGCAGAGATCTCAGAAACTCTGCGCACAGAGGCAATAGCCAATAAAAAGAGAACCTTCCAAGACAACAATTTAATGTCAATGGAATGCAGAGGCTCAAACGGAACCTGTTGCAAAACCCGAAGAACAAGATTTAGGCTCCAAGGAGAGGAGTAGCCCCAGATCTAAACACAGGTCTGATCCTAATCAGAGCCTTAACAAAGGACTGCACATCTGGAAGCTCAGCCAGCCTCTTGTGGAATAAAACCGACAGGGCCGAAATCTGTCCCCTCAGGGAACTAGTAGAAAGGCCCTTCTCCAGCCCATCCTGGAGAAAAGATGAGGTCCTGGCAACCTTAACTCTGTGCTTGGAAAAACCACACGCTTCACACCAGAAAAAGTAGGTCCTCCACACCTTGTGGTAGATTCGCCAAGTAACTGGTTTACGAGCTTGAATAAGAGTATCAATGACACTCTCAGAGAAACCTCTCTTGGCTAAGACTAAGCATTCAATCTCCACACAGTCAGCCTCAGAATCTAGATTTTGATGAACAAATTAACCTTGTATCAGCAGGTCTCTGCGACAAAGTAACTTCTACAGAGGAGATGAGGACATCCCCACTAGATCTGCGAACCACGTCCTTCGCGGCCACAATGGAACAATCAAGATTACTGATACCCACTCCTGCTTGATGCGGGCCACCTCTTGAGGAAGAAGCGGTAATGGAGGATTTAAAAAAAAAAAAAAAATTATATGGAGTTTGATCCTCCAGGGCACTGCTAGTTCATCTATTAGATCCGCTTGGGGATCCCTCTACCCTTACCTGGGTAGCTTGGTATTTAGACCAGACGCCATGAGATCACCGGTGTCCCCCACTTGCTGCATATCTCTGAAAACACCTCGGAATGGAGAAACCATTCCCCTGGACGGAAGGATTGCCTGCTGAGAAAATCCGCCTCCCAGTTGTCCACACCCAGAATGTGGATTGCTGACAGCAATCAGCTGTAGGCCTCAGCCCACTCCAGAATCTAAGATACTTCCTTCATCGCCATGGAACTTCTCTTTCCCCCCTAATGGTTGATGTAAGCCACCGAGGTTATATTGTCCGATTGGAATCTGAAACTGGGATGAACCCAGAAGTGGCCAAGCCTTCAAGGCCTTGAAGATTGCCCGTAGTTCCAAAATACTGGTCGGGAGGGAGGACTCCTCCTGAGTCCACAACCCCTGTGCCTTCCTGGCACCCCAAAAAGCTACCCATCCGGATAGACTTGCGTCCGTAGTTACAATCTCCCAGGATGGTCTTAAGCATGTCCCTCGGGACAGATGATCTGGACAGAGCCACCAAGAGAGTGATTCGCTCAACCAGCTGTCTAATACAATCTATTGAGACAGATCTGAATGATCACCGTTCCACTGCCTCAGCATGCACAGTTGTAAAGGTTTGAGACGGAACCTGGCAAAGGGAATTATCAAGCAAAAAGAACAGGGCGCCACATAGTGTAAAACAGTCTAAACAAGACCGAGGTGTGCAAATTGCAAAGGCTTACCGAATGTATATGCACCGTGCTGTGACCGGTGCCCTCTGGCAGACTAACACTTGCAGTGGTTAGCACACTGGATGGAGCGTTGTTCCGCTGTGTCCCTTGGACCAGAAGGTAGACTGCTGTGTTCAGAGATCCCTTAAGGCTGAACCGTGGATCGAGTTCGTAATGCACTTCAGATGCATATAAAGGCAAAAGACAACTTCCGTGGAGTAAAAAAATAACAAGTCTTTATTCCATAAAAACACTGCTACGCGTTTCTCGACCGTAAGCTGGTCGTTTCATCAGGCATTAACAATTTGGAATCTGAAGTGCATTACGAACTCGATCCACGGTTCAGCCTTAAGGGATCTCTGAAAACAGCAGTCTACCTTCTGGTCCAAGGGACACAGCGGAACAACGCTCCATCCAGTGTGCTAACCACTGCAAGTGTTAGTCTGCCAGAGGGCACCGGTCACAGCACGGTGCATATACATTCGGTAAGCCTTTGCAATTTGCACACCTCGGTCTTGTTTAGACTGTTTTACACTATGTGGCGCCCTCTTCTTTTTGCTTGATTCTCCAGATTCCTCACACCGAGAACCAGAGGAGCAGCCGCAGTCCGTTTCCAGCCCAAGACCATTACACCGTCTGTGTTATTTGGGCCAATAGACTGGCATACAGCAACGTCTGAGTTTTGACGGTTTGTGCACACACGCTTTGTGCATTTGAACTTAGCGCGCCCCTTTTGGGTTTCCTTTTGGGGAACTTGCTTGACTTTAGACTCAAAGGGAATTATGTCCATGCAGGAGACCATGAGACCTATCGCCTCCATACACTGAGCCACAGAGGGACTCAAGGAGGTCATGAAGTTAAACGTCCTTCAGATCTATAGTGGTCATAAAATGGCCTGAATTAAAGGAAGGATGGACCTTATAGTCTCCATCTTGAAGGAAGGAACACTGAGAAATTTGTTTAAGCACTTTAGGTCCAGAATTATGCGGAAAATTCTCTCCTCCTTTGGGACCAAGAAAAGGTTTGAATAAAACCCCAAACCCTCTTTCCTGGATAGGCACCGGGAAAACAACGCCTAAGGAGGATAGACCCCGAATGCACCAAGAAGGAATCTGCCCCTTGGCGGATGAGATTTGAAGCCTATCTTGTATCCCTGAGATACCACCTCCAGGACCCACGGATCCTGTACGTCCTTGAACCAGGCATCTGAAAAAAACAGAATTTATGTTTACCTGATAAATTACTTTCTCCAACGGTGTGTCCGGTCCACGGCGTCATCCTTACTTGTGGGATATTCTCTTCCCCAACAGGAAATGGCAAAGAGCCCAGCAAAGCTGGTCACATGATCCCTCCTAGGCTCCGCCTACCCCAGTCATTCGACCGACGTTAAGGAGGAATATTTGCATAGGAGAAACCATATGTTACCGTGGTGACTGTAGTTAAAGAAAATAAATTATCAGACCTGATTAAAAAAACCAGGGCGGGCCGTGGACCGGACACACCGTTGGAGAAAGTAATTTATCAGGTAAACATAAATTCTGTTTTCTCCAACATAGGTGTGTCCGGTCCACGGCGTCATCCTTACTTGTGGGAACCAATACCAAAGCTTTAGGACACGGATGAAGGGAGGGAGCAAATCAGGTCACCTAAATGGAAGGCACCACGGCTTGCAAAACCTTTCTCCCAAAAATAGCCTCAGAAGAAGCAAAAGTATCAAATTTGTAAAATTTAGAAAAAGTGTGCAGTGAAGACCAAGTCGCTGCCTTACATATCTGATCAACAGAAGCCTCGTTCTTGAAGGCCCATGTGGAAGCCACAGCCCTAGTGGAGTGAGCTGTGATTCTTTCAGGAGGCTGCCGTCCGGCAGTCTCATAAGACAATCGGATAATGCTTTTAATCCAGAAGGAGAGAGAGGTAGAAGTTGCTTTTTGACCTCTCCGTTTACCAGAATAAACAACAAACAAAGACAAAGTTTGTCTGAAATCCTTAGTAGCTGCTAAGTAAAATTTGAGAGCACGAACTACATCCAAGTTGTACAACAAACGTTCCTTCTTTGAAACTGGATTAGGACACAAAGAAGGCACAACTATCTCCTGGTTAATGTTTTTGTTAGAAACAACTTTTGGAAGAAAACCAGGTTTAGTACGCAAAACCACCTTATCTGCATGGAACACCAGATAAGGAGAAGAACACTGCAGAGCAGATAATTCTGAAACTCTTCTAGCAGAAGAAATTGCAACCAAAAACAAAACTTTCCAAGATAATAACTTAATATCAACGGAATGTAAGGGTTCAAACGGAACCCCCTGAAGAACTGAAAGAACTAGGTTGAGACTCCAAGGAGGAGTCAAAATTTTGTAAACAGGCTTGATTCTAACCAGAGCCTGAACAAAGGCTAGAACATCTGGCACAGCTGCCAGCTTTTTATGAAGTAACACAGACAAGGCAGAAATCTGTCCCATCAAGGAACTTGCAGATAATCCTTTTTCCAATCCTTCTCGAAGGAAGGATAGACTCTTAGGAATCTTAACCTTGTCCCAAGGGAATCCTGCAGATTCACACCAACAGATATACCAAATTATGTGGTAATTTTTCTGGTTACAGGCTTTCAGGCCTGAACAAGAGTATTAATAACAGAATCTGAGAACCCTCGCTTTGATAAGATCAAGCGTTCAATCTCCAAGCAGTCAGCTGGAGTGGGTCGAACGGACCTAGAACAAGAAGGTCTCGTCTCAAAGGTAGCTTCCATGGTGGAGCCGATGACATATTCACCAGATCTGCCTACCAAGTCCTGCGTGGCCACGCAGGAGCTATCAAAATCACCGACGCCCTCTCCTGATTGATCCTGGCTACCAGCCTGGGGATGAGAGGAAACGGCGGGAACACATAAGCTAGTTTGAAGGTCCAAGGTGCTACTAGTGCATCCACTAGAGCCGCCTTGGGATCCCTGGATCTGTACCCGTAGTAAGGAACTCTGAAGTTCTGACGAGAGGCCATCAGATCCATGTCTGGAATGCCCCACGGTTGAGTAACTTGGGCAAAGATTTCCGGATGGAGTTCCCACTCCCCCGGATGCAATGTCTAACGACTCAGAAAATCCGCTTCCCAATTTTCCACTCCTGGGATGTGGATAGCAGACAGGTGGCAGGAGTGAGACTCCGCCCATAGAATGATTTTGGTCACTTCTTCCATCGCTAGGGAACTCCTTGTTCCCCCCTGATGGTTGATGTATGAACTTGGCCCTCGCTAGCTGAGGCCAAGCTTTGAGAGCATTGAATATCGCTCTCAGTTCCAGAATATTTATCGGTAGAAGAGATTCTACCCGAGACCAAAGACCCTGAGCTTTCAGGGATCCCCAGACCGCGCCCCAGCCCATCAGACTGGCGTCGGTCGTGACAATGACCCACTCTGGTCTGCGGAAGGTCATCCCTTGTGACAGGTTGTCCAGGGACAGCCACCAACGGAATGAGTCTCTGGTCCTCTGATTTACTTGTATCTTCGGAGACAAGTCTGAATAGTCCCCATTCCACTGACTGAGCATGAACAGTTGTAATGGTCTTAGATGAATGCGCACAAAAGGAACTATGTCCATTGCCGCTACCATCAAACCTATCACTTCCATGCACTGCGCTATGGAAGGAAGAGGAACGGAATGAAGTATCCGACAAGAGTCTAGAAGTTTTGTTTTTCTGGCTTCTGTCAGAAAAATCCTCATTTCTAAGGAGTCTATTATAGTTCCCAAGAAGGGAACCCTCGTTGACGGAGATAGAGAACTCTTTTCCACGTTCACTTTCCATCCGTGAGATCTGAGAAAGGCCAGGACAATGTCCGTGTGAGCCTTTACTTGAGGAAGGGACGACGCTCGAATCAGAATGTCGTCCAAGTAAGGTACTACAGCAATGCCCCTTGGTCTTAGCACCGCCAGAAGGGACCCTAGTACCTATGAGAAAATCCTAGGAGCAGTGGCAAATCCGAAAGAAAACGCCACGAACTGGAAATGCTTGTCCAGGAATGCAAACCTTAGGAACCGATGATGTTCCTTGTGGATAGGAATATGTAGTGGTCTGAAGACAACTGAGACCTGTGGAACCTCCCCCTTGGAGGAAGCCCCCTGAACTCCAGAGAATAACCTTGGGAGACTATTTCTAGCGCCCAAGGATCCAGAACATCTCTTGCCCCAGCCTGAGCGAAGAGAGAGAGTCTGCCCCCCACCAGATCCGGTCCCGGATCGGGGGCCCGCATTTCATGCTGTCTTGGTAGCAGTGGCAGGTTTCCTGGCCTGCTTTCCTTTGTTCCAGCCTTGCATAGGTCTCCAGGCTGGATTGGCTTGAGAAGTATTACCTTCCTGCTTAGAGGACGTAGCCCTTGGGGCTGATCCGATTCTGCGAAAGGGACGAAACTTAGGTTTATTTTTGGTCTTGAAAAGACCTATCCTGAGGAAGGGCGTGGCCCTTGCCCCCAGTGATATCAGAGATAATCTCTTTCAAGTCAGGGCCAAAGAGTGTTTTCCCCTTGAAAGGAATGTCAAGCAATTTGTTCTTGGAAGACGCATCCGCTGCCCAAGATTTTAACCAAAGCGCTCTGCGCCACAATAGCAAACCCAGAATTTTTTCGCCGCTAACCTAGCCAATTGCAAGGTGGCGTCTAGGGTGAAAGAATTAGCCAATTTAAGAGCACGAATTCTGTCCATAATCTCCTCATAAGAAGAAGAATTACTAATAATCGCCTTTCCTAGCTCATCAAACTAGAAACACGCGGCTGCAGGGACAGGGACAATGCATGCAATTGGTTGTAGAAGGGAACCTTGCTGAACAAACATCTTTAGCAGACCTTCTAATTTTTTATCCATAGGACTTGGAAAGCACAACTATCTTCTATGGGTATAGTGGCGCGCTTGTGTAGAGTAGAAACCGCCCCCTCGACCTTGGGGACTGTCTGCCATCAGTCCTTTCTGGGGTCGACTATAGGAAAACAATTTTATAAATATGGGGGGAGGTACTAAAGGTATACCGGGCCTGTCCCATTCTTTACTAACAATGTACGCCACCCGCTTGGATATAGGAAAAGCTTCGGGGGGCCCCGGGGCCTCTAAGAACTTTTCCATTTTACATAGTGGTTCTGGAATGACCAGATAATCACAATCATCCAAATTGGATAACACCTCCTTAAGCAGAGCGCGGAGATGTTCCAACTTAAATTTAAAAGTAATCACATCAGGCTCAGCTTGTTGAGAAATGTTTCCTGAATCTGAAATTTCTCCCTCAGACAAAACCTCCCTGGCCCCCTCAGACTGGTGTAGGGGCCCTTCAGAAACCATATCATCAGCGTTCTCATGCTCTACAGAATTTTCTAAAACAGAGCAGTCGCGCTTTCGCTGATAAGTGGGCATATTGGCTAAAATGTTTTTGATAGAATTATCCATTACAGCCGTTAAATGTTGCATAGTAAGGAGTATTGGCGCACTAGATGTACTAGGGGCCTCCTGTATGGGCAAGACTGGTGTAGACGAAGGAGGGGATGATGCAGTACCATGCTTACTCCCCACACTTGAGGAATCATCTTGGGCATCATTTTTACTAAATTTTTTTATGACATAAAATACATATAGTTAAATGAGAAGGAACCTTGGTTTCCCCACAGTCAGAACACAATCTATCTGGTAGTTCAGACATGTTAAACAGGCATAAACTTGATAACAAAGCACAAAAAACGTTTTAAAATAAAACCGTTACTGTCACTTTAAATTTTAAACTAAACACACTTTATTACTGCAATTGCGAAAGAGTATGAAGGAATTGTTCAAAATTCACCAAAATTTCACCACAGTGTCTTAAAGCCTTAAAAGTATTGCACACCAAATTTGGAAGCTTTAACCCTTAAAATAACGGAACCGGAGCCGTTTTTATATTTAACCCCTTTACAGTCCCTGGAATCTGCTTTGCTGAGACCCAACCAAGCCCAAAGGGGAATACGATACCAAATGATGCCTTCAGAAAGACTTTTCTATGTATCAGAGCTCCACACACATGCAGCTGCATGCCATGCTGTCCTCAAAAACAAGTGCGCCATACCGGCGCGAAAATGAGGCTCTGACTATGATTAGGGAAAGCCCCTAAAGAATAAGGTGTCAAAAACAGTGCCTGCCGATATAATCATATCAAAATACCCAGAATAAATGATTCCTCAAGGCTAAATATGTGTTAATAATGAATCGATTTAGCCCAGAAAAAGTCTACAGTCTTAAAAAGCCCTTGTGAAGCCCTTATTTACTATCTTAATAAACATGGCTTACCGGATCCCATAGGGAAAATGACAGCTTCCAGCATTACATCGTCTTGTTAGAATGTGTCATACCTCAAGCAGTAAGAGACTGCACACTGTTCCCCCAACTGAAGTTAATTGCTCTCAACAGTCCTGTGTGGAACAGCCATGGATTTTAGTTACGGTGCTAAAATCATTTTCCTCATACAAACAGAAATCTTCATCTCTTTTCTGTTTCTGAGTAAATAGTACATACCAGCACTATTTCAAAATAACAAACTCTTGATTGAATAATAAAAACTACAGTTAAACACTAAAAAACTCTAAGCCATCTCCGTGGAGATGTTGCCTGTACAACGACAAAGAGAATGACTGGGGTAGGCGGAGCCTAGGAGGGATCATGTGACCAGCTTTGCTGGGCTCTTTGCCATTTCCTGTTGGGGAAGAGAATATCCCACAAGTAAGGATGACGCCGTGGACCGGACACACCTATGTTGGAGAAAAAGAGACACAGTCTGCCCCTACACGATCCAATACTGGATCGGGGGCTGCCCCTTCATGCAGGTTAGTTTTCGGCGGGCTTCTTATTCTGCTTGGATTTATTCCAGGACTGAGCCGGCTTCCAAGTACTCTTGGGTTGCTCGGGCTTAGAAGAGGATTGTTGTCGTTGGGATTTGTCAGAACGAAAATTAGAAGGCTTGTCGTCCCTTAGACTTGTTCTTATCTTGCGGAAGGAAGGCACCCTTGCCTCCGGTAACCATAGAAATAATGGAATCCAGGCCTGGACCAAATTAAATATTTCCCTTGAAGGGAAGAGAAAGGAGTCTAGGACTTAGAAGTTATATCCGCAGACCAAGACTTCAACCAGAGTGCCCAGCGGGCTAGGACCACAAAGCCAGAGGCCTTTGCATTTAGGCGAATATTTTGCATGTTCGCATCACAGATAAAAGAATAAGCAATTCTCAGAGCTTTAATTCTGTCTTGAATATCCTCGAGGGGAGACTCCACCTCAATGAGTTCTGACAAAGAGTCACACAAGTAGGTAGCCGCTCCGGCAACCGCAGCAACAGGTTGAAACAAAAATCCTGTATGTTGAAACATCTTTCTCAAAAAGGTTTCCATTTTCTTATCCATCGGCTCTCTGAAGTTAGAACTATCCTCAAGAGATATAGCAGTACGTTTAGCAAGCGTAGAGATAGCACCATCCACCTTAGGAATGGAACCCCACAAATCCAGTTGAGAGTCCGGGAACAACTTTTTAAAAGTAGACAAGGGGGAAAACTGAAGAACCAATTCTTTCCCATTCGTTCTTAATGTTAGCCATCTTAACTGGCACAGGAAAAGTCAAAGGAACTTTCCTGTCTTCGTAAACTGTCTAATTTAGGTATCATAGGTTCTTCAGGCAGCGCGGCATCAGGAACCTCTAACGCAGTGATTTTTAACCTTTTTTTTTGCAGTGGCACACTTTTTTACATTAAAAAATCCTGTGGCACACCACCATCCCAAAATTTAAAAAAAAAATCACACATTGTAGCCTAATACAGCATATATATATATCAGCATATATATATACACATACACACAAACACACACATACTGTATGTATTGTGCTGTTATTCCATGCCTCCTACAAACTACCCCTGCACTGGGAGTAAAAAACAAGCAAAGTTTAAAAAATATGTCACACTGTTGTCAGTCTGCCGTGGCACACCTGAGGATCTCTCACGGCACACTGGTTGAAAAACACTGCTCTAACGTAGACAGAACCTCCTTTAGATTTAAAATTGAGCACTTCATTTTTTATTAAAGGACGGTTCCTCCGCAGCAGGAGGCTTAGACGCTAAGGATTCCGGCCCAGAAAGTTCACCCTCTGAAGCTACAGAGGTTAACTCATCATTGGATAACTGGGATATAATGGCTGAATCTGATACATATTTAGAGGACTCCGTGTCAGAAGTGTTATGTTTAACCTTTCTCTTGCGTTTGTTAGAGAGAGATATGCACTGAGGGCCGCAGACACTGCCATGTAACTGCCCGATTAAGTCCGCAGGAAGAAGGCCCCCTCCGGATGCAGGATTAGATGTGCTACAGGGAACTGCATGTGGAGTGAATAATGTAGCAAGGGTAGTAATCCCACGGGACGCCGAGTCCTGAGAGGTAGACGGCTCAGAGGGACTAAGAGCCTTAGCAGCCTTGTCTCCCTTCTTAGACTTTATAACAGTGTTAAGGCATGTGGAACATAAATTGAGTGGGTGGGAAAGCCACAGCCTCCTCACAATATAAAAATGTATGATTTAGTACAGAAAGAGTACCTTCTAACATGTCAGAGTCCTCCATAGCTCAGGTTATACCCACAGGAGGACACAAATAAAAACATTTTTTTATTATAGAAAACTGCACCTTTATACTCTCAATGGCTGCGGCACTCACCACCTCCTAGACCCAGACATTTAACAGAGGAAACGCCCTCCCCTCAGGTGCAAGTCTCAGCCGGAATAGAGGAAATAAACATAAACCCACATGGAGTGCAAGACCGTACTTCCCTGTTATTACAAGTACAGCAAGTAATAAGAGCTGTGCAACACTTTCAAAAACAAAAGTGAAAATTAATTGAAACCTGTTTGTTCCAGCCAAAAACAGTCTATAAGCCCAGGAAGAAAAAAAAAATCACACAAAGCAGCATGTAAATAATACGATTAATTACCCCAACTGTTCAATAAACCCCCTCCAGAGGATATTAACCCTAGATTCTATCAAGGTATAAAGGAGCCACACTGTGACCCTGTTTTATTTTGTTTTATGTGTAAAAATTGAAAAGATCTTACCTCCAGGATCCATGCTGTGGAACAGAACACAGCCTCAAGTGTGACAGACTTATAGCAGTGCTCCTGACATGGACTTGAGTGAGAGAAAGCAGGCAGTGAAACTCGTCAACACCGATTGCTTAGGAGCTGTTAGCAGTAGTCTGGATGGTTTTGCAGAAAAACTTTCCCTGCATCTCCAGACTAACTCATCAATGCTTTCACTGAGAGGTTGACATGACTACTTAAAACTCCAGTACTATCTCGAAGGGCAGATACCCTTTTTTCTTCTGACACTTCTCTGCCACCTCCTAACGTGACGAAAGGCAAAAAATGACTGGGGTAATGAGGAAGTGGGAGGGATATTTAAGCCTTTGGCTGGGGTGTCTTTGCCTCCTCCTGATGGCCAGGTGTTGTATTTCCCAACAGTAAGGAATGAAGCCATGGATTCTCTCTATCTTAGGAAGGAAATATACCTAAATACAAGGCCTTTCACAAGTGTCTGTATGACATCTAAACATAAAAAACTACCCTCTACACTTTCTTGAGAATCAATATCTCAAAGTGAAAAGCAGATTAATGCCCCCTCTCTCCCTATTTACCATTATATCCATCTTGATCCAAGTCTCCCAAGGTAGCAATGGAGCTTCCAAAGCGGCCATATTCTTCTTTCCCGGTTAAGACCAGGTCGGGATCAGAATTCATACCGGATCTTTGTAGATACACATAAACCCGGCCCACCTCCTGCAATCTGCCATCATGTGTCCTCTCCATGTACAGTGGAGCACCAATTAATAAATCATCCATGCTGGCAATGAAGATGATTAAAAATGTATAAGAAATATTTGAGGCAGGTTACTGGAACAATCGTCATATGAACAATTAAATTAACAGCCTAGTCAAAATTAAACTTTCATGAATTAGAATTTTAAACAACTTTCCAATTTACTTTTATAACCAAAATTTGCTTTGTTCTCTTGATATTCCTTGTTGAAAGCTAAACCTAGGTAGGCTCATATGCTAATTTCTAAGCCCTTGAAGGCTGCCTCCGTGCATTTTGTCAGGTTTGTTTTACAGCTAGCCAGTTCTAGTTTGTGTGTGCAATAGATAACATTGTGCTCACATCTGTGGAGTTATTTATGCGTCAGCATTGATTGCCTAAATTAAAGTCTGTCAAAAGAACTAAGATAAAGGAGCAGTCTGCAGAGGCTTAGATACAAGGTAATCACAGAGGGGAAAAAAAGTGTATTATAACCGTGTTGGTTGTACAAAACTGGGGAATGGATAATAAAAAGGGATTAACATTCTTTTTAAACAATAACAATTCTGAAGTAGACTGTCCCTTTAAGTTGATCTTTATATTTTATTATTATCTTCTACAGGTGGCAGTATTGTTACACTAGTCCTGATACAACTTTTGTGCAATAAGCTGCCAAAAATACAGTTGAAAACACAAAAAAGGTGATGACTTTTTTAAGCAGTGAATTAACATGACACTACAAGTTCTCTTGTTTTTTTAAATGCAAATGGGTAGCTCAAGAGCCTGATGTCTTTAAATTTATCAAACTGACTGTACGAACTTACCCATCACTGTTGATGTCACTAGCTGCTACAGCATACCCAAAATAGGAAGCCATCTGCAAAAATACAAAAACAATATGCATCATGAGTCCTGCAAAAGTGCACAGAGGTTAAACACACAGGTAAAACAGGTAGGTAGGTTAGTAATTCTTAAAATAAGACAAAATCTCTTTATGATAACGCAGGTACCAAGGAAGGTTGGTGGTAACACAATTAAATATTTCAAAACAAAACAGTCTGTGGGTTGGGTTCTACTTCCTAGAAATCCTTACAATATGTATTTTTCATCATTTTAAAAAGGTTTTTAACTTTTATTTCTTGTTTTTAACTTCATCTGTACAGTGTAAATTACTTTTAAACCAAGGTCTCTACAGGGAGGTTAATCTAGTTTAAGGTCATACACATCTTCTATAGTAACTTGAGCTGGTTTAGTATTCAGATAATGCTAGAGATGCGGTTAATCTGGTTTGCTTATGCTCAGTAGAGGCAGAATGCAATTTCAATTGCAAACAGGTCTGCTTTCTTATCTCCCAGAGGGAAGAGGGCTACAATGAGAAATTATATAATTGTTTTAAACTTCTTTTTTTTTTATACACAATCTGTTTCTTGTTATGTTTACTTTGATTTAACATATATTTGTTTTACTATAGGAGCATTGTTTAATAAACATTGGTCATTATGGCTGTAGTAGTAAAAACAAAAATAAGTGTTCACTCACCTGCTCTCCTGAGAAGTTATACAAAGACTTTAGATCTGTCCCATTTAATATAGTGACCTTCAGGAGGAGAAAAACAGGGTTGTAAATTCACAGCATCCTATAAGGTCTGGGAACCTAGTTTTTATACACTACTGAAAAAAACTGAAATGCTGCACAGGATAAAGATAGCTTATCTTCTACTATACACGTGTTACAGTTTGCTTCATTTTTGTGTATATATTATTCTCTCAATTGTCTGGAAGGAAAAACAGCTTCTCCATAAAGTGTTAATTACCAGTCAATGTCTTAGCATTTGCATATAGGCAGAATAAAATAAAGGCATTTTCTAAAAGCAAGAACCATTAAAAGGAGCATGAAACCCAAAAAATGTTTTTATTATTTAGACCGAGCCTACAATTTCAAAAAGTTTCCAATTTGCTTCTATTTGCAAATTTGCTTAGTCCCCATGCTATTCTGTGTTGACATACCTGACTAGAGCACTATATGGCAGGAAATAGTGTTGCTATCTAGTGCTCTTGCAAATCGATACAATTATTGCAAAATTGCTGTCATTTAGCGCTCCAGACATGTGCACTCTTTAAATTACCTTCCTGCTATTCAACAAAAGATACCAACACAGCAAAGAAAATTTGAAAATAGAAGTAAATTAGAATAAAAATAAAATTGCAAGCTCTATCTGAATCATTAATGAATTTTTTTTGAGTTTCATGTCCCTTTAAAAAGGTAAATACCTTGAGATTTTTTTTTTATTAAAAATGTTAATCCATGCAATATAGTTTCATAATTGTTTATGCCATCCTTACATTTAATTAAGCTCGGAAAAGTGTCTTTTATAATACACAAAGCTGGAAATGCACATAGCAGACTTCTCAAGGCTGACCCTGCTATATAAAACTTCTCCTAATTGGACAATGCACTTTTTATAAACAATATGACAACAGTGAACATTGTCCATTGTAGACTCAAGTCTGGATTGACTCCTTCAAATAAATCAAGTGGTAGGTGATTTGTCTTTTTAAGAACCAAATGCATCTAACATGGATAATCAAGTAAAGAAGTGAAGGAGGTACTCTACACCAGTGATTTTTAACCTTTTTTTTGCCGTGGCACACTTTTTTACATTAAAAAATCCTGTGGCACACCACCATCCCAAAATGTTAAAAAAAAAAGCACACATTGTAGCCTAATACAGCATATATATATATACACATACACACTAACACACACATACTGTATGTATTGTGCTGTTATGCCATGCCTCCTACAAACTACCCCTGCACTGGGAGTAAAAAACAAGCAAAGTTTAAAAAATATGTCACACATTTGTCAGTCTGCCGTGGCACACCTGAGGATCTCTCACGGCACACTAGTGTGCCACGGCACACTGGTTGAAAAACACTGCTCTACACTGTAAAGCAAGTGAACCTTTAATAAAACTAGCAACATTACGGGGCTCCTGCCCCTTTCTCATCCTTGGGAAAGGGGCAGGAGCCCGTAACGTTGCTCGTCTTTAAAGGGACATTATACATTCGATTTTTGTTTGCATAAATGTTTTGTAGATGATCCATTTATTTAGCCCTACAGGATGTTTTTTAGGGGTTTTTAAATGGATAGTTTTGCTTATTTTTAAATAACATTGCTCTGATTTTCAGATTCCAGCCAAGTCCCAAAGTTTTTGGAGAATACCGAGGTATACCTACTCCAGCTTGCTCCTGTTTGTGTAAAGAGTCTTTTCATATGCAGAGGAAGAGGGGGGGGGGGGAGTGTGTTATTACCCACTTAAAGTGGGTGTTCTAGCTACCTTTTTAACACAGAGCTAAACTAGGAGCTTCTAAGTAAGTTTTAAAACTGTTTTATACTGGATTTTTATATCAGTATCTGCGCATATTATTCTTTATAGTAGTGTCTATTACATGCAGTTATATGAAAATGAGTGTATACTGACCCTTTAACTAGTGGGCGATTATGCTAATATATGAATGCCCGCATATCACTTGTGAATTTCACATAGCTTTGCTATGCTTTAAAAGGTGCCACCTTCCCTTCTTTATTTGATGTACATTTTGGAGGCTCTTAGAGGGAAGCCTGGAAGGTATTGCACCGATATACCTATAGTCTATGCAGCTGTTGCAATAAGGTGTTGTGCTGATCCTATCTACTTCAAACATGGATAATGTCAGACATGGAGTAGGTTATGCTATAGCTAGACAAAAGAACGTCTTGTAATTACAAGGTGTTTAGTGCCGCTTTAAATGTGTTCCAAGATTTTACTTTTGTTTAGAATGTAGATTAGTTTTTTCCTGAATGCTCAGCCTCCCAAAAAGTCTGAAAATGCACTCTGCTTTTGAAGGATGGGAATTTCAGGTTTTATATCATATCATGATTAGAACGGGAGACTGACTTGTATAGATAAAACGGCTCTACTCTAGGCATTTCCTTTTGAGGACTACTTATTACTCACTCATACTAAATCAGAGGCCAAAGCTTGCAACCAGTTTTCAATGAAAGATGTATCCGCTATTACAATTGCATGCTTGGCAGCTGGAGCAATGCAGGAAAAGAAACTAATCAACTGCTGCCACTGGTTAGAAACAAATCCAAACAACATTGTGTGCAAATGAATAAACGCCTTTTATTTTGTAAAGTCAAAGAGTCTTACGTATCCATAGGTCAGGTTTCCTTTGGGAACGCCAGCTACAAAATCTATAAAAAGGAAACAAACTTTGTTTAAAACAGATTTTATGTATTGTGCAATTAGGCAGTATGAACAAAAAAGAAAATTTAAAAGGGACAGTCTACTCCAGAATTGTTATTGTTTAAAAAGATAGATAATCCCTTTATTAGCCATTTCCCAGTTTTGCATAACCAACATGGTTATACCAATATACTTTTTACCTCTTTGATTACCTTGTATCTAAGCCTCTGCAGACGGCCCCCTTATTTCAGTTCTTTTGACACTCATTTTAGCCAATCAGTGCCCTCTCATAAGTAACTCCACGAGCGTGAGCATAATGTTATCTATAAGGTACACAAGAACTAACGCCCTCTAGCTGTGAAAAACTGTCACATGCATTCAGATAAGGGACAGCCTTCAATAACTTAGAAATTAGCTATGAGCATACCTAGGTTTAGCTTTTAACTATGAATACCAAGAAAACAAAGCAAATTTGATGATAAAAGTAAATTGGAAAGTTGTTTAAAATGACATGCCCTATCTGAATAATGAAAGTTTAATTTTGACTAGATTGTCCCTTTAAATAAAATAACAAAAATAAACACACAGAAGTGTGACCCTTGATAGGTTTGTCCCTTACCTTCTGTATCATCACCACTGAATTCACCAACAGCAACCGAATAACCTGCAAAAGAAATATGAGAACATAATTAATAATCCTTTTGATGTTCATACTATGGATTTGACTTTCCATTTTGCTGTATCAAATACTACATTATTCTAATAGAGAATGTTACATTTAAAAAACAAACAAAAAGAAACATTGTCATTAAATGTTAATAGGTTTTTGTTTTTTTAAAGTGAAAGTAAATCCTAGCGTTTTACAAACGCTAGGATTTACTATTGAAACAAATAAAGGGGACTTTTATTCATGAAATATAAGGTACTTCATGTAGAAAGCTCCTTTATTTGATTCAATCGATCACCATTTTTACCTTGTACAGCAGCCCACGGCAAAAACATCACCTCTTAGCCACATTTTTTTTTTTGCTGTGGGCTCCTGTACAAAAGATAAAAACGGCGATCGATTGAATCAAATAAAGGAGCTTTCTACATGAATGAAAGTACCCTTTATTTGTTTCAATAGTAAATCCTAGCACTTGTAAAACGCTAGGATTTACTTTCACTTTAATGCGGTAGAAATTAAAAGTTTGCAGACTAAAACGGTGACAATGTATTTGGTCATACCCAGATAGCTGTCGTCATAAGACATATCAGCCTGGCGCGTCTGCATTTGTCCTCTGATCTCCGTGATAAAATATTCAGAAAAGTAAGAATCCTTAATGTCATCTTGTGCTGCTGTAATCACCTGACCTGGAAACCATAGAGGGTTCAACGTTAAATACCCAAACGGCAAAAGGAAAGTAATTTGTAATCTGCATTATAATTTGTAACTCACCTTGCCAGAAATAACTGCCTGGACCACCCAAAATCACTTTTCCATTCTGTTTACAAGAATAATAATAATGAAAACAAAATTTAAAAAAAATTATAATGAATAATAAATTAAATTACTAGATAAAAAGATAAGCACATATTTTCTCCAAATGTTTTTAAGGAACCAAAAGGAAAAAAAAACAAAAAACTAGAAAATGCCATCTCTATATTAAAATCCTGTTTGAAAACATACCTTTGTGAACTCTGCACTGAAGCCACCCTGACAGTACCCTTGTCCTTCTGGTGCCACAAAATCTGTAAAAAAAAATAAAAAATAATTACATTTTATAACATCTGTAACAAAATTATATACAAAAATACTGGTGCGTATATAGTGTTCACATATAGTTAAGTAAGAATCTACTTGGAGGATACACTATAACTATTAAAATCACTCAGTGGACAAACAGCACAATTACTAATTATGAATTATTGAGAGGGACTTCCTAAGGAGTATGAAGAAATGGATATATATATATATAAAATCTCTTTCACATATTCAGACTAGAGCAACTAAAGTTAGCAATATATAGGCAAGGGTGGGATTAAAAATTCCTTGTTCTGGGTCTAAAGATATACGGTGTGTGATGTAGAAGCAATGGTTTATAAAATAATGATACCTCTCAAGAGAAAGTGTGTGCGCAAGACTTGGGTTTTTCATTCCAATAGGTTTATGTTTAGTTATAATTTTCCAATATGTAGGGATCAATTCTCCCTCATGACTTACAAAAACAAAAAGGTTCTGCAAGTCATGATAAATCATTATAAAATTACACCTGAGGATAAGACGCACAACAATGATACTAGTGAGAGAGTTCCAACGACTTCACGTCTGCAGCTCAGGTCCAGACATTGCAGTAGAAAAGTTATCTATTACTTCTGCTGAGTATATCAGAGATGGAGTTTATTTAAAAATCTCTAATGAAAGTTTAGGTTAAAAAACAGGAATATGGACACATACGTTGAAACCCTTCTCATCCTAATAAGACCCAGTAAATACAGATTGCAGGTAGAATTCCATTTACCTGTGCGGCAGGGTGAATATTCCACAAAGCTGGTGAAGTTATTGATTGATAAATAACAGGTGCCCACAGGGTCATTGTGCCTTTCATCCTTTTGTGTTCTCCAGCTGTATCTGGGTGCACAGGCCTACAGTTATAAATGAAAGAGTTCGAGAAATATAATGAAAAAAAAAAATTCTTAGTCATGAAACAAAAGCTGGTTTATTATAAATGTTTAGAGCCATATGCAGATTTTCACAAGTGTGAAAAGAACGGTCACTAAATCTTTCCTTATATGGTGTAAACTGATAAAGAAAATCAGGAGCTATCTTACATGAAGCAATATTATATGCTGGGATTACACTTGATTACTGTAATATAGGGGGTTTAGGTTTACCCAGACAGGCGCCATTTAATTTAAACAAAAATGCACAAAATAACAAACCTACTAGAAAATCACCAACGTTTTACTTCCATGCTAAGCAAACCCAGTTGTACTAAATAAATACAGCTATGCCATTCCCTGGCAGTGAAGATAAGGCACAGACAATAGATATCATACATTGTAAGATCTACTACTGGTTCCAACATAAAACATATTGTAATTACAAAAAGTCTTCGGTAGTCTTTCAATAAATTAAGATTTAGATAGAGGGTGAAAACAAAAGAATTACCATTTTTCATTTGCTGGAATCACGTGACAGACATCAACCAATCACAGACATATGTATGTAGATGCTGTGCCTCTTGCACATGTTCAGTAATAGCTGGTGCTCAGAAAGTGTGCATATAAAACTACTGTGCAGAATTTGGAAATGTAAGTACATTGGAACGTCTCGGCATGCTCTGTTTGCTAATAAAAGTATATTACAAAGCTTTGTCACTAAGTTTAATAAAACATTTTATTTTACAATATCAGTGTGTTTAACACACATTGGCTTGAGAGAAAATTTAAGTGATCTGTGGGTAGGTTCAGCTAAACCAAGGGCATTGTGGGTTTCTTTGCTCTTGTCCTTGCTGTACAATATAGCAACTTACAGCCATATACCAGTGCAGAAAGGCATTATACCTTTAAACGAACATGAAAATAAAAACTAGATTTTCATGGTTCAGATACAGCAAACAAATGTTAAAATAGTTTTTAGTTCATTATCAAACATACTTTGTTCTCTTGGTATACTTTGTTGAAAAGCATACCTAGGTAGAGGCACAGGAGCAGTTAGCTGGTGATCAGTGGCTATACATGTATGCATCTTGGCTCACCAAATATATTCAGCTAGCGCACAGTAGTGCATGGCTGCTCACAAACTGACTTAAAGGGACATTAAACACTAAATACATGCTAGATCGAATGATGCATTCAAAGAAAAGATTAGTCCATGAGTAACATGTAGATGCATTTTTTAAAGTTTCATTAGTTGTTTAAAAAGTGGCAACATAAGTGTAAAGTTTTAGTGTCTATAAAACACTGGGAGTTGCCATGTTGTAACTTGTGTTACCTTCTCTGCTGTGGCCAATTAGGGTCAGTTATAAATAGGTCACTAGAGTGTGCAGCCAATGGTTGTGCTGGATTTAACAGTGTTCTGCACTTCCATTTCTAACAGGAACTGAAAAGCTCACAATTTCAGAATGGAATTACAGGCAAAGAGGACAAAATAAATAATGAAAGTATATTGCAGAGTTGTTTTATTATATACAATTTATCATTTTATATTACCATTTCAAAGTGTTTAATGTCCCTTTAACTTTGTGTTTACAAATGGTTATAAGCAAGGAATAGCACAATAATAAATTGTTCTTAATACGTTAGAGAAGTTTTTTTTTCCACTTTTAATTCACTTTATAAAAAGGACCACTAAATACAGTAGAATTGCATAATTAACAAGTGCATAATAAAAAGACAATGCATTAACATAGGAGATTTTTTTTCCCCTGACAAACTTATGCCCCCCCCCCCCCTTTATCATGTGACGGCTATCACAGACACAGGACTAGTATATGTATACCCTATGAACTTGTGCACATGCTCAGTACGAGCTGGTGCCTCAGTGTGTATATAAAAAGCAAATGCAAAATTTGATCATAGAAGTAAACTGGAAAGTGTCTTAAAACTGTGTCCTCTATATGAATCATGAAAGTTTAATATTGACTTTAGTGTCCCTTTGATATAAAAGAGGAGGGGCGTGGTGGGACACACTATAAATTACAGTGGTTAGTTTATGGGTATAAACTGGCTACCCAATCATATTCCTATCTAGACAGAGAGGGGGGGTTAAGCTCTTTGCCAGCTATGCATGTAACCATGGCAACGTACAGAACACTGCTGACATTTGTTGCATTGCCTTTAGAACAAAATTGTCAGACATATCTAGAACACGCATTAAAATTGAAAGAAAAAAAACCTTTGTTAGACTGCCGTGGAACGATGAGAGTTTAATTTGCCTACGGTTTAGGAGCTGGAGATGCAGTGGAAAGGGAATCCATAAGGTTTTAAAATATACACATAAAATAATTCTTGTGAAGAGTATGTTTGTATACTGTTTAATAATTTCAAGAGAAGTTTAATTTAGCCATTAACTTTAAAGGAATATAAAAAATTTGGTAAAATTAAAATCTGTTAAATCAAAAGTAACAGATTGTGTAAAAAAACAGCAACCAACTGTAGGGAAGCAGCGGTCTCATCACCACTGCTTGATAAATCCTGATTGCAGGTTCTCTTGTGCGAATCTGCAGTCAAAGGGAGGAGAAGGGCTTGATAAATCGAGCTCATAGAATTTCTCAGTGTAGCCCTTGCCCTCAGTGTGATATCAGAGCTGCCAAGTTCGTAACTTCTTAGGTTGCATTCTGCATGTACTGAGCATGGGAAAATCTGACTGTTTATCTAGTCTATTCACTTAATAGTAAATCAGCTCAAGTTACTCTAGAAGAGTTATGACATCAAGCTAGATAACCCTTCCAGTTGAGACCACAGACTCCTTGTAGGGCTGTGACGGAAAGTAATGGACACTGCCCAAATTGGAAAAAAAAAAAAAAAAAAGTAAAATCCATTTAAATAGATATACAATACATATTGCAATGGCTTCTATTACGTATAAGCCACTGCTTAGTGTGTTTCATATCCCTTTAAGCAGCAGGATTGCAATTTGATGCAAGAATGATTTTCTTATGACAGTTGTTTATGTGATGGGAACAGATGATAAGAATAGTTTCATATATTACATTTTCCCCAGTTTTCATCAAGTGCTTTATCATAATTTATCAGATTAAGCGCTTACCAGTATTGACTTGTCATGTGATCGCAAGGTGGCTCCAAACCACTGATTAGACTTATACTCCACTTCCTCTCCAGAACCGTTTTTTAATTCCTGCATCCGACTACCTGAAAGCATAACAATTATTACTTGTAAAAGGGGTTTCCAACAGTTTCAAACAATGAAAGCGCTAAATTTAGGTCCAGTATATGAACCAGGAGCAGATTTCTTGGAGTTTTATTAAAAATAAAGAATATGTCTATATCAATTTGAATGATAGTTTCTTAATGGACCATTACATACAGTAGAATTACATAAACAGCAAGTGCACAATAACAATGCAATAACACTTACTCTGAATTTTGAATGAGCAGTAGATATTTTTTTTCTGACACATTTCCTAAATTTGTCAATTTGCTGGCCTCCTATATTATGTGATAAACAGCCAATCACAGACTCATACACTGAACTCTTGCACATGCTCAGTAGCAGCTGGTGCTTCGGAAGGTTTGAAGATAAAAAAAAAATAGCTTGATTTAATGATGGAATTAAAGTTGGAAAGTCTTTAAAACTGCATGCTTTATCCGAATCATGAAAAAGTTTAATTTCATGATTTAATGTAAAATTATCCGTTTTATTTCTTTAAAAATGCATGTTTCTGTCCTTTAAATACATCAATGTTTTCTTTGCAAAGGTGTGTCCCTCTCCACCAGTGAAGCAAGGCAGTAGTCCTTGTAAGTTAGTTACTTGTAGGAAGCAGAAAAACATAATTTATGTAAGAACTTACCTGATAAATTCATTTCTTTCATATTGGCAAGAGTCCATGAGCTAGTGACATATGGGATATACAATCCTACCAGGAGGGGCAAAGTTTCCCAAACCTCAAAATGCCTATAAATACACCCCTCACCACACCCACAATTCAGTTTAACGAATAGCCAAGCAGTGGGGTGATAAAGAAAGGAGTAGAAAGCATCCTCAAAGGAAATTTGGAAATAATTGTGCTTTATACAAAAAATCATAACCACCATAAAAAGGGTGGGCCTCATGGACTCTTGCCAATATGAAAGAAATGAATTTATCAGGTAAGTTCTTACATAAATTATGTTTTCTTTCATGTAATTGGCAAGAGTCCATGAGCTAGTGACATATGGGATATCAATACCCAAGATGTGGATCTCCACTCAAGAGTCACTAGAGAGGGAGGGAATAAAATAAAAACAGCCATAATCTGCTGAAAAAAAATAATCCACAACCCAAAAATATAAGTTTATTTTATTTGAAAGAAAAAACTTAAATCAAAAGCAGAAGAATCAAACTGAAACAGCTGCCTGAAGAACTTTTCTACCAAAAACTGCTTCCGAAGAAGCAAATACATCAAAACGGTAGAATTTAGTAAATGAATGCAAAGAGGACCAAGTTGCCGCTTTGAAAATCTGATCAACTGAAGCTTCATTCTTAAAAGCCCACGAAGAGGAGACTGATCTAGTAGAATGAGCTGTAATTCTCTGAGGCGGGGCCTGACCCGACTCAAAATAAACTTGATGAATCAAAATTTCAACCAAGAAGCCAAGGAAATAGCATAAGCCTTCTAACCTTTCCTAGGACCAGAAAATAAAACAAATAGACTGGAAGTCTTTCTGAAATCTTTAGTAGCTTCCACATAATATTTCAAAGCTCTTAACACATCCAAAGAATGTAAGGAACTTTCCAAAGAATTCTTAGGAGTAGGACACAAGGAAGGAACAACAAGTTCTCTACTAATGTTGTTAAAATTCACAACCTTAGGTAAAAATTAAGTCCGCAAAACTGCTTTATCCTGATGAAAAAAATCAGAAAAGGAGACTCACAAGAAAGAGCAGATAACTCAGAAACTCTTCTAGCAGAAGAGATGGCCAAAAGGAAAAACACTTTCCAAGAAAGTAGTTTAATGTTTAAAAAATGCATAGGTTCAAATGGAAGAACCTGTAAAGCCGTCAGAACCAAATTAAGACTCCAAGGAGGAGAAATTGATTAAATAACAGGCTTAATAAGAACTAAAGCCTGTACAAAACAGTGTATATCAGGAAGTATAGCAATCTTTCTGTGAAATAAAACAGAAAGAGCGGAGATTTGTCCTTTCAAGGAACTTGCAGACAAACTCTTATCCAAACCGTCCTGAAGAAACTGTAAAATTCTAGGAATTCTAAAAGAATGCCAGGAGAATTTATGAGAAGAACATCATGAAATGTAAGTCTTCCAAACTCTATAATAAATCTTTCTAGAAACAGATTTACGAGCTTGTAACATAGTATTAATCACTGAGTCAGAGAAACCTATGACTTAGTACTAAGCGTTCAATTTCCATATCTTCAAATTGAATGATTTGAGATCCTGATGGAAAAACGGACCTTGAGATAGTAGGTCTGGCCGTAACGGAAGTGGCCAAAGCGGGCAACTGGACATACAAACCAGATCCGCATACAAAAACCTGTGTGGCCATGCTGGAGCCACCAGCAAAACAAATGATTGTTCCATGATGATTTTGGAGATCACTCTTTGAAGGAGAACTAGAGGCGGGAAAATGTAAGCAGGATGATAACACCAAGGAAGTGTCAGCGCATCCCCTGCTTCTGCCTAAACATCCCTGGACCTGGACAGGTATCTGGGAAGTTGCTTGTTTAGATGAGAGGCCATTAGATCTATCTTTGGAAGACCCCACAACTGAACAATCTAACAAAACACATCTGGATGAAGAGACTACTCCTCTGGATGTAAAGTCTGGCGGCTGAGATAATCCGCCTCCCAATTGTCTACACCTGGGATAAGCACTGCAGAGATTAGACAAGAGCTTGATTCCGCCCAAACAAGTATCCAAGATACTTTTTTCATAGCTTGGGGACTGTGAGTCCCACCCTGATGATTGACATATGCCACTGTGGTGATATTGTCTGTCTGAAAACAAATGAACGGTTCTCTCTTCAACAGAGGCCAAAACTAAAGAGCATTGCAAGGAGTTCTAAAATATTTATTGGTAATCTCGCCTCTTGAGATTTCCAAACTCCTTGTGCTGTCAGAGATCCCCAAACAGCTCCCCAACCTGAAAGACTCGCATCTCTTGTGATCACAGTCCAGGTTGGCCAAACAAAAGAAGCCCCTTGAACTAAACGATGGTGATTTATCCACCATGTCAGACATAAATTATGTTTTCTTTCATGTAATCGTCCGGAGTCCATGAGCTAGTGACATATGGGATATCAATACCCAAGATGTGGATCTCCACTCAAGAGTCACTAGAGAGGGAGGGAATAAAATAAAAACAGCCATAACCTGCTGAAAAAAAATTAATCCACAACCCAAAAATATAAGTTTATTTCATTTGAAAGAAAAAAAATTAAATCAAAAGCAGAAGAATCAAACTGCAGCATACAAAGCTGTAGATGTCTCATGTGAAAACGAGCAAAGGGGATCGCGTCCAATGCTGCAGTCATGAGACCTAAAACTTCCATGCACATAGCCACTGAAGGGAATGACTGAGACTGAAGGTGCCGGCATGCTGCAACCAATTTTAAACGTCTCTTGTCTGTTAGAGACAGAGTCATGGACACTGAATCTATCTGGAAGCCTATCTGGAAGCCTAAAAAGGTGACCTTTGTCTGAGGAATCAAGAAACTTTTGGTAAATTGATCCTCCAACCATGTTTCCAAAGAAACAACACTAGTTGATTCGTTTGAGATTCTGCAGTACGCAAAGACTGAGCTAGTACCAGGATATCATCCAAATAAGGAAACACCGCAATACCCTGTTCTCTGATTACAGATAGTAGAGCACCCAGAACCTTTGAAAAGATTCTTGGAGCTGTTGCTAGGCCAAATGGAAGAGCAACAAATTGGTAATGCTTGTTTAGAAAAGAGAATCTCAGAAACTGATAATGTTCTGGATGAATCGGAATATGAAGGTATGCATCCTGCAAGTCTATTGTGGACATATAATGTCCTTGCTGAACAAAAGGCAGAATAGTCCTTATAGTCACCATCTTGAAAGTTGGTACTTTTACATAACTATTCAAAATTTTTCAGATCTGAATAAATTTTCCTTCTTTGGTACAATGAATAGATTTGAATAAAACCCCAAACCTTGTTCCTGAGGAGGAACTGGCATGATTACCCTTGAAGACTCCAGGTCTGAAACACACTTCAGGAAAGCCTGAGCTTTTACTGGATTTACTGGGATACGTGAGAGAAAAATCTTCTCAAAGGAGGTCTTACTCTGAATCCTATTCAATACCCTTGAGAGACAATGAATCCATTGATTTTGGACAGATTTTATCCAAATATCTTTGAAAAACCTTAATCTGCCCCCTACCAGCTGAGCTGGAATGAGGGCCGCACCTTCATGCGGACTTAGGGGCTGACTTTGGTTTCCTAAATTGCTTGGATTTATTCCAACTTGAGGAAGGCTTCCAATTGGAAGCAGACTCCTTGGGAGGGAAGATTGAGTTTTTGTTCCTTATTCTGATGAAAGGAACGAAAATGGTTAGAAGCCTTAGATTTACCCTTAGGTTTTTAATCCTGAGGCAGAAAAACTCCCTTCCCCCAGTGACAGTTGAAATAATAGAATCCAACTGAGAACCAAATAAATTATTACCTTGGAAAGAAAGATAGTAATCTAGATTTAGATGTCATATCAGCATTCCAAGATTTAAGCCACAAAGCTCTTCTAGCTAAAATAACTAAAGACATGGATCTAACATCAATTTTGATAATATCAAAAAATGCATCACAATAAAATGATTAGCATATTGCAATAGGCGAATAATGCTAGATAAGTCAGAATCCAATTCCTGTTGCGCTAAATTCTCCAACCAGAAGGTTGATGCAGCCGCAACATCAGCCAAAGAAATTGCAGGTCTGAGAAGATTACCTGAATATAAATAGGCCTTCCTTAGATAAGATTCAAGCTTCCTATCTAAAGGTACGTTTTAGGAAGAGTAGAAATAGCCCCATCAACTTGGGGATTTTTTCCCAAAACTCTATAGATTTTGCTGGTAAAGGATACAATTCTTTAAACCTTGAAGAAGGAATAAAAGAAGTACCTGGCTTATTCCATTCCCTAGAAATCATATCAGAAATAGCCTCAGGAATAGGAAAAACCCCTGGGGAAACCACAGGAGGTTTAAAAACAGCATTTAAACGTTTATTAGACTGAACGTCAATAGGACTGAATACCTCAATATCCAAAATAATTAACACTTCTTTAATAAAGAACGCATATACTCTATTTTAAATAAATAGATTTGTCAGTGTCAATGTCTGAGGAAGGATCTTCTGTATCAGATAGATCCTCATCAGAAGAGGATAAATTATGTTGTTGGTCATTTGAAATTTCATCAACTAAATGAGAAGTTTTAAAAGACCTTTACATTTATTAGAAAGTGGAAATGCAGACAAAACCTTCAAAATAGAATCAGAAACAAATTCTTTAAAATTTACAGGTATATCATGCACATTAGAAGTTGAAGGAACTACAACTGGCAATGTGCTATTACTGATGGATACACTAACTGCATGTAAACGGTTATCATGACAACTATTACAAATGACATTCGGCGAAATCATTTCAACAATTTTACAACAAATGCACTTAGCTTTTGAATGTAAAGTCTGGCGGCTGAGATAATCCGCCTCCCAATTGTCTACACCTGGGATAAGCACTGCAGAGATTAGACAAGAGCTTGATTCCGCCCAAACGATGTCAGGCAGCAATGTTCCAGCAGAAACTTCTGAGGCAGGATCAGATAAAGACATCTTGCAAAATGTAAGAGAAAAAACAACATAAAAAGCAAAATTATCTATTTCCATATATGACAGATTCAGGAATGGGAAAAAAAGCAAATAGCATAGGCCTCTGATAGAGAAAAAAAAAATCAAGAGGCAAACATCAATGGGGTATTGAAATAATGAAAAAGTTTGGCGCCAAGTATGACGCACAACGTAACGTAAACTTTTTGGCGCCAAAAATAACACATTCGCGTCACTAATGACGCAACTGTGTGAAAGGTCTCGGCGTCAAGTATGACGCCGGAAATTCCGAAGTTGCGTCAGACGTATTTTTCCGCGCCAAAAATATTTTCGCGCCAAGAATGACGCAATAAAGTTTAGCATTTGACGCACCCGCGGGCCTAATGTCACCCGCAATTTGCAAGACGTAGTCAATTGAAAAAAGACTAAACCCCAGGTTAGAAAAAAATTTCTATAAAAGATGTTTATATTATCCAAATATGAAACTGACAGTCTGCAGAAGGAAATACATGAACCTGACTCATGGCAAATATAAGTACAATACATATAATTAGAACTTTATATAAATGCATAAAGTGCCAAACCATAGCTGAGGTGTCTTAAGCAATAAAAAACATACTTACCAAAAGACACCCATCCACATATAGCAAATAGCCAAACCAGTACAGAAACAGTTACCAGTAGAGGTAATGGTAAATTGAGAGTATATTGTCGATCTGAAAAGGGAGGTAGGAGATGAATCTCTACGACCGATAACAGAAAACGCATGAAATAGACCCCCATTAGGGAAATCATCGTATTCAATAAGTGATACTCCCTTCACGTCCCTCTGACATTCGCTGTACTCTGAGAGGAATCGGGCTTCAACAATGCTGAGAAGCGCATATCAACGTAGAAATCTTAGCACAAACTTACTTCACCACCTCCATAGGAGGCAAAGTTTGTAAAACTGAATTGTGGGTGTAGTGAGGGGTGTATTTATAGGCATTTTGAGGTTTGGGAAACTTTGCCCCTCCTGGTAGGATTGTATATCCCATATGTCACAAGCTCATGGACTCTTGCCAATTACATGAAAGAAACCAATACTGCATTGGGCAGAAACAGACTAATCAGGAACAATCCAGTTATAAATGGGGAGAGCCAGAGAGAAGGGCAAGTATGGAACATTTTGTCACCAGGGAGCAGATTAGACAACTCTGGCTTTAAAACAAGCAAACAGATTAAAATGTCTTAAGGGCTGCAAATATTTTCATAAATCAATTAAATCGGACGATTATTTTTTTGATTAATCGACTAATCTGATAAAAAATAAATATTTTTTTTCTATATTTAGAATTCAAATCCATATACTGAGTGTAACAAATATGAACTTCAGACTAAAACTTTACATTAAACACAACTGTTGGTCTAGTTTTTTTTTAGCAGCAGAACACATTTTTATAATTAAAGCAAAACAAAACCACAAACTGTTTGAAAAGAGGTAGAACTAGTAAGAGTTAGACTACCACTGTTTAGAACATTCTGTTATTCACTCTTTCAGAAACTTTGCATTGAAAAGCAAAAATGTCAACATGTTCACATGCACCACTTTGTTAGCTCTCCACCGATGCAAGGGGCCTCTTAAAGTAAGCCTGGTCTTCATTCGGACATAAAAATATCTTGAATATCTATATGCAATGGTAAACAACCAGCTAAAAATATATCTAGTCCACTATTAAAATAACAGATATATACTTACAGGAGGTTGAATTTGGTACATATTCCAATTAGTTAAAAATATAAAACAACAAAAAAGGCAAAAGGGCTAAAGACTATATATCAGTAACAGGACACAGCCTTACACATTTATCTATAGAGTACATATAATCAGCAATAGCAAGCAATCCGCTAAAAAAATGTGCAAACAGTTAACAGTGACATAAATTCATAAAACAAATGCCATCAATCTAGGGCTAGGTGTAAATAACAAGCTAGGTACTATATCATGCAAAGTCCCAAATCACCTGATTTAATATACACAATACAAATTATGACTGCGATTTTATTTTTTGGTTGCACATAAGACAGGAGTAGCTGTAAACTTAAAAAGAAACAGTGTCCTGAAAAAGTGAAAAGTAAAATTTCTGTAGACGTCCTTTAGGTTAAGGGCATAGCCATAATACTATGTGCAGGAGCTCATCAGAGTGAAGCAGCTGGTGCTGTGCACAGACTAACTAATTGCAAACCAACTAATCAATTATGAGATTTGTTGACAACTATTTTCATAATCGATTATGCCGATTAGTTGTTGTAGCTCGAAATGTCTTTATGAACATTATACATGCATGTTCATGTGATTAGTTTATATTGGCATGAAATGCAAGAGCAGTAGCAAGCACTTTTTTTGTAGATATTACTAGTAGTATATTGTTAAACTACAATGAAATACAATATATTATTATTTACTTGTTGTGACAAAGTGCAAATCACACAAAATCTTCGTTTGACTCTGTCTACCTGACGTGCACTTTGTCTACAGTCATTGCCCTCTCTCTTTCAGTCCAAGTGCTTATTTTCCAGGGACAGTCAAGTCAACATTAAACTTTTATGATTAACAGAGCACATCATTTTAAACAACTTTCCAATTCACTTCCATTATCTAAATGTGCACTGTCTTTTTAGATACTCACTTTCTGAGCTACCAGCTCCTACTGAGCATGTGCAAATATCACAGGATATTTATATACACATTTTGTGATTGGCTCCTGGCCATTAAACTATGCATTAGGAAGGAAAATGTAACTGATCAGGAAAAAAAAAAAATCTACTACTCATTTGAAATTCAAACTAAGTGCTTTTGCATTGTCTCTTTATTATGTATTTATTGATTTTGTTATTATACTGTGTAGTTTATTGCTACAAATGGCTATACATATTAGATGTACAAACAAAGAAAATAATTTGCTTGAATAAATCAGAGGTTTGTAAATCTGACTAGATCGTGAAAGATGATAGCCTCTAGAACAAGTGGTTTTAAAAGTTAAAAGCCAAGCAATGGTATTTGTATATAGATATATATGGAAAATAATCCAAAAGTTAGGAGCCAGGGGTAATTTCTAGAGAGCCAATTGTTCACTGGCTCCTGGATTTGGTGAGCCCTGCTCTAGAAGTCTTCTGTCAGGGTTATTTGTTAGCACCAGCACTCATATTTTAGATTTGTCATATTCATTAGAGTTATAATAAGGGATAAAGCCCTCAAGATACGCGTTTGATTTGTGCACCAAAAACAAAAATATATTGTCAATCAATGCTTCAAATGTTATTATATATTTAGTGTGTTACATCAGAAGAAATAAATTAACTCCAACTTACTCATCCATTCCAAATTAGTTTATGAACTTAATTAGTTTACACCCTAATTAAGTTTTCAATCTATTTATACAATCTATAATTTATCTCTCCGTTGCATGTTATACTAATTCTCACGGCATGGGAGAAAATTAAATTCTTTTTTTTTTTTTATTTTATTCTATGTGTCATATGATTCATGAAATATTAAAGGGACATGATACAAAAATCCTAAATAACTTAAGTGATGCAGCATATCCGTGTAAATATGACTAGAAAATATCACATGAATGCCTCTATGTAAACCTAAATTTCCTCAGTAGCCACATTTCATTGTTAAAGGACCTGATGCTTATCCCGGGACTTTTAATGAAGCGTGTATGAGGCATGTTCAGGCACAGTCACTATTCTCCCTTTTGAGTATGTGTATATATATTATATTATATTATATTATATTATATTATATTATATTATATTATATTATATTATATTATATTATATTATATTATATTATATTATATTATATTATATTATATTATATTATATTATATTATATTATATTATATTATATTATATTATATTATATTATATTATATTATATTATATTATATTATATATATATATATATATATATATATATTTGTGAAATATTACAATATTACAGTAAAGAGTGGACTCAGTACTGATGATGATTGGCTGTTTTTTCCATTATGCAGATAACCACAGATAAAGGATAACTGTACAGGACACTTACTCTGGTGGGCTGAGGAAATTTGGGAGGTAAAATATCCTCCATTTTACATAGAGATATTTCAAGTTAGCTTTTTACAGATATGCTGCATCACTTTCAAGTGGTTTAGCATTTGGGTATCATGTCCCTTCTAATTGTTTTGAAATTTAAAAAAAAAAAAAAAAAAAAAAAAAGTTTTGGGCAAGTGTGAGATCAAATATAATAAAAAAAATATTATTTTTTGTATTTGTGAACCCATATTTAGTTAATGGCATTTGAGAAGCTTGAAATACTCAAATTGCTTTAAGTATAGTAAACAAACTATTTCCTCTATGTTTACGTCACAGTAAAAACTGTTCCCATGTGTTGTAAACATTTTCTCCAAGCAATCTTCTGATAGTAAAAACAGAATTTATGCTTACCTGATAAATTACTTTCTCTTGTGGTGTATCCAGTCCACGGCTTCATCCTTTACTTGTGGGATATTCTCATTCCCTACAGGAAGAGGCAAAGAGAGCACACAGCAGTGCTGTCCATATAGCTCCCCCTCCAGTCAAAAAGGAGAAACCATAGGGTGCAGTGGTGACTGTAGTTTAAACAAAACATTTTTTACCTGACTTAAATGCCAGGGCGGGCCATGGACTGGATACACCGCAAGAGAAAGTAATTTATCAGGTAAGCATTAATTCTGTTTTCTCTTGCAAGGTGTATCCAGTCCACGGCTTCATCCTTTACTTGTGGGATACCAATACCAAAGCTTTAGGACACGGATGAAGGGAGGGAACAAGACAGGTACCTTAAACAGAAGGCACCACTGCTTGCAAAACCTCTCTCCCAAAAATAGCCTCCGAAGAAGCAAAAGTATAGAATTTGTAAAATTTGGCAAAAGTATGCAGTGAAGACCAAGTCGCTGCCTTACAAATCTGTTCAACAGAAGCCTCATTTTTGAAAGCCCATGTGGAAGCCACTGCTCTGGTAGAATGAGCAGTAATTCTTTCAGGAGGCTGCTGGCCAGCAGTCTCATAGGCCAAACGGATTATGCTTTTCAGCCAAAAGGAAAGAGAGGTAGCAGTCGCTTTCTGACCTCTCCTCTTACCAGAATAGATAACAAACAAGGAAGATGTTTGTCTGAAATCCTCAGTTGCTTGTAAATAGAACTTTAAAGCACGAACTACATCAAGATTGTGTAACAGACATTCCTTCTTCGAAGGAGTATTAGGACACAGAGAAGGAACAACTATTTCCTGGTTAATATTCTTGTTAAAAACAACTTTAGGAAGAAAACCAGGCTTGGTACGCAAAACTACCTTATCTGCGTGGAACACCAGGTAAGGTGAATCACACTGTAAGGCAGATAATTCTGAAACTTTTCGAGCAGAAGAGATAGCTACTAAAAACAAAACTTTCCAAGATAACAACTTAATATCTATGGAATGTAAAGGTTCAAACTGAACCCCTTGAAGAACTGAAAGAACTAGATTTAGACTCCATGGCGGAGCCACAGGTTTATAGACAGGCTTGATTCTGACTAAAGCCTGAGCAAACGCTTGAACGTCTGGTACCTCTGCCAGACGCTTGTGTAAAAGGATAGATAGAGCGGATATTTGTCCTTTTAAGGAACTAGCTGACAAACCTTTCTCCAATCCTTCTTGGAGAAAGGACAATATCCTGGGAATCCTAATCTTACTCCATGAGTAACCCTTGGATTCACACCAACAAAGATATTTCCGCCATATCTTATGGTAGATTTTCCTGGTGACAGGCTTTCTAGCCTGAATCAGAGTATCTATAACTGACTCAGAGAACCCACGCTTTGATAGAATTAAGTGTTCAATCTCCAAGCAGTCAGACGTAGAGAAACTAGATTTGGATGCTTGAACGGACCCTGTATTAGAAGATCCTGCCTCATTGCCAGTGTCCATGGTGGGACAGATGACATGTCCACTAGGTCTGCATACCAAGTCCTGCGTGGCCACGCAGGCGCTATCAGAATCACTGAAGCCTTCTCCTGCTTGATTCTGGCGACCAGACGCGGGAGGAGAGGAAACGGTGGAAAAACATAAGCCAGATTGAAGGACCAAGGCGCTGCTAGAGCATCTATCAATACCGCCTTGGGGTCCCGGGACCTGGACCCGTAGAGAGGAAGTTTGGCGTTCTGATGGGACGCCATCAGATCCAATTCTGGAGTGCCCCAAAGCTGAGTCAGCTGGGCAAATACCTCCGGGTGGAGTTCCCACTCCCCCGGGTGAAAAGTCTGACGACTTAGAAAATCCGCCTCCCAGTTGTCTACTCCTGGGATGTGAATTGCTGAGAGATGGCAAGAGTGATCCTCCGCCCACCTGATTATTTTGGTTACTTCCGTCATCGCTAGGGAACTCTTTGTTCCCCCCTGATGATTGACGTAAGCTACAGTCGTGATGTTGTCCGACTGAAATCTGATGAATTTGGCCGCAGCTAGTTGAGGCCATGCCTGAAGAGCATTGAATTCGCTCTCAGTTCCAGAATGTTTATCGGGAGAAGCGTTTCTTCCCGAGACCATAAGCCCTGAGCTTTCAGGGAGTCCCAGGCCGCACTCCAGTCTAACAGACTGGCTTCGGTCATTACAATGACCCACTCTGGCCTGCGGAAACATATTCCCTGAGACAGGTGGTCCTGAGACAACCACCAGAGAAGAGAATCTCTGGTCTCCTGGTCCAACTGAATTTGAGGAGACAAATCTGCATAATCCCCATTCCACTGTTTGAGCATGCATAGTTGCAGTGGTCTGAGGTGTATCCGAGCAAAAGGGACTATGTCCATTGCCGCTACCATTAATCCGATTGCCTCCATGCACTGAGCTACAGATGGCCGAGGAATGGAATGAAGAACTCGGCAAGTAGTTAAAAGTTTCAACTTTCTGACCTCCGTCAGAAATATTTTAATTTCTACTGAATCTATTAGTGTTCCTAGGAAGGGAACCCTTGTGAGTGGGGACAGAGAACTCTTTTTGACGTTCACCTTCCACCCGTGAAACCTCAGAAAGGTCAATACAATCTCCGTGTGAGCCTTGGCACTGTGAAAGGACGGCCTGAATTAAGATGTCGTCTAAATAAGGCGCCACTGCTATGCCCCGCGGTCTTAGAACCGCCAGAAGGGACCCTAGCACCTTTGTGAAAATTCTGGGAGCAGTGGCTAAACCGAATGGATGAGCCACGAACTGGTAATGCTCGTCTAGGAAAGCGAACCTGAGGAACTGATGATGATGATCTTTGTGGATAGGTATATGCAGGTACACATCCTTTAGATCCACGGTAGTCATATATTGACCTTCCTGGATCATAGGTAAGATTGTCCGAATGGTCTCCATCTTGAATGATGGGACTCTGAGGAATCTGTTTAGAATTTTTAGATCCAGGATTGGTCTGAAAGTTCCTTCTTTTTGGGAACCACAAACAGGTTTGAGTAAAAACCCAGACCTTGTTCTGCAATTGGAACTGGGTATATCACTCCCATCGTATGTAGATCTTCTACACAGCGTAAGAACGCCTTTCTTTGTCTGGTCTGTAGACAGACGAGAAATGTGGAACCTTCCCCTTGGAGGGGAGTCCTTGAATTCTAGAAGATATCCCTGGGTAACAATCTCTAATGCCCAGGGTTCATGAACATCTCTTGCCCAGGCCTGAGCGAAGAGAGAGAGTCTGCCCCCTACTAGATCCGGTCCTGGATCGGGGGCTACCCCTTCATGCTGTCTTGGTAGCAGCTGCAGGCTTTTTGGCCTGTTTACCCTTGTTCCAGCCCTGGTAAGGCTTCCAGGTTGCCTTGGGCTGTGAAGCGTTACCCTCTTGCTTTGCAGCTGTAGAGGCTGAAGCCGGACCGCTCCTGAAGTTACGAAAGGAACGAAAATTAGCTTTGTTTCCAGCTTTAAAGGGCTTGTCCTGAGGGAGAGCATGGCCCTTTCCCCTGGTGATTTCTAAAATAATCTCTTTCAATTCTGACCCGAAAAGGGTCTTTCCCTTGAAAGGAATATTTAATCATTTGGATTTTGACGACACATCGGCCGACCATGACTTGAGCCAAAGCGCTCTGCGCGCCATAACGGCGAAACCTGAATTTTTTGCCGCTAACTTAGCTAATTGCAAGGCGGCATCTGTGGTAAAAGAATTAGCCAGCTTTAGAGCCTTAATTCTATCCATAATTTCGTCATATGAGGTCTCCATCTGGAGCGACTCCTCCAGCGCCTCAAACCAGAAAGCCGCTGCAGTAGTTACAGTAATAATGCAGGCAATAGGTTGGAGAAGGAAACCTTGTTGAACAAAAATTTTCTTAAGTAAACCTTCTAATTTTTTATCCATAGAATCTTTAAAAACACAACTGTCTTCAATTGGTATGGTTGTGCGCTTAGCAAGTGAAGAAACAGCCCCCTCTACCTTAGGGACCGTCTGCCACAAGTCCCGTCTGGGGTCAGTTATGGGGAACATTTTCTTAAAAATAAGGGGGGGTGGGGGGGACGACAGAAGGGACACCTGGTCTATCCCACTCTCTAGTAACAATATCCGCAACCCTTTTAGGGATTGGAAACGCATCAGTGTATACAGGGACCTCTAGGTACTTGTCCATTTTACACAATTTCTCTTGGACCACCATAGGATCACAATCATCCAGAGTGGCTAATACCTCCCTGAGCAATACGCGGAGGTGTTCCAGTTTAAATTTAAACGCTAATGAATCTGACTCTGCCTGATGAGAAACCTTTCCCAAGTCGGAAATTTCTCCCTCAGACATCAAATCCCTCACCCCCACTTTGGAGTGTTGTGAGGGTACATCAGATAAGGCTACCAAAGCTTCAGACTGCTCATAATCTGTTCTTAAAACAGAGCTATCGCGCTTTGCAGGAAAAACTGTCAGTTTGGATAGAAAGGCCGCAAGGGAATTATCCATGACTGTCGCTAGTTGTTGCAATGTAATAGGGGCAGACGCACTAGAGGTACTAGGCATCGCTTGAGCGGGCGTAACTGGTTGTGACACATGGGGAGAGGTAGGCGGACTATCCTCATTACCTTCAGTCTGAGAATCATCTAGGGCCACACTTTTAAGTGCAACAATATGATCTTTAAAGTGTATAGACATATTAGTGCAATTGGGACACATTCTGAGAGGGGGTTCCACCATGGCTTCTAAACACATTGAACAAGGATTTTCCTTAGTGTCAGACATGTTTAACAGACTAGTAGCATACACAAGCAGGCTTGGAAAACACTTTAATCAAATAAACACAATTTGAAAAAACGTTACTGTGCCTTTAAGAGATAAAAAGGTGTCTCCAACGAGTATTTCTTAAATAAATAATCGATTGCCCTGCATTAGTGTCAACCAGCCTATTTAGCCCTGTCATGTAAGCATGCAATTCTATATTAAGTCTCAGAACATAGCTTACCCTCCCCACATGGGGATCTTGTCAGTCTTCTAGCATTATCTTGTTTAGAAATAAATGACTGAACATACCTCATTGCAGTCAAGCCTGCAAACTGTTCCCCCCAACTGAAGTTTTCTGGTACTCCTCAGTCCTGTGTGGGAACAGCAGTGGATTTTAGTTACAACATGCTAAAATCATTTTCCTCTCAGCAGAATTCTTCATCACTTTTCTGCTAGAGAGTAAATAGTACAAACCGGTACCATTTATAAATAACAAACTCTTGATTGAAGATATAAAACTACAAATCTAACACCACATTCACTTTACCGTCCCGTAGAGAGACCCTAGTGCTTAGAGCCGGCAAAGAGAATGACTGGGGGGTGGAGCTAGAGGGGGAGCTATATAGACAGCTCTGCTGTGTGCTCTCTTTGCCACTTCCTGTAGGGAATGAGAATATCCCACAAGTAAAGGATGAAGCCGTGGACTGGATACACCTTGCAAGAGAAAGTTCAAATATTTTTAAAGGGCAACAATAACTGGAAAAGCATTGGGGCAGCCTAAACTCATGCATCACACGTTATGCAAGATCCTAGTTTAAAGATATGTCGTATAGGCCCACTTTAAAAAAAAAAGCAGCAAATATTAGCATATCAAAACTACACATTAGTAAATAAAAAAATGATATGCCCTTTAATATATTCCCAATGATCAGTTTACCTGCTGGAGGGTATTAAATAGCTTACAAATAGTACCTTTGTCATTTCAAATTGACACCTGTTGAATCTGCCGCCTACAGTAAAAAAAAATGATTTAATGCAGTACTGGTTTTAGAATTGTTATGTAAACAAGAAACAGCAAATACTGAAATCAACCACCCACCGAATGATAGGAGAGCGAGTAGGAGCCCAGCTCATCTGAATAGCTGCAGCACCTTGGAATACAAAGAAAGCGGCTAAGCTCCTTCTTAGTAAAAGCCATAATTGCAAACAATGCTGCCAGATGGCTAAAAATGCATGCTTACTAAACCAACCTAGGATTACCAAGAAGATCTATGCAAAATTGATCACCTAAGCTGGGAATTTGTGGTATCCCCACCTATTCTGAAAGTTGTTGGCCTTAGGTCCATGCTATAGATAAGCTGTGTAAACAGCCAGCAGAAGAAATTACACCCCCAGTGGGGTATAGAGGAGATAAGGTAATAGTTAAAAGTTAATTTTTCCATTGTCCTGTCCAAGTATTGGTCTTTGGTTTACGGACAGATATAAGATAAAGAGATGAGATCAGATTATAACTTACAAGCTCAACCCATTTTATTAGGTTGTGGCTTCAAAACACAAAAATGTATCTATTTCATATGCACAAATAAACCTAAAAAAAAATTCTCATACATTTTATACTCTTCAACTGGTAAAAAAAACCCAAAGTAATTGGAAACATAAAGGGAAAAACAAATTTACAGTATACTGTCCCTTTAAGCATACAAAAACGTATGTGCAAAATTACATTAATAATCTATAATACATTCATTTGCTGTAAATTAGATCTGAAAATTGTGGTTTTTTTACCTCCATTCCTCAGAGAAGCAGGACCATCCATACCAAGCTTATTTGAAGTCGTCTTTCTAACCTTGCTACAGTTTCCTTATAGGAACATGAAAGTCAAAATTAAACTCTTGGTTCATAGAGAGAGCAAGCCATTTTAAAATACCTTTAAATTCACTTCTATTATGAAATTAACGCTGTTCCCTAGAAATCCTTTTGAAACGCATATGGGCATAAGCTCAGCAACAATGCATTACTGGAAGCTCGCTGGTGATTGGCAACTTCACACATGCTTCTCGTCATTGGGTCACCAGATGTGTTCAGCTAGTTGCTAGTAGTGCATTGCTATGTAAAAAATGTTGCTAATAAACCAGATGAAAATGTTTATGTACATTTAGAGCAATGCAGCGCTCCCTTCCCAATAGATTGTTTAACGTCTCTTTAAAAAAGGCCATATAGCCATCCAAAGAAAACCATAATTGCTAGAGAGCAAGAAAATCAGTACAGGTTATATTATGTGCTATGAAGAGAATGGTAATTGCATGGTTTGGAAGGGCTGGTTAAAGATTAGCAGACTTCATGGTTCTGGAGCGTGAATGACAAACAGCAAGTAGATGATTCTCTTAGGATGCGCTTCGCATGCCAAGCTCTGAATACAGCTGTGACAAATCGCTGGCATTTTCAAATGAAAGTTTCAGATCACAATCAGAACAAACTCAATTCTTTGTTTTACAAAAAGAATTTCTTTGACTAATTTGTAGACTGTAGGATCAACTGTACAGACTTGAGGAAAAGCAGAAAAGTGTTAGACATGAAAATATAAACCTGATGAACAAAGAAATCCTCAGAGCACCATGGAACATGCCAACTTAGATCAAGGAAACACTGAGAATAAGCATTTATATTATCCTGTACAGCAAGATGTATTCCACCAAAATATCTGAAAAAAGTTTTTTTTATATAAAACTTATTTATTTGCAACTTGATTTAAAGTGAAAGTCAATCCTAGCATTATACAAACGCTAGGATTAACTATTGAAACAAATAAAGGGCACCAAGCCGAATTTACCCCACGGCTATTGGCTAAGAGGTGAAAACGTCACCTCTTAGCAAAACATTTTTTTTAGCCGTGGGCTGCTGTAGCAGCCAAGAACAGCGATCGATTGAAACAAATAAAGGAGTTTTCTACATAAAGTATCTTATACTTCATGAATGAAAGTCCCCTTTATTTGTTTCAATAGTCAATCCTAGCGTTTGTACAACGCTAGGATGACTTTCATTTTAAGCTATGTATACAATTAAAAGGGACATTAAACTTTATTTTGTTATGTTGCTGAAAAAAAAAAATCCTATTGCTACTTTTGCAGCTGCTCCAGAACCCCCCCAGATCTTTTTTTATTACTTTATTTTCCCCCCTTCTCTTTAATCAAAGTGGTGCAAGTCACTCCCATACTCAACAACAGCGTGCTCCAGCTTCCTGCTCACCTGATCATTTTCAAGTAACTGAATGTAAAGGATCAAAAAAGCAGATGTTCTAAAATAAGTTGTCTACCGCGTAGGTGACGTAAATCAGCTGCTTGAGGTTTGTGGCGCTCACTGCACATGCGCTAGAGACCCAGCCTTCTTAAAACAGAAGATGACAGACAGATGAAATTGGGTTTCAGCTATGAAGTGTCACTATGAGATGCTCGGTGTTCTCAGGGAATGCATTGATGATGATATCAAGGAGGCCTACACATAGCTGGCCCTGAGGTGGCACCCGGGTAAGAGGAAGCTGGCTAGACACGATTATCGCGTTAACCCCTTGGCTGTCCACTCACCCTTAATTAAGTAACAATAAATTAGCAAACTGCAACCTCACAACTATCACTGACGTGGAGGCAATAAACAACAGCCTCATGTTTACCCAAGCCTTACATCTACCTCTGTCATAAGAACAGAATAGATTACAACCTCACATCTTGTCCACTTTTAGAGAGGCAGTAGAAAATAGTGTATACCCAGCTTCCTCTTACCCGGGTGCCACCTCAGGGCCAGCTTCCTGTAGGCCTTCTTGAGATCATCATCATTGCATTCCCTGAGAACACCGAGCATCTCATAGTGACGCTTCATTGCTGAGACCCGAACTATGTTTCCCAACCCGTGTTTTAAAATAAGTTGTCTACCAATGAGCTAATGCAATATCCGTTATCTCTGTATCTGTGAAGATGCAGCTGTCACCTATTGTTGCCCGAAACGTTGCTCAGTTTAATAAAGGCACTGTTGCAGGCAGACCAGTAGTAAGAGCAGCTAATTTTTAGAACATGTTCCCAGCAGAAGTCAAATACGGTAAGGAAATTCTAAATGTAAACATAGGCAAGTAAATATGCCTTAAAGGGATAGAAAGGTCAAAAATTAAAAACATGCCTGGGTGCTGTGTTTCTGCGGCATACAAACATCTCGCAAGGGCCAGTGCACCAGAATTCAAACACTATGCATGCTCAGAGAACTGGGGGTTGTGTGTATTGTTTCAAAGACATAATTAGTGTCATACAAGCCACTAACGGCTCTCCAAGAAGGTGTTTGAATACTGGTGCACATGCCCTCACAAGATATGTGCGTAAGCCGGGGGGGGGGGGGGAAACAGTTATAACTTTTACTAGAAGTATTTTTGCTAATGAATGTATATAGCAAAAATGCTTCTATTTCAAATTTAAAATGGATCCATGCACATTTCATTTTTCACCTTTCTATCCCGTTAACTCCTACATTTATTTCTTTAGCATCAAAATTTGAACTATGGAAATACTTGTAGTATACCTTTCATAGGCAAGTAAATATGGCTTAAAGGGATAGAAAGGTCAAAAATTAAAAACATGCCTGGGTGCTGGGTTTCTGCGGCATACAAACATCTCGCAAGGGCCAGTGCACCAGAATATATATATATATATATATATAATACCGTCCAGTATAGAGGTTATACCCTCCTTTTGTTGTCTGCCTGGGTGCAGGAATGCAATAAATACCCCTTGTAAATAACTGCACTCACTTTCAAGTGGAGAACAAAAAAAAGCCTCTTTTAATGTAACGTTTTCAGGGAACTTGTCCCCGTCATCATCATCATGATAGAATATATATATATATATATATATATATATATATATATATATATATATATATATATATATATATATATATATATATATATATATATATATATATATATATATATATATATATATATACACACACACCTAAAAGTTTAGGCATTTAAAGGACCAGTCAACACTGTAGATTTGCATAATCAACAAATGCGTGATAAGAAGACAATGCAATAGCACTTAGTCTGAACTTCAAATGAGTAGTAGATTTTTGTTAAATACATTGCAAAGTTATGTCTATTTCTACTCCCCCTGTATCATGTGACAGCTATCAGCCAATCACAAATGCATATACGTATATGCTGTGAATTCTTGCACATGCTCAGTAGGAGTTGGTGACTCAAAAAGTGTAAATATAAAAAGATCGTGCACATTTTGTTAATGGAAGTAAATTGGAAAGTTGTTTAAAAGTGCTTGCTCTATCTGAATCATGACGTTTGATTTTGACTTGAGTGTCCCTTTAAATAAAATATACATATTGTTTTTTTGTTGTTTTTTTTAACTATTTTAAATTGTATTTGCAGAGTTTGGAGATAGGACAGGCAAATTATCAATCAGGAAACACAGCGGCCCAAGGCTATCTGCCTATCTTCCACAAGCATTATCAGTTTGATCCTAAGACAAATCTCTTGAGGTCTTTCACCCACCCAGATGATTACAGTGTGTGTTTAAGATAATTAGTGCATGTGCCAAGCTTTTGAAACCTTCATAGAAGAATTATTTTCAAGAAATCACAAAGCAAATTGCGGTTTTGACACTTTAAAGCTAGCAGGACAAACTAAAATGATGTGGTAATTATATTTTTATGATAGCAGAGAATCATGACTTTTTATAGAGAGACATGAAACCCAGAAAGTTTCTTTCATGATTCAGATAGACCATGCAACTTTAAACAACTTTATTTACTTCAATTATCAAATTTGCTTCATTCTTTTGGTATCTTTGATTGAAAAAAGGGATGTACACTCAGGAGTGTGCATGTAGCTCTATATGGCAGCAGTTTTACAAGAATGTTATTCATTTGCAAGAGCACTAGATGAAAGCACTGTTTTCTGTAATGTACTGCTCAAGATGCCTACCTAGGTGGTATCTCTTCCACAAAGAATACTATGGGGATGAAGCAAAATTTTACAACAGAAGTAAATTAGAGACTTTTTTAAAACTGAATGCTCGGAAAATCACAAAATATTTTGGGGGGATTTTATGTCCCTTTAAATGGTAATATATATTGTTTATAATGTCCCTATTTGCAATAAAAACATAATTTATGCTTACCTGATAAATTCCTTTCTTCTGTAGTGTGATCAGTCCACGGGTCATCATTACTTCTGGGATATTACTCCTCCCCAACAGGAAGTGCAAGAGGATTCACCCAGCAGAGCTGCATATAGCTCCTCCCCTCTACGTCACTCCCAGTCATTCGACCAAGGACCAACGAGAAAGGAAAAGCCAAGGGTGAAGTGGTGACTGGAGTATAAATTAAAAAATATTTACCTGCCTTAAAAACAGGGCGGGCCGTGGACTGATCACACTACAGAAGAAAGGAATTTATCAGGTAAGCATAAATTATGTTTTCTTCTGTTAAGTGTGATCAGTCCACGGGTCATCATTACTTCTGGGATACCAATACCAAAGCAAAAGTACACGGATGACGGGAGGGATAGGCAGGCTCTTTATACAGAAGGAACCACTGCCTGAAGAACCTTTCTCCCAAAAATAGCCTCCGATGAAGCAAAAGTGTCAAATTTGTAAAATTTGGAAAAAGTATGAAGCGAAGACCAAGTTGCAGCCTTGCAAATCTGTTCAACAGAGGCCTCATTCTTGAAGGTCCAAGTGGAAGCCACAGCTCTAGTAGAATGAGCTGTAATTCTTTCAGGAGGCTGCTGTCCAGCAGTCTCATAAGCTAAACGAATTATGCTACGAAGCCAAAAAGAAAGAGAGGTAGCAGAAGCTTTTTGACCTCTCCTCTGCCCAGAGTAAACGACAAACAGAGAAGACGTTTGTCGAAATTCCTTAGTTGCCTGTAAGTAAAATTTTAGAGCACGGACTACATCCAGGTTGTGCAGTAGACGTTCCTTCTTCGAAGAAGGATTTGGGCACAAAGAAGGAACAACAATCTCTTGATTGATATTCCTGTTAGTAACTACCTTAGGTAAGAACCCAGGTTTAGTACGCAGAACTACCTTATCCGAATGAAAAATCAAATAAGGAGAATCACAATGTAAGGCTGATAATTCAGAGACTCTTCGAGCCGAGGAAATAGCCATTAAAAATAGAACTTTCCAAGATAACAACTTTATATCAATGGAATGAAGGGGTTCAAACGGAACGCCCTGTAAAACATTAAGAACCAGGTTTAAACTCCATGGTGGAGCAACAGTTTTAAACACAGGCTTAATCCTGGCCAAAGCCTGACAAAAAGCCTGGACGTCAGGAACTTCTGACAGACGTTTGTGTAACAGAATGGACAGAGCTGAGATCTGTCCCTTTAATGAACTAGCAGATAAACCCTTTTCTAAACCTTCTTGTAGAAAAGACAATATCCTAGGAATCCTAACCTTACTCCAAGAGTAACCTTTGGATTCACACCAATATAGGTATTTACGCCATATCTTATGGTAAATCTTTCTGGTAACAGGTTTCCTAGCCTGTATTAAGGTATCAATAACTGACTCAGAAAACCCACGTCTTGATAAAATCAAGCGTTCAATTTCCAAGCAGTCAGCTTCAGAGAAGTTAGATTTTGATGTTTGAAGGGACCCTGTATCAGAAGGTCCTGTTTCAGAGGTAGAGACCAAGGTGGACAGGATGACATGTCCACCAGGTCTGCATACCAAGTCCTGCGTGGCCACGCAGGTGCTATTAGAATCACTGATGCTCTCTCTTGTTTGATTCTGGCAATCAATCGAGGAAGCATCGGGAAGGGTGGAAACACGTAAGCCATCCTGAAGTCCCAAGGTGCTGTCAGGGCATCTATCAGGACTGCTCCTGGATCCCTGGATCTGGACCCGTAACGAGGAAGCTTGGCGTTCTGTCGAGACGCCATGAGATCTATCTCTGGTTTGCCCCAACGTCGAAGTATTTGGGCAAAGACCTCCGGATGGAGTTCCCACTCCCCCGGATGAAAAGTCTGACGACTTAAGAAATCCGCCTCCCAGTTCTCCACTCCCGGGATGTGGATTGCTGACAGGTGGCAAGAGTGAGACTCTGCCCAGCGAATTATCTTTGATACTTCCATCATAGCTAGGGAGCTTCTTGTCCCTCCCTGATGGTTGATGTAAGCTACAGTTGTGATGTTGTCCGACTGAAACCTGATGAACCCCCGAGTTGTCAACTGGGGCCAAGCCAGGAGGGCATTGAGAACTGCTCTCAATTCCAGAATGTTTATTGGCAGGAGACTCTCCTCCTGACTCCACTGTCCCTGAGCCTTCAGAGAATTCCAGACGGCACCCCAACCTAGAAGGCTGGCGTCTGTTGTTACAATTGTCCAGTCTGGTCTGCTGAATGGCATCCCCCGGACAGATGTGGCTGAGAAAGCCACCATAGAAGAGAATTTCTGGTCTCTTGATCCAGATTCAGAGAAGGGGATAAGTCTGAGTAATCCCCATTCCACTGACTTAGCATGCACAGTTGCAGTGGTCTGAGGTGTAAGCGTGCAAAGGGTACTATGTCCATTGCCGCTACCATTAAGCCGATTACTTCCATGCATTGAGCCACTGACGGGTGTTGAATGGAATGAAGGGTGCGGCAAGCACTTTGAAGTCTTGTTAGCCTGTCCTCTGTCAGGTAAATCTTCATTTCTACAGAATCTATAAGAGTCCCCAGGAAGGGAACTCTTGTGAGTGGAACGAGTGAACTTTTCTTTTCGTTCACCTTCCATCCATGTGACCTTAGAAATGCCAGTACTAACTCTGTATGAGACTTGGCAGTTTGAAAGCTTGAAGCTTGTATCAGAATGTCGTCTAGGTATGGAGCTACCGAGATTCCCCGCGGTCTTAGTACCGCCAGAAGAGCACCCAGAACCTTTGTGAAGATTCTTGGAGCTGTAGCCAATCCGAATGGAAGAGCCACAAACTGGTAATGCCTGTCTAGGAAGGCAAACCTTAGGTACCGGTAATGATCTTTGTGAATCGGTATGTGAAGGTAAGCATCTTTTAAATCTACAGTGGTCATGTACTGACCCTCTTGGATCATAGGTAAAATTGTCCGAATAGTCTCCATCTTGAACGATGGAACTCTTAGGAATTTGTTTAGGATCTTTAAGTCCAGGATTGGTCTGAAAGTTCCCTCTTTTTTGGGAACCACAAACAGATTTCAGTAAAACCCCTGTCCCTGTTCCGATCGTGGAACTGGATGGATTACTCCCATTAACAAGAGCTCTTGTACGCAGCGTAGAAACGCCTCTTTCTTTGTCTGGATTGTTGACAACCTTGACAGATGAAATCTCTCTCTTGGAGGAGAGTATTTGAAGTCCAGAAGGTATCCCTGAGATATTATCTCTAGCGCCCAGAGATCCTGGACATCTCTTGCCCAAGCCTGGGCGAAGAGAGAAAGTCTGCCCCCCACTAGATCCAATCCCGGATCGGGGGCCCTCAATTCATGCTGTTTTAGGGGCAGCAGCAGGTTTCCTGGTCTGCTTGCCCTTGTTCCAGGACTGGTTAGGTTTCCAGCCTTGTCTGTAGCGAGCAACAGCTCCTTCCTGTTTTGGTGCAGAGGAAGTTGATGCTGCTCCTGCTTTGAAATTACGAAAGGAACGAAAATTAGACTGTCTAGCCTTAGCTTTGGCTTTGTCCTGAGGCAGGGCATGGCCTTTACCTCCTGTAATGTCAGCGATAATCTCTTTCAACCCGGGCCCGAATAAGGTCTGCCCTTTGAAAGGTATATTAAGCAATTTAGACTTAGAAGTAACATCAGCTGACCAGGATTTTAGCCACAGCGCCCTGCGTGCCTGAATGGCGAATCCTGAATTCTTCGCCGTAAGTTTAGTAAGATGTACTACGGCCTCCGAAATGAATGAATTAGCTAGTTTAAGGACTCTAAGCCTGTCCGTAATGTCGTCCAGAGTAGCTGAACTAATGTTCTCTTCCAGAGACTCAATCCAGAATGCCGCTGCAGCCGTGATCGGCGCAATGCATGCAAGGGGTTGCAATATAAAACCTTGTTGAACAAACATTTTCTTAAGGTAACCCTCTAATTTTTTATCCATTGGATCTGAAAAAGCACAGCTATCCTCCACCGGGATAGTGGTACGCTTAGCTAAAGTAGAAACTGCTCCCTCCACCTTAGGGACCGTTTGCCATAAGTCCCGTGTGGTGGCGTCTATTGGAAACATTTTTCTAAATATCGGAGGGGGTGAGAACGGCACACCGGGTCTATCCCACTCCTTAGTAACAATTTCAGTAAGTCTCTTAGGTATAGGAAAAACCTCAGTACTCGCCGGTACCGCAAAATATTTATCCAACCTACACATTTTCTCTGGTATTGCAACTGTGTTACAATCATTCAGAGCCGCTAACACCTCCCCTAGTAATACACGGAGGTTTTCCAGTTTAAATTTAAAATTTGAGATATCTGAATCCAGTCTGTTTGGATCAGAACCGTCACCCACAGAATGAAGTTCTCCGTCCTCATGTTCTGCCACCTGTGACGCAGTGTCTGACATGGCCCTAATATTATCAGCGCACTCTGTTCTCACCCCAGAGTGATCACGCTTACCTCTTAGTTCTGGTAATTTAGCCAAAACTTCAGTCATAACAGTAGCCATATCCTGTAATGTGATTTGTAATGGCCGCCCAGATGTACTCGGCGCTACAATATCACGCACCTCCCGAGCGGGAGATGCAGGTACTGACACGTGAGGCGAGTTAGTCGGCATAACTCTCCCCTCGTTGTTTGGTGAAATTTGTTCAATTTGTACAGATTGACTTTTATTTAAAGTAGCATCAATACAGTTAGTACATAAATTTCTATTGGGCTCCACTTTGGCATTGCAACAAATGACACAGGTATCTTCCTCTGAATCAGACATGTTTAACACACTAGCAAATAAACTTGCAACTTGGAATACAATTCAATTAGAATAATATTAAAAACGTACTGTGCCTTTAAGAAGCACAGAAGATCTATGACAGTTGAAAATTAATAAATTGAAACAGTTATAGCCTCAATCCTTATAAACAACACAACTTTAGCAAAGGTTTAATCCCATTAGCAAAGATAACAAATTCTGAAAGCAGGAAACAAATTACAGAATAAACGTTTTTTGTCTCAGTCAACTATATTTCTCACAGCTCTGCTGAGAGAAATTACCTCCCTCAAAATAAGTTTTGAAGACCCCTGAGCTCTGTAGAGATGAACCGGATCATGCAGGAAATACAATGAGCTGCTGACTGAAATATCTGATGCGTAGCAAAAGCGCCAAAAAACGGCCCCTCCCCCTCACACAGAGCAGTGAGAGAGAACAGAAACTGTCAGAAAAAAGATTAAGCAACTGCCAAGTGGAAAAATAGTGCCCAAAACATTTATTCACTCAGTACCTCAGCAAATGAAAACGATTTTACATTCCAGCAAAAACGTTAAACATAATTTCTAGTTATTAAACAGCTTTATGTACTTCTTACAGTGTAATTCTAGTGAAGTACCATTCCCCAGAATACTGAAGTGTAAAGTATACATACATGACATTATATCGGTATGGCAGGATTTTCTCATCAATTCCATTGTCAGAAAATAAAAGCTGCTACATACCTCTATGCAGATTCATCTGCCCGCTGTCCCCTGATCTGAAGTTTACCTCTCCTCAGATGGCCGAGAAACAGCAATATGATCTTAACTACTCCGGCTAAAATCATAGCAAAAACTCTGGTAGATTCTTCTTCAAACTCTGCCAGAGAGGTAATAACACACTCCGGTGCTATTTTAAAATAACAAACTTTTGATTGAAGATATAAAACTAAGTATAATCACCATAGTCCTCTCACACATCCTATCTAGTCGTTGGGTGCAAGAGAATGACGTAGAGGGGAGGAGCTATATGCAGCTCTGCTGGGTGAATCCTCTTGCACTTCCTGTTGGGGAGGAGTAATATCCCAGAAGTAATGATGACCCGTGGACTGATCACACTTAACAGAAGAAACAGTAATTTTAGATCCAACAGATTAAGGGGTAGATTTATCAAAGCCTACGACAGGGTTCGCCTCACAAGAGAGCCGTATAGTGAAGCAGCACTCACCAAACCGCTGCTTCCCCAACCTCTTCACCACCTCTTAGGTGGTGAATTTCAATTTCAATTTCGGTCTCGTCTGACCGGGGAAATTATCAGCGGCGGCATTGCACAAGAGCGCAAAATTGCGTCCAATTTACTTTTATTATCTATATGTGCTTCATTCTTTAGGTATCCTTTGTTGAAGAAATAGCAAAGCACATGTGTGAGCCATTCACACGAGCAGTCATTAGCAGCTACTGAGCCCATTTAGACATGTTTTTCAACAAACGATATCAAGAGTATGAAGTATTCTCGTTATGAATCATTAAGAAAATAAAATGTGGGTTTCATGACCCTTCAAAGTACCAGTTATAGAAAAACAAGGTGGTTAAAGATTAAATCCTGCTCCCAGTGGATTGTGCGACAGGGGTACTAAAATGTTCATTTTACATGGTTCTCTCTATGTATTGGTCTTCGAGCGAACTGAGATAAATAAGATACGATGACTTTGTATAAATAATTAGATTAGATAATGAGCCAATTGTATATGGTGGTGGTGTCAGGGGCGAAACTACAGGGGGATGCAGCGGTTCGCAATTGCGACTGGGCCCCCAAATGTGGGGGCCCAGCTTCAAAAAACGTTGACCTGCCACTGCCTGCACTAATATCATGTGAGTGTGACATGATGCTTCACTAGTGTCTCTAATTACAGGGGTTAGTCTGTTGTACCCATTGGTGTGTATTTATGCATATGCATGCGCGTGTGTATGATATATATATATATATATATGTTTGTGGAACCAGCAAATTACAGACCTTGTTACTACAGCATGGGGGGAGAGGGGTAACCAGTGTCACTATACACAGTACAGGGGGGCTGGACTATGTCACAGACTACTGTGGTCACTTTATAAAGTACTGGGGTGGGTAGGGTCAGGCCAGCCATCTCACCGGCAGATTACAGACTGTGTCACTAACTCACTATATACAGTACTGGTGCATTAAACAGTGTCACTATATACAGTAATAGGGGGTCAGACCATCTCACAGACTGTGGGTACCTCCTTTTACAGACATGTAATCCGATTCACTTTTTTTTTTCAGTGTTAAATGTTAAAAAAAAAAAAAAAAAAAAAGGAGGTGTGTGTCAAATTCACTTTTTTGTTGTTGGGGGTGGGAGGTTCGGGGGGGGGGGCCCTTCTGATTCTTGCACCTGGGCCCTGTGGTTTCTAGTTACGCCTCTGGGTGGGGTCAGCAGAAATAGCTATTTTATATACAAAAATAAACATAAATAAACACTGTCTCGAACACGTTAAACGCTGCAGCTACTAGAACAAGCCACTGGAAACACATTGAAAGGGAAACCAATTTTACAGTACATTGCTCATTTAATGGTGGAAAACAAAAAACGCATGAAAAACTTTTTTTTGTTTTGTTTCTCAAAATTGCCTCCCTAACAGGCCAGATGATTTTTTAAGCTATCTGAACTGGAGCACAGGTGAAACATGGTTATTTTACCTGCTCTCATCCAAGGTAATTCTGAAAATCTGGCCTGTTGGGGTGGCCTTAGGTCAGATTTGAAAACCAGTGTTCTAGATCTTAGGTTTTCCATTTAGGGTGGGTTTAAATGCAGATTTATAGGGGCCGATTTATCAACCCCCGAATGCTTCTAATTCTGCACGAGCCTTCAGTCTTGCTGGAATCCGGAGTTAAGAAGCAGCGGTCATAAGACCGCTGCTCCTTAACCCGTCCGCCACCTCTGAGGCGGCAGACAATCAGCCCTTTCGGATATGATCTGGGTTGATTGACACCCGCTGCTATCGGCCGATTGGCCGCGGATGTGCAGGGGGCAGTATTGCACAAGCATTTCACAAGAAATACATTTGCAATGATAAATGCCGACAGCGTATGCGGTCAGAATTTATCGATGTCGGGCAGACATGCCCTTCTACAGCGGATCTTGTCCGTCCGACAAAGTAATTGTATATATGTATAGTCTATGAGGCCAATTTATCATTTAATATCCCTTTAATAAAGGATGAGGGAAATAAATGCTGTTTAAATATCTTATGTGGACAGTAAACACTTTCAGACTGTAATCCAAAAACAAACAGCTTTGCAATATATTTCCATTTTTTATATTGATGATTTTCCTGTAACATAAATATGATAAATGTGGATTTTCCAGTCCTGAAAAATGAACGAGCACATGGCAGGCCTCACAAGCCTAAACCTGCAACATTTCTGTCTCTAATTCGCATATTTTTATCTCACCTCTGCTGAAGCCAAACAACTGAATTTGTAAACACAGACAGTAGCAATTCCTGTTATTTGCAGACTCGGACTTAAAGGGATATGAAACTCAATTTTTCTCTTTCATAATTCAGACATACATCCTCAAACTTGGCCCTCCTGATATGCTGGCTGAGCATCATGGAAAATGTAGTTCCAAAACCTCTGGAGGGTCAAGTTTGAGGATGTCAGAGAGAAAAGTAAATTGGAAAGTTGGTTAAATTGAATGCTATTATATAAGTTGCTTCATTCTCTTGGTATCCTTAGCTGAAAAACCAGCAATGCACATCAATAACATTTTTTATCTACAAAAATCCCTATATATAAAAATTATAATATATAAACATTTCTAAAGGATTATGATCAATCCCATAGTTCAGACTATGCTGAGCGGATAAAAACGGCTTAATCATATAAATGCATTGAGAAGAAATGAGAGAAGCATGTAGGGAGGTCCCTTTGTTCATTCATTCATTACATTTTTATACTTGTAGTGATAACCATTAGAGAGATCTGTATGTCTTGTTGCAGATGTGTAAATAATGTAACAGAACCGGGCTAAAATTTATTGTCACAATACATTTTAGAAAAGCAACAAGCGAATATCAATGGGGTATCTTAAAAGAAAAACAAATATCACATTGTTTCATTGCATGTAGTTTTAAACAGGGCATTACATCATTGTACAAAAGAGATTCAACTATAACTGGTCAATGAGCTTTTAGAAAGGTTAAAATGTGAGTACATTGTTGGCACAGAACTCCCAGATAATGTACATTAGTGTGATGCAGATCTAAAACCAATAAAGTTGTGGGCATACGTAGGTGAACATTCTTTCAAATGACAGATTATGCCCCTGCTCTCTAGTACGGATATACATAATGGGGAAAGGTCTTTAATCTGTTACCAGGACACTTAAAATGACTGACTTCCTATTGTGTTGTTCAATAGATGCTTATGGCACGGACATGATCTTTATGACCTTTACTGAATGGGCTTCTTTTCTTACACTCTGTTCCCATTCATTTAACACTCCAGGCCCACAAGCTTTACACAAAAGGCTGTAACTGCAAGGTCGGTACTACAGCATAATGGAGCTATTCCTCTTATTCTGTCTGCAAACATCCAGCCCAAGGGCTTGAACAGGCTATGTTCCAGGAAAAATTAGTCACAAATACAAAACAAATGGCATAAAGAAAGGGAAAAACAAAGTACCACAATGTGGCAGAATGGTTAAAACACATCCTAATGAAACCTAACTTTTTTCTTTTTTTTAAATATCATCTCTCTCTATATACATGCATAGAAAATAACTCATTATGTAGTTCATTAACAAATCTAGACAGACCAGAAGGCTTGTTTTTCCCTCAGAAAACCTCTGAATTACATTGTTTCCAATACAGCAAAGGATTCTAGGTAACATATGAAAATTAGGTTCACAATGACACCTTTTTACTTCAAGTCTGCTTTTCAGCAGATTCCCTTTACGCCAAAGCATTGCTGTTTACACAGCTTATAAACTTAGTCTGCCCTGGGATTGTTATGAATCACTGCACTAACCCTTGCTAACCTTATAAGCTGTGTGAACAGCGATGCTTTGGCGTAAAGGGAATCTGCTGAAAAGCAGACTTGAAGTAAAAAGGTGTGTCATTGTGGACCTAATTTGCATATCTTACCCAGAATCCTTTGATGCACTGGAAACAATGTAATGCAGAGGTTTTCTGTGGGAAAAAACAAGCCTTCTGGCCTGTCTAGATTTGTTAATGAACTACATTATGAGTTATTTTCTCTATATTTTGTGCGTAGTGGAGGATTTTAAACTCACCTTTACCTCCCCCTAATTTTAAATGTTGATAGAGACACATACATACATACCTCTCTATCGCTGAGGGAGGGGGGGAAGGAGTTTTTCTGTCCCTTTTACATGAAGTACTGTTTATTTCCAACAAAATGTACCTTGTTACCCATCATCCAGTTCAGTAAGTCGTAAAATCTAATACAATTTATCACCCCTCAATTGAAAAGGGACTGAATAACTTTTTGTCAATTAATGTATTCAAATTCTTGTTTAACAGAAGTGATGTAAGCAGAATCCCTTCATTGTGATACAAGTTTGTTAACGTGAGCACATTTTAAAAGCAAGCCATAGAAGCTTTAAAATTCATGTATTCCTAGCTGCAATCTTCATTTGACTTTTTAACTGTTATATTTTTTTTATTCTCATATAAAAGTAGATGGAGACTACAAAAAAAACAAAAAAAAAAACTAAAGAGACCTCTATAAATTAGCAATGTTACAACACTAAAAAATGTTTTAATACATAAAAAAGGAGTACCGATCAGTGCACAATTCACGCCCTTCAGAGTCTCAGAATGTTAAGGAGAGGTGGGGTGTAGATAGGGGACACAGCTGCATCTTACAAAATAAAATTACAAGCTAAGATCAACCGCCTTCATGTGGTGGCAGCATCAGAAATAGCAGCAGTTAAAAAAGTGTGAAAATGTTAAAGGGACAATGTACTCCAGGAAGTAACTGTTAAAAGTTAAAGGGATAGTCAAGTCAAAATTAAACTTTTATGATTCAGATAGGATATGCAATTTTTAAAACTTTCCAATTTACTTTTATCATCAAATTTGCTTTGTTCCCTTGGTGGTATTTTTGAAAAAGCTAAACCTAGGTAGGCTCAAAATGATTTCCAAACCATTGAAAACCGCCTCTTAGCTCAGAGCAATTTTGAAAGTTTTTCACAGTAAGACAGGGCTAGTTCATGTGTGTCATATAGATAAACACTGTGCTCACTCCCGTGGAGTTATTTAGGAGTCTGCACTGATTGGCTAAACTGCATGTCTGTCAAAAGCACTGAGATAAGGGGGTAGTCTGCAGAGGCCTAGATATAAGGTAATCACAGAGGTAAAAAGTATATTAATTATAACTCTGTTGGTTATCCAAAACTGGGGAATGGGTAATAAAAAGGATTATCTATCTTTTAACACAATACAAATTCTGGTGTAGACTGTTCCTTTAAAGTGAGACTAAAGTCAAAATTAAACTTTCATGATTCAGATAGAGCGTCCAGTTTTAAGAGTCTTTTCAATTTACTTTAATTATCACATTTTGCAGTCTTTTTTATTTACACACTTTGAGGCACCAGCTCCTGCATGTGCACAAGCTCAGTGTATATGTATACTAGTCTGTGATGGCTACAGGGGGAAAAAGAAAATTGTAAAAACAAAAAACAAAAAACCTTCTTTGAAATTCAGAGCAAGTGTTATTGCAATGTTTTTTATTTTAATGACCCCTTAATTGTATTCCAAGCGCCTGCAGGAACATCATTTTAAATGGCCTTAGCTCTCTGCACTGGGAGGGTGATTTTGGCTGCCTCTTGTTTACATAGATTTTTAATAGCCGACACCGCAGTATTGAAGTTTTTCAGTATAGGTAGTGACTTCATCCAACAAAAGCAGCTATTTCAAATGACAAAATAAAGCCAATGGGGCAATCTGTAAACAAAAGAATACACTCCAGCACGTAAAATGGGACATTGGAAACTTAAAAAAAAAAAAAGGATAAGATTTCACAGTACAATGTCCCTTTATCTATTGGTAATATTTCAGTGTATGCTCTTTATCTGAGACAAACGTTTAACCACAAAGTACTACTTCTTCCTGGTATCCCTTATTGAAATGTGGCTCCCTTCCCTATTCATACACTTAGGTAGGCTCAGGATTTTGCATGTGTCTTGAGCACTATGGGCTCGATTTATCAATCAGGGGCGGACAAATTTGCCCCGTCCACACGAGCTTTCCTCTGGCGGGCAGCAATCCACTGCCTCTAACATTGCACACAAGCTCTATTTTGCACTTGCGTGCAACCCCGCCCCCTGCCTGCGCACAGCCAATCACACTCGGGCAGGATCTATTAATCTCCCCAGTTGGACGACACCGGGGAGATTGAAATGTTCCACCTTAGAGGTGAAGAAGAGGGTAGGGAAGGTCTGATGACCGCTGCTTGATAAACTGTGGCTGCAGGTACTCTTGTGCGAACCTGCAGTCAAAGGGAGGAGAACGGCTTTAAAAGATTACATTTTCCATTTGATCTTCCAGGCCTTTTTATAATAAAAATCAGCTACATCAAACAACTATATATTTTATCATTGTTATTTAAAAGGATTACCTACCAAAACCTAAAGCTTTATGGCAATATTGAGACATTAAAATAAACTGGGTGCTACTATTGTTCAGTACTTAAAAGGGATATAAAACCCAAACACTTTCTTTTGGGATTTAGACCGAGCATACCATTTTAACCCTTTAATGACAGGGTTAATTTGTCTACATTGGAACAACGTTCCGATGTAGATAAATTGAAATCCTGCAATCATGAGATTTCAATGATGGGATCAGGTTAGGGGGGCATCTCTATGACGCTAGGCACGCCCTCCAGACCATGATCCTATTCTGGAAGCGATGTTGGCTTCAGGACAGCCAGACAGCTAGGAAGTTCCATGCAGTCCTAAAGGCGCTAAAGCCCAGCGCAATTAGGACGGCATAGAACGTCCTAACGGCATTAAAAAGGTTAAAAGGTTTCCAGTTTACTTATAATTATCAAATTTGCTTTTTTCCCATAATATTCTGTGTTGAAGAGATACCACCTAGGTAGGCATCTGGAGCACTGCATGGGAGGAACTAGTGCTGCCATCTAATGCTCTTGCAAATGGATAACTGCTGCCATATAGTGCTCGAGAAATGGGCTGGCTCCTAAACTTATATTCCTGCTTTTTAATAAAAGATACCAAGAAAACAAAGAAACATTGATAATAGAATTAGAAATTTGTCAAACATTGCATGTTCTATCTGAATCATGAAATAAAAATGTTGTGTTTTACACCCCTATAACAACAGTGTCACGATTTAAAAGCTTTAAAAGAAACAGAATTTAAGGTACCTGTGAGGTCAAATGGAATAGATGTGCAGCTGCTGTTATTTCTCTGCCACGGACAATAATAGACAGCTCCTCCCTCCACCACATTTTCCTGGCTAGTGTTTGCCTTTGGAGCCCCGACCAGGATACTCACACTATAAAAGAAAGAGGTATCAATGACTAGTGCAGAAAAAAAAAAACATTAACAGTAAATTAGAAAATCAAAATGAAAACAAGATAACTAATTTTCAGCGCTGCATTAGAAGCTAAACTATAATTTGAGGTTTGTTTTACAGAGGTAAAAACGATATATGTTCAAGGTCCAGGATAAAGCTAGGCTTTGTACGTTCATGTTGGTGGAGGTGTGTCCCTATCCACCAATTAAGATGAGGGGGGGTGGTCATCAGCAGTCAAACAATCCATACCATATCCATATGGATACATTTCCTGTGAGGAACGTTAAACTCATCCATATGCAACTAAAAACACAACATATAGTTACATTTCTTCCAAAATATTTAAGTTAATAATAAACTAGAGTTGCAACAACTAAATCGATAATCTATTATGAAAATAGTTGTAATTATATATATTATATAAATAGTCGTTGAAAATAGTCTCGTTCTAAATTAGTTGGTCTGCACATGGCACGGTTTCACTCTGATGAACTCCTGGACATGGTGTTATGTCCTCAGCCTAAAGATGTTAACTTGTCACTTTTTCAGGACAGTATACATTTTTTTTAAGTACTAGCTTATGTGGATTAGATCACCTGTGCAACCCAAAATAATAGGAGTCATCATTTGGATTATTTATATTAAATCAGGCGATTTGGGACTATGCTTTGCATGATATAGTGTTGAGCTTATTATTTACACTTAGCCCAAAATTAATGGGAGTTATTTGAATTGATGATTGCTTGCTAACAGATAATAGTGCACAATCAGCTAATAATTCTGCAATTACTGATTATATGTACTGTATAGATAACAGTGTAAGGCCTTGTCCCGTTATTGATATATAGTCCTTATATTTTTATCAGATTCAACCTCTATAAAAGTTATCTTTAAGTGAATGTCAGGTTTAATGAAAAAAATCCTATTAAAAACAGGGGCACTTTCATTCATCAAACTTTACATTTCACTCTGTTAAAATACTTACCACCTTTTATTCTTGAAAGCCGCTCCAGCGCTTCCTTCCACCCCCGCCCCCCCCCCCCCGTCGCAAGCCTCTTCATATGTCAGCCATGACGAACCCGGCTTCCTCCAATCACGGCCCCCCCCCCCAGAGCAAACATTGCCTGAGGCCAAGCCGTGATTGGAGAAAGCCGGATTAGTCATATTTGACATATAAAGAGGCTTGCGACGGGCAGTGGAAGCGATGAAGCAGCCTCAATGTCAAGTTTGATGAATGAAAGTGCCCCTGTTTTTAATAGGATTTTTAAAAACTTAGCACACATTCTTCAAACTTGACATTCACTTTAAGAGCAGAGTAGAAATTTTTCCCTAACCTTACAGATGGTATTTTACATTTACAGATTAACTTAATTGCAACTCAACATCATCTACCCAAGTACGTGGTTTTGTTCGATTATAATAAAAAAAATTAAAAAAATTGGTTATGTTAATGCATTGTTTTATTCTTAGTCAATAACCAATTTTATTTTAAAAACACTTTTTTATACTTTAAGTAAAAAAAAAAAAAGTTATTTTTAATCCGATTAATAGATTATGAGAATAAAATCGATAATTGCAGCTCTAATAACCCAATGTCTTCTGCAAGCTGGTTTCAGATGCATTTGTATTGATGTGGATACAGACAGGCAAAATATGTATTTCAAATGACAAAAAAGTAAAGATGATTATAAACAAATTAATTCACCGCTACACTGAAATGGATAATAAGAAACACATTAAAAAAAAGACAAAGAAATCCAAGAACACTGTTCCTTTAAAGGGTTATACAACTTTTGTAATTTGTATGAACAACAAATTCATTATACGAAACTTCAGTACTATAAGTTTTAAATGCACTTTTATCCCAAAACGAAGATTCCTCTTATTTATAATTCATATTTTTAGATCTTCTATAAATGGCTCTAACGACCGCCCCCCAAAAAAAGGTTGGAATTCAGAATTATTTAGGCTCTCACATCCTCCAATCACACCTCTAATTTGAATATGCGTGACACGAGCTGTGAGGGGAAGTGCTAGGTGTAAAAAGTGATCGGTTCCAGAGCACACAGCCCTGCTCTTTGTGACTGAGAGACTACCTTATTTTAAACTGCCAATATTCTAACAGGCACATTTCAGCTGCAATGCTCCTTCCCTGGCCTGTGCTGCCAGTACATGGAGAAGGGTGGCCTAGGGGGAGGTACTAACCGTAGAGCTAGAGCCGTTGCCTGTTGGATTCTGCGACCCGTCTGTCGCATGTGCACATTATCGTTGCAAAATCCGATGACAGACAGCTATTCTATCAGATTTTGCAACCAGCTGACACAGAAAGATTAAGGATCAATTTGTGCATGTCAGAATCGATAGGAAATGCACATGCGGGCCGCCATGATTGTTCTACTCAGGTAGAACATGGTAATTTGCCGTGCATAATGAGGATCCTGAAGGGTTTGGCAGCAATAATAATTTTGTCATGAAAATAAAGTTAAATGATTAAAATTGGCTAATACATGTTATTTTCAATATTAAAGTACTTGGTAAGAGGTTTTGAAAGAGGTTAAAAAAAAAAAAAAAAAAAAGGGTTTACTATCCCTTTAAGATATGTAATATAAACTGAGCCGCTACATTTCTCCTTACTATTAATACAGTAGAGTTACATAAACAAATGCATGGTAAAAATACAATAGCATTTAGTCTGAACTTCAAAGTAGTAGTAGCTTATGTCTATTTCCACTCCCCCTGTATCATGTGACAGCCATCAGCCAATCACAAATGCATATACGTATGTTCTGTGAATTCTTGCACATGCTCAATAGGAGCTGATGACAAAGTGTAAATATAAAAAGATTGTGGACATTTTTTTTATGGAAGTAAATTTGAAAGTGGTTTAAAATTGCATGATCTGTCTGTATCATGAAATTGTCATTTTGAGGAGTGTCCCTTTAACGGGTCTTTCCCTAGAGGACAATTCATATTGCATGGGGTATTCTTTTTGCTTAGCAAACTGGCTGTCAAGTGGGAAAACAAAGTAGGGGTGTTTCATGTATGATTCACCTTATTTAGGAATGAACCATTTAGAAGAAAAACAACTGGCACATCTTCAAAGTTAAAACATCCAAATTTATTGCATCACTTAAAATGGCAAAAAGGGGGGGCGGAGCTAATAGCCAAAGAGAATGGACGTGTTTTATTAGAGCTCCACAAAAAAAGCAACAAACATACTAGAATTTTATAGTTATCGGCATAAACTGCAGTTAAGGGACTAATGTCTGATGATCCTTATCAGTCTCCTGACCTTTCTGATGCCTTTTGTGTTTATATCAAGCCTGAGACGGAACTTCAATTTGGAGGCCTATTGAGCCATGCTGTCATGGGCAGTGATGGCCGCGTAACTTTGAGTAATTGGTGAAAGCTGCCTCAAGGATCGTGCCTGTCGGCTGCTCTTACGTATAATATACTTAAGCTGAGGCCCTCATAGCGATCATGGAGGATTTCCACGCGGCCATCCTGGCCCTCTTTGAGGACCACAACCGGAAGCTAATAAGCAGAATGGACCGGCTTATAGTAACCCTCAGCCCCAGAGGTATGGAGATCTCAGATAGTGACTCACGTGCAGAAGAACGGAGAGCGGACCTCATGTGCCGATGAACCCCGGTCAGTTTCTCTCACCCACCATAGTCGCTGGCCTTCCAGTCGCTGACCAAGAAGTCGGGAGCTGCTGGCATATCGCGCCCGCTGTTGATCTGGTGGATGCGGCCGGTCCGCTGGAGACAGGAGCGGGCTGTTCAGAAAGTGCAGTGGAAGTAGTCCCGACGGTTCCTACAGAGGTTACAGCGAGGAGTATACCTGGCCCTCAGATATGCAGTTTCGGACTCGAGAATTGGCTGGAGCAACCTGTATTGCTGCACTGCTCTGAAGACCCTATCTATGTAGGAAAGCCTTCAAGTAAAGAAGTATACACGGAGACAGGTATAATACATACAATGGGTCACCCTAATCCTACTAACTAGAAGGCCTTGGAGTCACGCACTGTTTGGAGCTCCCGGTGGAGGTTTTCACGTGGCAGGACTCTCCTTGTGGCATCTTGTATATTAACAATCCCCTTTACTATGTGTGGAGTGGGGTGAACTTTGATTACATGGCATTGCTGACTATGGACACTTCACTCCCCGCAATTGTACTGATCTCAAATCCCTATAACAATTATATTTGGGGTGATGTGTAGACTTCCCGCCTGTAACCCTAGTATCAATATTTCCATGTTTCACTGTCTATATTAGCCTGAATGTCCATAGCTAGGTTGCGAATCCCTATGTAACAACATATGTACATTTTCTCATAGTTCAGTTATTTATGACGGCCCTAGGGCCTGAGACATAGATTTGCAACGTGGTTCCCTATCTGCTCCACTCTGGATAGTAGCTTACTTCATTTGCAGTACTACAGCTGCCTATGTTTTTCATTTGTGGAACTCTAACCAGGTTTCTAATAAATGTTTAAAGCTTATCATTTAACTTAAAAACCATCCTCCATCCCTCACCCCTTCCCTCCCTCCTTCATCTCTCCCTTCCCTCTTTCCCCCCCCCCCTCCCTGCCTTCTCTACCCCCCCCCTCCCCTCTCCTACCCCCCTCCCTTCCCTCTCTACCCCCCTCCCTTCCCTCTCTACCCCCATCCCTCCCTCTTTGCCTCCCCTCCCTCTTTACCCCCCTCCCTTCCCTCTTCCCCCCTCCCCTCTTTCCCCCCCCTTCCTCACCCCTTTCCTCACTCATCCCTCCCTCCCTCTTTTTCCTTCTCTCCTCTTTTTCCCCCTTCTTTCCCCCCTCCCTCTTCCTTGCCCCTTACCCCTCTCCCCTCTTTTCCCCCTTTCCTTCTTCCCCCTTCCCTCTTTCCCTCCTTTTTCCCGCTCCCTCCTTCCTACCCCTTCCCACCTTCTCTTTCCACTGCCTTCCCCCCCTTTCTCTCTCCTCTTCCCCTCCCCCCTTTTTTAATCGTGTGGGAAGGGATAAATACCTTATCCTCCGCACCCCTTTTTGGCAGAGTTAGGTAGTCTCTGCCCTGTCCGCAGAGTCCTTACCGTATCCTGAACCTATATGAGTGTGAAAGAAAGGCTCTCCGGATGTTTACAATAAATAGATTTGTTAGGATTGTTTTATGTGTCTAATGTCTACAGAATGTTTGCTATCATAATCTTAATACTGATGTTAGCCTGTTTATAAGTTTGACATATGTGTTAGAACTGCTGATATGATGATCAAGGTTCGAAGATTTAGAGCGATTAATATATGTGATTCCCATGTGTTTTCTCAAGCTAGATTACTCATCTCCCTGAGCTTGCAACCTTAGATACATAGTCTTACTCCTCTTATGCTAGCTGTTCTAAGGTGCATAGCTACATTTACTTCCCTACTATTATATAGAGTTACGTGAGAAGCAGTCACTACAGTTTTATTTTTCAGACACAGAGTGGAGAAATTGTGTATTTTCTAATGTTCAATGTTTGTGTCTAACCATGTTTGCAGTAGTAGCAGAAGCCCATATCAATATAGCACCTCTACTAGTTTCCGAGTTGGCTATATCACATTAACTAAGAGTAACTTAAGTGCACTGCTGTGCTTCTATATTTTGAAAATATTTACAGATTCCCAATTTTATCGCTATTTCATACGCATTGACACTAGACTCTTTGAAATTAGCTTTGTTTTTGGGTCCTTAGTGACGGACTAAGGTTTTTGGTCCCTTAAGTGGACCTGTTTGCTTAGAGGACATTACGATCCAACAAACTCAAAAAATGAGGTAACCAGAATATCATACCCTGTTGGTTTGATGCGTGTTTATGTTCCCACATGATGTAATGTATTTGCTTGGTATGTGTTTATTCCTACAGGATGTGTATAAATTGTATCTTTTCCGATATGACTGTATTGTAAAAGCTAATTTTACCTCAATAAAAAATTATATTTAAAAAAAAAAAATGGCAAAAAAGTCATGCTTTACATGTTTCGGCACTCAAGCCTTAATCATAAGCATGACTTAAAGGGACAGTATACACTCATTTTCATATAACTGCATGTAATAGACACTACTATAAAGAATAAGATGCACAGATACGGATATAAAAATCCTGTATAAAATGGTTTAAAAACGTACTTAGAAGCTTTCAGTTTAGCTCCGTTGAAAAGGTAGCTGGAAAGCCCACTGCAAGTGGGAAATAAGACACTCCCCCCTCCTCCCCCTTCTTTTGCATATGAAAAGACCCTTTACACAAACAGGAGCAAGCTGGAGTAGGTAGCTGACGGTATTCACATAAAACTTTGGGGCTTGGTTAGGGGTCTGAAAATCAGAGCAATGCTACTTAAAAATAAGCAAAACTATACATTTATTTAAAAAAAAAAAAACTTTATGGGCTATATAAATAGATCATCTACAAAACATTTATGCAAAGAAAAAATGAGTGTATAATGGTCCTTTAACTAAAACATCTCTATTTAAGAGCACTACCGAGTGACTATTGGGCAATGCCAGGTCACATGTGAAGATGCAGATTAATGAAACATCTTAAAGGTGGACTAAAGAAAATGCATGTCATTGAAAGGTAATACCTATATGTGAAATAATGAATTATCTTAAGGCAACCTTAAAGAAGAACTAGCTATTAAAGGAAAGAGTATATATAAATATATCAATAAACAGCACTGCACAGAAATATTTAACAGTTAGCTATATACATTTTAAATCTCAATAGCTATGAGACAATAATATTCATTTGAGTATACATATTTACATATGCAATGTAAAAAAGGCTTTAAAGGGACACTAAACCCAAAATGTTTCTCTCATGATTCAGGTAGAGAATACAATTTTTAACAACATTCCAATTTACTTCTATTATCTAATTTGCTTCATTCCTTAGATATCCTTTGCTGAAGAAATAACAATGCACATGTGTGAGCCAATCACATGAGGCATCTATGTGCAGTCACCAATCAGCAACTACTAAGCATATTTAGATATGCTTTTCAGCAAAGGTAATGGAGCAAAATAGATCATAGAAGTAAATTAGAAAGCCGTTTAAAAATTGCATGCAATTTCTAAAATCATGAAAGAAAAAATTTGGGTTTGATGTCCCTTTAAATATCTATAAAAATTAGTATAGCCTAACAAATATTATTCTGAAAACCAGGGGACATAATAATAAAATATATATATATATATATATATATATATATATATATATATATATATATATATATATATATATATATATATATATATATATATATATATATATATATATATATATATATATATATATATATATATATATATATATATTAGCAATCTCAAATACAAAATCCTATTCGATTTAGGGACCTGATTTAGACCATGAAAAATATTCTGTGACGTGGAGGACTCATTTAGAAATCTACAGGTCATACCGAGGACAAGTGAGATAATGAACACGACAATCTAATTTTCCCACCTATGTGCAAAAGACAGACATGGGCTTTGTGAGCTTCAAGGACAGGTGTCCCTGTGTTAACATTTTAAAAAGGTTCTAGAAGTTACCAAGCCAATTATATATCAAATTTCACCAATATTTAAAGAGGGAATACTTTAACATAATTCAATATTTTATATTACTATTTCAAAGTTTTTTTAAAAAAAAAGTGTACATTATGTCGTCACCTTTTCCTGTAATTTAGCTCTGAAGATTGGAGCCTGCAAATCCAGTTCTTGGCTGGACAGACTTCACAAGCCTAACCCTGCTATATTCAACACAACTTTGTTTGTCAACTCTTGTAAATCATACCGTACCCAATTGGCTTCAGTCTAAAGATATACCGTTATTTCTTCAATATTTAAAAAAGGGATAAATTGAAATTTGCAAGGGCACACTTCAATTTTAAATAAGCATTTTTGTAATATACTTCCATTAGCAAAAATACACACCACCGCCAGCTCTCTGAGAAGGCGGTGTGTTAGAATAATGGCGCACAGGCACTCACAGGATATGTGCGTATGCTGCAGAAAAAGTTACTTACTAGAAGCATTTTTACTACTGGAAGTATATTGCAAAAATGCTTCTATTTCAAACTGAAATGCACATTTACATTTTTGACCTTTTTATCCCTTTCAGCAACTTAATTGTAAAAATACATATGAATATTCTGAGGCTAATCTTTGCTTGATATTTATCATTCATAAAGTGTTTATGCTCCTGTAAGTAGTGTGGTGAGTTGAGTGCACTAAAAACAGACAAATTATGCAGATAGTCGTCACAGTTCACTCTAAGGGCAGACGTACAAATGGCACAAAAGTTACGTATAAGTATAGCAGGTGAGTAAAAACTAGAGAGCTTATGGGACATAAAAACATAATTTATGCTTACCTGATAAATTCCTTTCTTCTGTTGTGTGATCAGTCCACGGGTCATCATTACTTCTGGGATATAACTCCTCCCCAACAGGAAATGCAAGAGGATTCACCCAGCAGAGCTGCATATAGCTCCTCCCCTCTACGTCAGTCCCAGTCATTCGACCAAGAAACAACGAGAAAGGAGTAACCAAGGGTGAAGTGGTGACTGGAGTATAATTTAAAAGATATTTACCTGCCTTAAAACAGGGCGGGCCGTGGACTGATCACACAACAGAAGAAAGGAATTTATCAGGTAAGCATAAATTATGTTTTCTTCTGTTATGTGTGATCAGTCCACGGGTCATCATTACTTCTGGGATACCAATACCAAAGCAAAAGTACACGGATGACGGGAGGGATAGGCAGGCTCATTATACAGAAGGAACCACTGCCTGAAGAACCTTTCTCCCAAAAATAGCCTCCGAAGAAGCAAAAGTGTCAAATTTGTAAAATTTGGAAAAAGTATGAAGCGAAGACCAAGTTGCAGCCTTGCAAATCTGTTCAACAGAGGCCTCATTCTTAAAGGCCCAAGTGGAAGCCACAGCTCTAGTGGAGTGAGCTGTAATTCTTTCAGGAGGCTGCTGTCCAGCAGTCTCATAGGCTAAACGTATTATGCTACGAAGCCAAAAAGAGAGAGAGGTAGCAGAAGCTTTTTGACCTCTCCTCTGTCCAGAGTAAACGACAAACAAGGAAGAAGTTTGGCGAAAATCTTTAGTTGCCTGCAAGTAGAACTTGAGGGCACGAACTACATCCAGATTGTGTAAAAGACGTTCCTTCTTTGAAGAAGGATTTGGACACAAGGATGGGACAACAATCACTTGATTGATGTTCCTGTTAGTGACTACCTTAGGTAAGAACCCAGGTTTAGTACGCAGAACTACCTTGTCTGAGTGAAAAATCAGATAAGGGGAATCACAATGTAAGGCTGATAACTCAGAGACTCTTCGAGCCGAGGAAATAGCCATTAAAAACAGAACTTTCCAAGATAACATTTTTATATCAATGGAATGAAGGGGTTCAAACGGAACACCCTGTAAAACGTTAAGAACTAAGTTTAAACTCCATGGTGGAGCAACAGCTTTAAACACAGGCTTGATCCTAGCTAAAGCCTGACAAAAGGACTGGACGTCTGGATTTTCTGACAGACGTCTGTGTAACAAGATGGACAGAGCTGAAATCTGTCCCTTTAATGAACTAGCTGATAAACCCTTTTCTAAACCTTCTTGTAGAAAAGACAATATCCTAGCGATCCTAACCTTACTCCAGGAGTAACCTTTGGATTCGCACCAGTATAGGTATTTCCGCCATATTTTATGGTAAATCCTTCTGGTAACAGGCTTCCTAGCCTGAATCAGGGTATCAATAAGAATTACTGATGCTCTCTCCTGTTTGATTTTGGCAATCAATCGAGGAAGCAGCGGGAAGGGTGGAAACACATAAGCCATCCTGAAGTTCCAAGGTGCTGTCAAAGCATCTATCAGAACTGCTCCCGGATCCCTGGATCTGGACCCGTAGCGAGGAAGTTTGGCGTTCTGGCGAGACGCCATGAGATCTATCTCTGGTTTGCCCCAACGTCGAAGTATTTGGGCAAAGACCTCCGGATGAAGTTCCCACTCCCCCGGATGAAGAGTCTGGCGACTCAAGAAATCCGCCTCCCAGTTCTCCACTCCCGGGATGTGGATTGCTGACAGGTGGCAAGAGTGAGACTCTGCCCAGCGAATTATCTTTGATACTTCCATCATTGCTAGGGAGCTTCTTGTCCCTCCCTGATGGTTGATGTAAGCTACAGTCGTGATGTTGTCCGACTGAAACCTGATGAACCCCCGAGTTATTAACTGGGGCCAAGCCAGAAGGGCATTGAGAACTGCTCTCAATTCCAGAATGTTTATTGGAAGGAGACTCTCCTCCTGATTCCATAGTCCCTGAGCCTTCAGAGAATTCCAGACAGCGCCCCAACCTAGTAGGCTGGCGTCTGTTGTTACAATTGTCCAGTCTGGCCTGCTGAATGGCATTCCCCTGGACAGGTGTGGCCGATGAAGCCACCATAGAAGAGAATTTCTGGTCTCTTGATTCAGATTCAGAGTAGGGGACAAATCTGAGTAATCCCCATTCCACTGACTTAGCATGCATAGTTGCAGCGGTCTGAGGTGTAGGCGTGCAAAAGGTACTATGTCCATTGCCGCTACCATTAAGCCGATCACCTCCATGCATTGAGCTACTGACGGGTGTTGAATGGAATGAAGGACGCGGCATGCATTTTGAAGTTTTGTTAACCTGTCTTCTGTCAGGTAAATCTTCATTTCTACAGAATCTATAAGAGTCCCCAAGAATGGAACTCTTGTGAGAGGAAAGAGAGAACTCTTCTTTTCGTTCACTTTCCATCCATGCGACCTTAGAAATGCCAGAACTAACTCTGTATGAGACTTGGCAGTTTGAAAGCTTGAAGCTTGTATTAGAATGTCGTCTAGGTACGGAGCTACCGAAATCCCTCGCGGTCTTAGTACCGCTAGAAGGGCACCCAGAACCTTTGTGAAGATTCTTGGAGCCGTAGCCAATCCGAATGGAAGAGCTACAAACTGGTAGTGCCTGTCTAAGAAGGCAAACCTTAGATACCGGTGATGATCTTTGTGGATCGGTATGTGAAGGTAAGCATCCTTTAAATCCACTGTGGTCATGTACTGACCCTCTTGGATCATGGGTAAAATTGTCCGAATAGTTTCCATTTTGAACGATGGAACTCTTAGGAATTTGTTTAGAGTCTTTAAATCTAAGATTGGCCTGAAAGTTCCCTCTTTTTTGGGAACCACAAACAGGTTTGAGTAGAACCCTTGTCCGTGTTCCGACCACGGAACCGGATGGATCACTCCCATTGTTAACAGATCTTGTACGCAGCGTAGAAACGCTTCTTTCTTTATCTGGTTTGTTGACAACCTTGACAGATGAAATCTCCCTCTTGGGGGAGATAATTTGAAGTCTAGAAGGTATCCCTGAGATATGATCTCTAGTGCCCAGGGATCCTGAACATCTCTTGCCCAGGCCTGGGCGAAGAGAGAGAGTCTGCCCCCTACTAGATCCGGTCCCGGATCGGGGGCTCTCGGTTCATGCTGTCTTTGGGGCAGCAGCAGGTTTCCTGGCCTGCTTGCTTTTGTTCCAGGACTGGTTAGGCTTCCAGCCTTGCCTGTAACGAGCAACAGCTCCTTCCTGTTTTGGTGCAGTGGAGGTTGATGCTGCTCCTGTTTTGAAATTCCGAAAGGGACGAAAATTAGACTGTCTAGCCTTAGCTTTGGCCTTGTCTTGAGGTAGGGCGTGGCCCTTACCTCCCGTAATGTCAGCGATAATTTCTTTCAAACCGGGCCCGAATAAGGACTGCCCCTTGAAAGGTATATTAAGTAATTTGGACTTAGAAGTAACATCAGCTGACCAGGATTTTAGCCACAGTGCCCTGCGTGCCTGTATGGCGAATCCTGAGTTCTTAGCCGTAAGTTTGGTTAAATGTACTACGGCCTCCGAAATGAAAGAATTAGCTAGTTTAAGGACTCTAAGCCTGTCCGTAATGTCGTCTAGCGTAGAGGAACTAAGGTTCTCTTCAAGCGACTCAATCCAAAATGCTGCCGCAGCCGTAATCGGCGCGATACATGCAAGGGGTTGTAATATAAAACCTTGTTGAACAAACATTTTCTTAAGGTAACCCTCTAATTTTTTATCCATTGGATCTGAGAAAGCACAGCTATCCTCCACCGGGATAGTGGTACGCTTAGCTAAAGTAGAAACTGCTCCCTCCACCTTGGGGACCGTTTGCCATAAGTCCCGAGTGGTGGCGTCTATTGGAAACATCTTTCTAAATATTGGAGGGGGTGAGAACGGCACACCGGGTCTATCCCACTCCTTAGTAACAATTTCAGTTAGTCTCTTAGGTATAGGAAAAACGTCAGTACTCGCCGGTACCGCAAAGTATTTATCCAACCTACACAGTTTCTCTGGTATTGCAACAGTGTTACAATCGTTGAGAGCTGCTAAGACCTCCCCTAGTAGTACACGGAGGTTCTCCAATTTAAATTTAAAATTTGAAATATCTGAGTCCAATCTGTTTGGATCAGAACCGTCACCCACAGAATGAAGCTCTCCGTCCTCATGCTCTGCGAGCTGTGACGCAGTATCAGACATGGCCCTAGCATTGTCAGCGCACTCTGTTCTCACCCCAGAGTGATCACGCTTGCCTCTTAGTTCAGGTAATTTAGACAAAACTTCAGTCATAACAGTAGCCATATCTTGTAATGTTATCTGTAATGGCCGCCCAGATGTACTAGGCGCCAAAATATCACGCACCTCCCGGGCGGGAGATGCAGGTACTGTCGCGTGAGGCGAGTTAGTCGGCATAACTCTCCCCTCGCTGTTTGGTGAAATTTGTTCACATTGTACAGATTGACTTTTATTTAAAGTAGCATCAATACAGTTAGTACATAAATTTCTATTGGGCTCCACCTTGGCATTGGAACAAATGACACAGATATCTTCCTCTGAGACAGACATGTTTAACACACTAGCAAAAAACTTACAACTTGGTTATAATCTTTTTTAGCAAAAAACGTACTGTGCCTCAAAGAGGTACTAACGATTAAATGACAGTTGAAATAATGAACTGAAAAACAGTTATTGCATCAAATTTTAAAACAACACAACTTTTAGCAAAGGTTTGTTCCCATTAGTAAAAAACAACACTAATTAAATTTGTACATAAGAAAAACAAAACAACGTTTTTTATACACAGTCACTATAAGAATCCTCACAGCTCTGCTGAGAGAATTTACCTCCCTTCAAAGAAGTTTGAAGACCCCTGAGATCTGTCAGAGATGAACCGGATCATGCAGGACATATAAAAGTAGCTGACTGGAATTTTTTGATGCGTAGCAAAGAGCGCCAAAAACGGCCCCTCCCTCTCCCACACAGCAGTGAAGAGAAACGAAACTGTCACAATTAAAGCAAAAAACTGCCAAGTGGAAATAATGCCCAAACATTTATTCACACAGTACCTCAGCAATGTAAACGATTCTACATTCCAGCAAAAACGTTTAACATGAGAATAGTTATTAAAAGGATTAGTGACCTTAACACAGTAGTTCCGGTGAAATACCATCCCCAGAATACTGAAGTGTATACATACATGTCATTTTAACGGTATGGCAGGCTTTTCTCATCAATTCCATTCAGAAAATAAAAACTGCCACATACCTCAATGCAGATTCATCTGCCCGCTGTCCCCTGATCTGAAGCCTTTACCTCCCTCAGATGGTCGAGAACAGCAATATGATCTTAACGACTCCGGTTAAAATCATAGTAAAAAATCTCTGTCAGATTCTTCCTCAAACTCTGCCAGAGAAGTAATAACACGCTCCGGTGCTATTTTAAAATAACAAACTTTTGATTGAAGTCATAAAAACTAAGTATAATCACCATAGTCCTCTCACACATCCTATCTAGTCGTTGGGTGCAAGAGAATGACTGGGACTGACGTAGAGGGGAGGAGCTATATGCAGCTCTGCTGGGTGAATCCTCTTGCATTTCCTGTTGGGGAGGAGTTATATCCCAGAAGTAATGATGACCCGTGGACTGATCACACATAACAGAAGAAACACTCTTATCCTTGGTCGATTACTTCTTTGTCATGCAGAACGTACTACTAAACAGTGCCGCTTTGATGAGTACACAGGTGTTTAAGCCCCCTCATAACACTGCTGCAGAATCCAGGAAGTTCCAATTAGGTTTTTGATAGCAAAAAAAAAAAAAAAAAAAACACAACTCTCCAACACACTTTTCATGATTCATATAAAGCATAAAAACTTGATATATTCCAGTTCACCTCATATCAAGTTTAACCCATTCTCTTTGTATCCTTTGTTATAAACTCTCCCTTTTTTAAATTAAAATCCAATCAGGAATGTTAGTAATTTTTTTAGATGGAGTTTAATTAATCAGTTGTACTGAAGATGCGTTATAAAGTTACTTTTTAATATAGTTATGAAACGCAAATACCACGCACTCAATTTTTCTGAGACCTAACAGTTGTGAATCAGCGGTCTCCCCATATGGCACTATTATTGTAGCTAGAGCGCCGATTGGACAACAATTCAAACTGTTAGCACACAGAAAAATTAATGATTCAGATTGACCATTCAATTTTAAACAACATTTCAATATACTTCTACTATCTGTTTTGAAATGTTCTCAATATCATTTGTTGAAAAGCACACAGACTCAGGAGCAGCAATGTACTACTAGGAATTAGCTGCTGACTGGAGACTGCACATTTATGCTTCGTCAGTGGCTAACCAGATGTCTTGAGCTAGCTACCAGTAGTGTATTTGCTGCTCATCAACAAAGAATAGCAAGAGAATGAATTTTGAAATTAGAAAGTAGTTTAAAAATTTTATGCTCTTGCTGAATTGTGAAACCAAATGAAGTTCCATCTACCTTTAAAAGGACCAGAATAGCACATCATTTTAAGACTATCAAAATTCCCAACCACAAACTATTGAACTTCTGAATAGTATTTGTTAAATCAAATGTTACATTTAAATGTGGCTATTTAATTCAATTATGAACATTCGAAAACTGGAAATAACATTCGATTACTGAATTTTAATGGATTTTCATCAATATTCGATTGTCCAAAATGAATGTCCATAGGACTATTTGTCTACCAAACAAATTACACTTTCAGCACATTCGCCAAACCCTTCATCCAATGACTTGTTATATTACCTGCAGAGTTTAAAATTTATGGGAAATTGTTCATTTAGGTTTATTTTTGTATAAAAATAGCTATTTCTCATAATTGAAACCACAACCCAATAAAATGGGATGAAATTGTACTCAAAGACCATTACTTAGAGAGAACAATAGAAAATGAACATTTTAGTACCTCTCTGGCACACCCCTGCTGGAAGTTTGATTTAATCCAAACCTTGTTTACTTAGTTTTTCTGTAACTAGTACTTAAAGGGACAGTGTACACCAATTTTACTATAACTGCATGTAGTAGACACTACTATAAAGAATAATATGCACAGATACTGATATAAATATCCAGTATAAAACCTTTTAAAAACAAACAAACATACTTAGAAGCTCCCAGTTTAGCACTGTTGGTGAGGTTAGGCTAGGACACCAAGTGAAAGGGGCTGGGGAAGCAAGAAAAGCAGACCCCCCCCCCACCTGCATATGAAAAGACAGATTACATAAACAGGAGCCCAGATGGGCTATATAAATGGATCATCTACAAAACATTTATGCAAAGAAAAATCTAGTGTACAATGTCCCTTTAAGTTCTGAACAAAATCAGCTACTTAAAAAAAAACAAAAAACACAAAAAGGTGCTATTTGTAAATAATTGAAAAACATCCCAGCAGGTAGAATAGATCATTTGGTACACATTCAAAGGGGGGCCATTAAAGGGGAAACAATTTTACAATACAAAGTTCATTTAAAACAGGGCTTGTCAAACCCAGGAGCCTGGGAGCCACTGGCTCCTATCTTTTTGGGTTATTCTCCATATATCTATATACAAATCCAACTGTCTGGCTCCTAAAAATATGCCTGGCTCCTAAATATTCTTACTGGCTCCCAATTTTTAAACAAGCACTGATTTAAACGAGACAATACCCAGATTCTTTCATGATTCAGATAGAGTATACAATATTAAATGATCAGATTTCTTTTATTATCTTGGTATCCTTTGTTTAAAGAGCAGCAATGCACTACTGGGAGCTAGCTGAACACATTGGGTGAGCAACAATCTGCAGCAGTAGCGCATTACTGCTACTGAGCCTACCTTAACATGTTTTGTTAAAGGGTACCAAAAAAACAATTTGTTTTATATTTTATGCTCTATATGAATCATGAAAAACCACATTTTGACTTTACTACCCCTTTAAGGTCTTCTACTATGCAGCAATCTACTTACAACACACATCACATTTCAAAATCTAAAATACTAAACTTGACAAATTCTGGGCAACATTGTTCTTAAAATTTTATATCTAGCGCCTTAAAAAGATATTAAACCCACATTTTATCTTCAAATGATTCCAATAAAGCATGCAAATTTAAGCAACTTTCTAATTTACTCCTATTATCTATTTTTCTTCATTCTACTGCTATCTTTATTTAAAAAGCAGGAACTTAAAGCTTAGGAGCCAACCCATTTTAGGTTCAGTTGATAGCGCTTGCTTATTGGTAGCTACATTTAGCAAACTAATAAAGGAAGCATAACCCAAGTTCTGAACCAAAAATGATCCGGTAACTAAGATTTAAATTCCTGCTTTTTAAATAAAGATAGCAAGAGAACAAATAAAAATAATAGGAGTAAATTAGAAAGTTGCTTAAAATGCTATGAATCATTAAAGAAAAAACGGTGGGTTTAGTATCCCTTTAAAATGAATGCTTCTACACATAAGTGATACACAATGCTAGCATAACAATTTGTTTATGTATGGTATATCTACATGAAACCCAACATTTTTCTTTCCCAGTTCAGATAGAGCCTACAATGTTAAACAACTTTCCAATTTGATTCAATTATCAGTTTTGATTCATTCTCTTTGTATCCTTTATTTAAGAATCAGAAATGCACTACTGGTAACTAGCTGAACACATTGGTAAGCCAATGATATAAAAAGGTAAATATGTGCAGCCACCAATCAGCAGCTAGCTCCCAGCTTCTGAGTCTACCTACGTATGCTTTTAGCAAAGGATACCCAGAGAACAAACCAAATTTGATAGAAGAAAAATTAGAAACTTGTTTAAAAATGTATGCTCTATATCAGTGTTTCTCAACCTCGGGTTCTCAAATACCCCTAACAGGCCAGGTTTTCATTAAAGCTGAACCAGTGCACAGGTAATAAACTGATCAGTAACACCATGGTTACTAACCTGCTCTCACCCATCAGCTGATCATTTCACATGTGCACTGGTTCAGGCATAATAAAAACCTGGCCTGTTGGGGGCACTTGAGGACCACGGTTGAGAAACAGTGCTCTATATGAATCTTGAAAGAATTGTGGGTTTTATGTCCCTTTAATGCATGGAACAAATGTTTGTTTTTTAAAAAAATATAAAAAATAGGATACAGATCCTGCAAAACAAAATAGCATAACTGCAGGATAGACTCCAGCAAATTGTGGGGATAAAGATAAGTGCCATTTGCTTTTATATTATGTGACAGCAAGGGAAGATTTAATATCAGATGTCAACTGATAATGGGCAGGTTGGTTTCTCTACTGGGTGTAGACAAGGAAAGGAGACGAGATTACAGGAGCAATATTAATGTAAAGCAGATATGCACAGATTGCTGGATAGCTTGCTGTAGTGGTCTACCGAAGGGATTATTATCACTTTACACTTATGGGCCAGCCTCATGTACATACTCGTTAGCTCCTAGTCAAATAAGATACCAAATGAGTGCTCAAATATAAAAAAAAACACACAAAGCTGCTATTTTGCTTATAGATCAAAAATCATATGTACGACAGGAAGAATGTTAAAGGGACAGTTTACTTAATTATATTTGTTGTTTAAAAAGATAGATAACTCCTTTACTACCCATTCCCTGCCTTTGCATAACCAACATTGTTATATTAATATACTTTGTAATCTCTGTTTTCCTGTTTTAAGCCTTAGCAGGCCACCATTATCCCAGTGCTTTTTAAATCTTGCACAATAGCTAGGCGGTGCTAGTTCATCTGTGCCATATAGATAACATTGTGCTCACTCCTGTGAAGAATGATAATGGTTATACAAAAACCAACTGATTGGCTAAAATGAAGGATTGTAAAAAGCACTGAGGTAAGGGGGCAGTCTGCAGAGGCTTTGATAAAGGTAATCATAGAGGTAGAATGTGTATTAATATAACAGTATTGGTTATGGAAAACTGGGGAATGGGTAATAAAGGGATTATCTATATTTTTAAACAATAGCAATTGTCAAGTAGAATGTCCCTTTAAAGAGAAACAAAAAGTGTAGTGATTAAAGAAAGCTGCTAAAATGCTTTAATCAGGCACCTACTGAGTGAGAGCCTCAGCCTAGACGGTCCCCTCCCTACGGGAAACCATGACATAGGAAACTTCCTAGTTCTGGAGCCAGGGTGGCATTTTTAAGCAGTTTGCATCAATACAGCAACATTCCACCATCAAGACAAACATCCTTCCCTTACTCCTTTCACTCAGCACATTGTTGCCTATAAAGGGATTTCGGCACATCAGGATACACTAGTTGCCAAAAGGGTTAATCGCTAGAAAATGCATTGTTCTTCTAAACAGAAGTTACAACTGAAAAGCCGGAAATCGCTTCATTATTACAAAGTTTGCACTTTGCTTATAAACCTGGACTCCGGAAAAGCTGGGTGAGGCCGATTCCCAATCTCATCAATACCGATGCACAAAATATTTATAAATGTGTATAAATTAATGTGCGGCAAAAGGTATCTATATCAACCAGCACAATTCAAGGAAAGTCTCGGCTAACAAATGGGCATTAATCTGTCTTTAAGGTATATTGCCAAACCCTCAGCTTAATCCCTTGGTCATCAAGGAGAACATAGACAAAAGCAGATCCTCTGAATTGAGAGTACCATTATACTTAAAGGGACAGTAAAGTCATTACATTGATTTTATAAATAAAATAGTTCAGAATTGACAATTAAGCACCAATTTGCAAAACAGGTACACATTTTTAGCACAATATGTAAGGATTTGAGACAAAAAAAAAATAATCTAATATATATATTGATTTAATCCGGATGGGAACAATGTTTTCTTTTCAACATTTAAAAAAAAAAAAAAAAGTGTTTTAGAGCAAAACAAAAACAAGTGTATTTTACTACAGTGTTTTTTGTTATTACACATGTGGTGTAAATTAAAAAGTAGCTGGCAAAACGTTGTGGCCTAGCTTATAGATCTTGTGCCCTGATATACCATTTTTACAAGTTTTTCCGCTTGCACAGTATGCTCAGCAGTAATTACTTGCTAAACACACCACTGTCAGCTGTCATAGGTGGTACACAAAACCAGTGAATCGGCAGCACAACAATGTAAAAATGTGGTTGGGTGTGTTACTGCCAAAAAGGGGTTAATTACTGTATTTAAATTAAGCTAGTACAGGTACAAAATCATTTATTTAAACTGCTCAGGACGAGAAAAGTTTGGATTTCAGAATATCTTGGATTTTTGAATATTTGCATCTGTAGAATGTGACAAAAAAAAACAAAACAAAAAAAAAACCCACTATACATGCAACCTAAAGATAGTTTTATATCATTTGTATACATAGTACAGTAATGCAATCAGAAAGGTAACAGTCGTTTTCAAGAAATATAGAGGACCATAAGTGTTTTAGCATATACTGTACATACATTACTATAAAAAAAAAAAAAGTTAATCCCAGTGGGTCGGCATAACATTGTAATAGAAGCATTTTACTACAGGCAAATAGTTAACTCTTTTCACAGATAGATTAATAAAAAAAAGGTACACATATACTTTTTTAATGGCAAAGATTTCATATATGGCATTTGATTAGCTAAAGTTTACCATCACTTTACGTAAACAAATTTGACCATATAAGTAAATTGGAAAGAGGTTTAAAAATGTCTATCTAAACAATGAAAAGTTTAAAATGTGACTTTACTGTTGATTCAACCATTTGTGTGCAGTTTCCTGATAAGTTGGTAAGGAACCACCAGTGGAAATCGCTACGGATTGTCTTAGAACAGTGCTTGACAAATCGGTATAAAAATTAGGAGCCCAGACAGTTGGATTTGTATATAGATATATGGAGAATAACCCAAAAAATTAGGAGTCAGGGGTAACATTCTAGGAGCCAGTGGCTCCCAGGTTTGTTGAGCCCTGTCTTAGAAGATATTAAAATTAATTGGCAGCCACTATTTGTTTCACATTAAAAAAAAAAAGTTTGCTTATTTTTAAAAAACTATCTGAATGAATTTTCTGTAAACTGGACACTACTCTGACAGCTCAAACTAATAATTCTGTTATTATCCGTTACTTAAAATTAATGAGAAAACTGGTTTCTTGAAAGTTTTTTTCCCCCCCAAATAAATAAAATAAGCCTTAGCATCACTGCAAAAAACAGCAGCAAGAGGTGCTAGTACCAGCAGAGTTAAAATTTTCACAAAATATCTGGCTGGGACTGGCTCCAAAATGCAGTATCCTGCCAACATACACACAGCAGCAGAAGTAGCCTGTCGGGGGCACTTGGGTCCTTAAGCGAGTGACAGAAGAATCCAAAGCACATCACAACCCTGGCCCCAGTGTTCCATATATCCTGCACTATGTTAACAGAGCACTGGGTTGACCCAGTTATCAGCAGAACTTGGCTATTTCTGGCCCTTGTGTTCATAGAGTGAAGAGTATTTCACGTAGATGACAAGTAAAGGCACAATAAAATTAAAAAAAAACACACGATAAGTATAATAAATCGCAGACTGGACTGACAATTAGATCCTTCAATTTACAGCAACTTTTTTTTTTTTTTTTTTTTTTAAAGAATAAAGCTTTAATCAGTCAAATGCACAGATTTTTAAAGGTATATATAAACAATGTTCTCATATCTATCCTTATCAGGTCAAATATAAATGTTTTCCTTATAGAGCACAAATAGGACTTACTGACAGTGGTTTTCAAAGCTTTTTAGACTGCTGCATATTTGGCCAAGGAAATTTCTGTCACAGAACAGCTGAACTCTCGTTAACTGTAACTTTATAGAATTTTACAACGTTCACTACACTGACTAGATTTAAATTGTATTACAATATATATTATAGTAAGATGACAAAGAAAAATCTGAAAGTGATAAATGTTTAGTGCGGAGATGTTTCTTTAAACTTACTTTGTACCATAGACTCATTCAAAACTCTCTCACCACATACAGGCACTGCTCCTTATGCCTGCAAGCCATGTATACCAAATCATATACAATTCTACGTCAGGCCCACATGCCGCAACAACCATAACTAGTCATGTTAAAGGGACGTGAAACCCAATATTTTTTTCTTTCATGATTCAGACAGTACACTTTTTTTTTTTTTTTTTTTTTAAGTTTCCAAATTTATTTCTATTATCGCTTGCTTCGTATTCATGTTATTCTTTGTTGAAGAGATACCTAGATAGGTGTCTGGAGCACTACACAGCAGGAAAAAAGATGCAGCCATCTAGTGGTCTTGCTAATGTAGAATATTCTTTCATAGCTGTGGCCATATGGTGCTGCAGACACATGCATGCTCCTAAGCATACTTCCTTGCTTTTCAATGAAGGAGAGAGAGGGGGAAAAAATTTGGAAAGTTGTTTAAAAAATTCTATGATCTATCTGAATCATGAAAGAAACTGTCATGATACAATCATGAGGAGTTTATACCTAGATTTGCTACCCAACAGGGGTTGTATGTCTTAGCATTGCCAGGTTAATCTGAAATGTTATTTGTGTAAAATCTGCGTTTGTTCAGGAATGATGTGGTCTAAAGACCCCCCTCCTCCTCTTGCATGGTACTTCTTGATACTGTGAGTTAAGGCTGGCTATAAAGGGCTAGATTTATCATAGCTGAGGCGTACAGGGGCACGTATACGCGCCCCTGTACGCCTCAGTTCACCTGTGGCGGGGCGAAATTACCCGTAGGTAATTAACATTGCAGACGAGAGCAATTTTGCGCTCACGTGCAATCCTGCCCGCGCACAACCAATCACGCGTGGGCAGGAGCTGTCAATCTCCTCGGTCGGACTTGACCGAGGAGATTGAATTTCACCAGTTTAGAGGTGGCGAAGAGTTTAGGGAAGCAGCGGTCTGGTGACCGCTGCTTGTTAAATCGCGGCGAGCAAGTTCTTGTGAGAACTTGCTGCCGTAAGGGCTTAATAAATCTAGCCCAAAGTGTTTGAATGATCGTAAATTAACACAAGGACGGGGACCTTAACAGGTCAAAGGAAACACTGAGTTAGAACTGAATGTTACCCAAAACTTAGGCAGAACTAGCCTGGGACACAAGCAGCCAACATCTAAAAGGGGTTCTCCACAGACTATTGAACCTTTGGTAATAAGTGAATGGTATTGTGTTTGTTATTTTTATGTCCTATTTTAATTTTAAAGAATTTTAAACTTTGCATATATGTTATTTTGTATGTTTTTATAAATTTGGCACTGTGTAACCTGTATTGGTGTTTTTGTTAATAAAAATATAGAAAATAGAATTATATGTCTTTGGGCTCTAATATCTAAATTCACACTCTGAAGAGACAAGGTTAAAAAGGCACGTTACCGTATTGTTAATTGTGTGAGTTATTGGGTTTCCAAGACACCCTTTTAATTTAAAATTCTTGGTGGTGGCAGCAAGTGTTAAACTGGGTTGGTGTAGGCAGGATTTGGGGATTAATTGCGTGTCCCTTTATGCCCTTTGTAGAGATAAAGGTTTCAGGGAACCAGAAGCTGTGTGCTATTAACCCCTTCTTGCTCACACCCTCCCCATTGGGACGGCTGGGTGGATAGACTTAATCGTTACAGAAACAATTTGTGTTTTATGTCCTTTTAACTCAAATGGCTTGCAGCATGTAAACACTTGTGTATACTGGTAAAGCATAGTTTAGTATTTGCTGCAAAATAAACCTAAGTTGCAGACATTTCAGGCTGGAGAAATATTTTATACAAATAGAATTGTATAAATAGGCCAAAGTGCTTTGTAAATTAGATGAACATTTCTACTAACAAAATTTAGATGCACACTTCTGGCTTTCTGATCCAGAATGCACAAGAACCAAAGAGTGCAATTGCCGCATTATTTATATGCATACAGCAAAACAAAAAGTTACCCACTCACTCAGGCAAAATGCAGCAAATGGCAATAACAGAGTTAAACATTTGTTTTTCCAGCTAACTTGTCTACTTATTTATGGTTAGACCCAAATGGATTTTTTTTTAACCCAGTTTTCTCCAAAAGAAGAGGTCATGGTACTGCAAGCAGCGTATACGAAGAGTACACCAAAGGACATGGTATGTATATAAAGTCTCCGTGGAAGCAGTCCCTTACCAAGATTGGTATGCACATGTGACTAAAGGTGTCACTGCTGGTAATCAATAGATTAATTCACACTCAGAAAACAAAAACGGTTTACAGTTTTATTTAACATTATATATAGGGGGGAAAAAATACAACAGTTGGAATACATGGGTTCAAACATATTTTGAAGTTAAACAATGAAAAGGCCTACATAGTACTGCATCATTGGGTGGCTGGGTTCTGAGATTGGCAGATAAGAGTGCCCATGTTCAAGACATACACCACCACCACTGCCTAAAAAGGAGTGTGTGATTGTTCCATACACCGTGAAACTGGTACACACTTCTTTTGCAAGATAAATAGGGTTATACACAACATAGGCATTATGGCTAGTCACATGTATGTCATTTTTAAAGGAAAAAAAATAATACATACATACATACATACATACACACATTGAAATTTAGTAGTCACTCTACCAGAGGAGTATTGAAACCTGTGCAATAGCCTTTTATGGTTATTTTAATTTTGATCTGTGAGTTGGCAATAGTAAATATTATATACCGTATTCCGTAAATGCTTAATACATTCCAATTTTAGGGCTACTGTAACAAACAAAAATAAATTTGGCTCAGTAAACAACATTTAAACTAAACCTCGGCAACAGAAATTTGCAATGCTTCTGTACATGGGTTACCTAGGGACAAAAACAGTTAAAATAAATAAAATAATATGCATGCTACTTTATCACAGAGGGTGCACAAGTGAAAGCAGGTAAATATCTTCCGTTCTCTTACTCATTTCTCGGCACTGAGCCTACAAAGCAGCACTCTGTCCAGCATGAACACGTATCATTGCGTTACTGTCCATAAAAAGCAATTGGAGAGCCAAGTCACTAAAATAATGCCAGACTTTCCTACAGCTGTTTCATGACCAAAGAAATGCTGGAATGGGTCCTCCAAATTACGTTTGTTTTTATTTAAAAGAATAGGGAAATAGAGGGGGGAGGATAAGAGAGTGTGTGCGCAAAACTAAAGGGATACTGAAACCAATTCTCTTTCTTTCATGAATCAGATAGAGAAAGCAATTTTATGCAACTTTCTAATTTACTTGTATTATCAATTTTCTTCGTTCTCTTGGTATCTTTATTTGAAAAAACAGGAATGTAAGCTTACAAGCCAGCCCATCTTTAGTTCAGCACCTGCGTAGCACTTACAGATTGGTGGCTAGACCTAGGCTTTAATATTAAAATTGGGATCTTAGTCACACAATATGGTCATATTCTACTTAGCCAGTCACCAACTTACAAGGTATCCCAATGTTGACTGGTGCGAACACAAACACTTTGTCTTGAAAGGCTGAATCATTTCTGCTTCTCTCTTTAAAATAGAATGAGAACCCCTAGTTATATACAACTGCAATACACTTAGGAATACACCTGAGCTAGGGTGGGATGCTTTAACCAATGGAAGATGGTCACTTTGTTTTCCTCTTTCTATTGGATAAACTATATTAAATGTTTTCCTCCCGCTAGTTTACTAGTCATGAGTTAAAGGACCACTCATTGCAGTAGAATTACATAATTAACAAGTGCATAATTAAAGGGTAATGCAGTAGAACTTGCTCTGAATTTCAAATAAGCATTATTTATATTGTCTTCAATTTTCCAGCCCCATTTCATGGGACATCAGCCAATCAGACTAGTATACGTATACCCTGTGAGCTTGTGCACATGCTCAATAGGATTTTGTTCCCCAGAAAGTGTGAATATTAAGATTGTGCAAAATTTGATAATGGATAGTCTCCTAAAACTGCGTGCTCTTTCTGAATCATAATTTATTGTGACCTAGCTGTATCTTTAAAGGTCACTACCCCAGATAGGGGGGAAAAGCCATATTAAAAGACAGGAAAAAAAAAAGTCCTCATCCACTATAAGTTGAAACGTTTCTATAAATCCAGTCAGTCAGACTATTAGGGGCCTTAGTTTACATAACTTTTATATATTTAAATTTCCATTTATTAGGGGAACTCGGGCAGATAAGAGAAAAGAGACAGGGTTAAAATGAAGAAGTTGTAGTAAAATGGCCAAGATATCACGATACTTGACAAACCTTTAAAAATAGATCTCTCCCCCCTCACTGGAGAAATAAGAGGAAGCAATAAGCAAATGCAATGACCCTCAATTTTTAGTAAGCAAAATTATTTTTTGAAAAGTTCTTTGTTCTAAAAAGTTGTGTAATTGTATAAAGCTGACATCTTTTCTAGATAATATGCCAGGTACTATTAATTCACTGTACTGATTAAGATAACCAAGGAAACAAATTATAGGTCTAAGTGAAACACATACTAATAAAGATTTGCCAAGAAATGGGATTTAGATTCAAATGGACATTCAGAACTTGGTAACTAGTTCACAGCACTGTGTATCTAAGATACAACATGAACCAGTATTAAGAATGACTGTACTTATCTGGTATTTTACAGATGTAAATATTTGTAAACAGCATGTAAAATGTTAAAAGTTGATATGTTAATAAAAAATATTTTAACATAAATTTCAATTTATAATTTGAGATTAACATTCTAGATTATATAAATACAGAAAGTAAAAATCTTTTATTTCATTACGTTAACATGCACCAAAAAAAAAAAAAAAAAACTGTTGTCGCCCCCCACCCCATACAAACATAACTGCCCTAAGTCATCTGACTATCCCCCACCTTCCATAACACACAATGTACCCCTTTCATCCAGTGGCTTCCTTGATACTGTGGCAATCAAAAAAATCCCTTTAATAGATTCTCTACTCCAATCCCAGGCAAAAACAGACAACAAAAGGTCAGATGAACACAGCTGGATGCGAGGAGGATACTAGAGATTCCACAGTTGTCAAAACATATTTATGATTAGATTTCCCGGGTACAACCCTTCTCTATAGAATATCATAATGATTGCAGGTGACCCGGACATATACATGAGTAAACTACATGATAAAAAATAAAAAGGTGAAAAACATTTTGGAGTTTGGCGTAACAAGAAGGCTTGTTTGACCTAGGGGGTTCTAGCTACACTTTTACACTGCCTGACAGTATTTCAAGCCTTTGAGAGCAGTAGCACAGAACACACACTCTGGTCGCAATGTTAACGGTTAGTGACTAATAAAATAAATAAATAATTATATCTAAAGTCTATTAATATTTTTGTTGTTAAGGTTTACAAATTTAATATAATACCACGCGTTAGTGCTGGGTGGCACAAAACCAGACTGAACTAGTCTTGTGATTTTGTGTTGTTAAAGGGCCGTTAGTCAAATTAGTAGCAGATTTAGGGATTCCAAAAATACAGAAGAGCCAAACTCTAAGTCCTGACAAAGACGTGTTGACAGCAGCTGCAAGAAAACACTTCAAAAGCCTGTAAGCAATATATTATAATGTACATTCTTAGACCAAACAAAGAAAAATGTGTGGCCCTTGCAACATAGAAACTCAAACAAAATACATACATATATACACTATCAATACATATGAAACCTTGAATAATTAAACAGCAAAGCACTAGGAAGTCTAATCATGGCTAGGTATTACTTTTTACATGTTACAGATTCTGGGCACAGCTGCTGAGTTATGTCTTTTAACCCCTTCACTGCTAATGCCCAGCTGTCACATTGTAACCTTTAACCCATTGATATCCAACACTGCTATGGTTTCTAATATCAGAATGATTGAAGACAAGGAGCAACAGATGTGCTTAATGTATACTGAATACATGGATTAACCTCTTAATTGGTTGGGGTCTGATTTATTCAATTATCTGAAAATCCTAGAGACAATGGAAATCAAAAAGCTCCAGGGCAGGTCTAAAATGCTCTTTGTGAAGGGAAGACTGTTCAGTTAAGAAACATGATGTAATAAGCAGTTTATTTAACCCCTTAGCTCTGCAACACTTTAGATAGCAATGTAATGCAATACCGTCAACCAAGGAGTTAATGTGTTCCTAGCTCCATCTGTGCAAAGAGAAACTCCTACATAAGTCTGTGATGCGCTGAAGATTCAGAAATGTAAGGATCGGCTCAAATAACTGCAATTTAGCACAGAGATAAAGAGGGACAAGTCTGGTCTTTGAACTGGCCAAAAAAACACTTATGAAAACAATTCTACTTTTGTATTTCTGCAAATCTGTAGATTCCTCCAGTTATCGTTGTACCCTAGTGCATTGGTTCTTAATCTTTTTGATGCCAGGGACTCTCTGGTTGGCTACCTGCCCAGACTGAAACGGACAATTTTCAACTACCAGAAACAGCTGCAACACCTTCCATAGCAATGTGATCCCATTTTCTGGCAGGCAAGGGGTTAATGCAAAATATGTTTCCTTACCCAAACCAAACTTTCCTGATCAGTGCAAACTGAAAAACAATTTGCTTACTTCCTACACCAGTGCATTTCATATGCATGAGAAGAACGTCCCTTTATTATAGGCCAACCAGAGTTTTGCTCCTCATCTCGCTCATTCATAAAGGCTCACGTGATTGGGCTAGATTCAAGGGGAGCAGGACTACTTTTAGAATTTTAATGTCATCTCTTATGGGACATTTTTGGCAAATACAGGATATAATAATGCAAGAATGATATTTGTCTGGTAACTACAAGGATGTGGCAAAGGCAGATTTGTTTTATGTGCAGGTAAGAGGACTATTATTGTTATCACTGTTCATTTATAAAGCGCCAAAATATTATGCAGCACTATAACATTCGTCCTTTGTGACAAGTCAATCAAGAGCAGAAGTTACACAGCCACCAATCACAGACTATGCCGTTTCCGGTCAGGACTTTACCTATGTGTTTAACCACTTTACGAGAGTTAAACATATGATCTATGATAAATTACACAGAAAATTAAACACTGTTACAATCATGTTACGTTTGCATTACATAAAGTCCCTTATGCTGTGTGAATGGAAAAAGAAAAAAAAAAAGTTACAGCAGTTGGAATAACTTTTCAAAGAGAAACTGAATAAGATTTCAAATGGTATTTGAAATTACACATTTATGTCTCTATAATCAAAGAGTTGAATAGGATATTAAACATAAGAGGCATGATACAAATATTTACTGCTGGCTTTTGTTTGAGGTTGAGCAATCCCAATACAAAAAAAAAAACCTTACAGAAATGGTTACTGTTTTCTTCAATTAGATCCGGATGAGAAATTAAATATACTAGAAACAAACAATATTAACCCAGGTATGCACTGGCTGGAATGTTGTCCTCAGTTTACATCCTGTCATTACAAATCACAGGAAGTCCTCAAAGCCACTGTAGAGAAAAACATGCACAGGAAGAGCAACAGCTTGTGTGATGACTTATTCACTGCTGGAGAAGCTGAGAACACAATACAGCAGAACTGGATTAGTGCACTGGCTATGTTAGGTCACAAGGTTTTCCATTAGTTGCAGACCTGGGAGATAAATTGTGCTATATAGAGAGAAGGAAGATAATGGAGCTACTGCACTTGATAAAGTGTAGAATGTTGCAAGGTCAGATTCTGGATACTCTTTTTGGAGTGGATGAAAAAACATACTTCAGAGTTAAATTACAGGAAACAGTGGGGGGGGGGGAATACATGTTATGTATAGATTATATACATACATATATACAGGTAAGATGTATTTATGCACAGGAATCCTGCATAGTCCTGTTAAGGGCCATTATATTGAACAAAATACATGTTTTCATTAATTAGAGCATGAACATTTATCACTATCAACCCCGCAATTCAGCGTTTTAACACTGAAAACTGGTTAAACACATAGTTAAAGTAATGTTTGGGAGCCACATATAGAGAACTGCTGGTCTCGAGTGCAAACTACAGCTGATTGGGTCAGAGACGGTTTCTACTCAGGAGTTCTCTGCAGCTACCAAGCGTTACTTTAACTATGTATGCACTACTTTGGGGGGAGTTAAACACAGAGTTGCAGGGTTGCTAGTGATAAAATGACATGCACTAATGAATGAAACCATGTGATTTAAACATCAGAGTGGCCCTTTAATTACAGTAGAAAACTGCAGTAAATTAGGGGTTGAAATTTAATTAGGAGCAAGGCAAATAATATATACACTTTGTAAGCTTGCAGCTATCTGGGAAGAGATTTTTGAGTAGCTCACTGACAAGCACCACATATGGAATTTGCAGACACAATAAATCCTCATATCCCATATGTGTCTGGGTGTACTCATGCCTCCCGTTTCATAGTTTCCTTTCAGTCTCACCCATACTTTGGTATTTCTAAGCAATTTGTGCCATCAGCTGATTACATTTCTGCCAAGAAAATATTAACCCTTACAATGGATTGGAGATGAGCAAATATTAAAATGGATTTTTTAAAAAAAGGAGAGATTTTATTTTCCTTTTCATTACTAGCATTGTTCTCCACAGAACGTTTGCCCAGCAGGGTAGTATTATAAAGAAGCTGGGCGGGGACAGTGTAATATTTTGTAAACTTAACATTCTCTGCTAAGCAAGGCACAAATTAATTGTGTAATTGAATATACATTTATTGAAGGATACTCTGTCATAAGCACTGAATTTTTTTTCATATTAGATCATTTTAGCTGGCCGGGTGGTCAATATAATCAGCCCGTTGGTGCACCCATTAAAAATGTCCTGTGGAGAACACCGACTAGGATACCGGTCTGTGCCACTGAACATCAATACAGAACTACTGTAATATGTGAAGCTGGAACATACCGAAATATGTCAGCATGGGTGAAATGTGTTCCATCTTATGATAGATGTGAACATTTGCCCACACAGATTTATAAGTAGTAGCTACTTCCATATAAAGCACCTTAACCCCTTAATGACCACAATGTACCCTGTATGTCACTGGTCATTAAGGGTTTTTTCAGGACATAATAGCACAAGTCTAGCAAGAAGACGCTATTAATACCCTCCGTCCAGGAGGCTTTGTGGAATAAAGCAGTCTCAACGCTGGTGGCAAGACCTTGCTATAAAACAATTAAGTCCCAAAAAAAGGCCAGTGACATACAGGGTACGTCGCTGGTCCTTAAGGGGTTAAAGGGAAAGTAAAGTCAACATTTTCATTGGTTCACTTGAAGTGTTAAGCTAGCTACCAGTAATGCATTGCTGCTCCTTGAACAAGAGATACCAAAGAGAATGAAGCAAATTTAAATAGACATAAACTGGAACATTGTTTAAAATTCTGTTCTATCGGCATCATGAAAGTAAAACGTTGGATTTCATGTCCCTTTTAAAGAGAGTAAAGTACTGCAGAGTTTCTGAAAACAGCTTAAACAAGGCCCATTTGCTGTACCCTAACAGTGTTCTCTTGTTAGCGACAGTATACATTCTTCAAATATTTGTCTACCCTTGAACCATTTAATATATATTTAGATATTTTTTGCTTCATCTTAAAAAAGGGACATGAAACCCAAAATCTTTCTTAAATGTTTCAGAAAGAGAATACAATTTTAAAACAACTTTCCAATTTACTTCTATTATTTAATTTGCTTAATTTTCTTTGTTGAAGAAGCAGCAATGCATTACTTGGAGACAGTTAAAAGGACCAGTCAATTCAATACATTGGCATTATCAACAAATGCAATAGCACTTAGTCTGAACTTCAAATGAGTAGTAGATTTTTTTCGGACACATTTCAAAGTTAAGTCTATTTCCACTCTCACTTCATCATGTGACAGCCATCAGCCAATAAGAAATGCATATACATATATTCTGTGAATTCTTGCACATGCTCAGTAGAATGTTGGTGACTCCAAAAGTGTAAATATAAAGTGTGCACATTTTTTAATGAAAGTAATTTGGAAAGTTGTTTAAAGTTGCATTCTCTATCTGAATCAAAGTTTAATTTTCACTTGTGTCCCTTTAACATTGGATGAGTCAATAATATGAAGCATATATGTGCAGCCTCCAATCAGCAGCTCCTGAGCCTAATTATCCTTTGTTGAAAACAAATTAGACAGACGTAAATTAGAAAGTTTTTTTCTATCTGAATTCTGAAAGAAAAAGAAAATTGGTTTAATGTCCCTTTAGGAAAGCTAGGACAACTAAAATAAATAATTAAATAACACATATGTGTTTGACTTAGAAACCACAGCCAAGTGTATTAGAAAATGAGACCATAATATTTATTTCTTAACATTTCTTCCAGGGCTAATTAAAGGTCTTCATAAAACTATAGACAAAAAAAATGCAGCAACTGCTGTGTATTTTTAGCATTACTAGTGGCTTTACAGAGCTTCAGTTTCTCAGCCTGTAATTGTGGATATGGAGATCTACTGCATACCAATACAAATTAGAAGAATTTACCTGCCAAGATGAGGATGATGCAGTGTTTTCTTTGGAGTTGTATAGCTGTACTTTTGTCTTGACTGACAGATGCACAAGTAACAAATCCGTGAAAGTGAAACTAAACGCGCATTCCAATCTTGGCCTATAGAAATGCAATTAATCTTATTGCTTTTTTTTTCTTCTTAATCTGGTCAGACACCGTAATGTGGCCCAGCTTGCTGTGGTTCAATTCAACGTCAGCACAGGTCCCTTTGGAATCCAAATGCAATTCCATGATGTGACGTTCCTTAATTTTCACTCTTTGAGAAGTCAATTACATCATTTAAGGGTTAACTCCCACATTCTATATAAATCTGATAAATGTTTCTCTATTTGTAAGAATTATGGGCTCAACATTTCATCTTCTATATTAGTTACCACACCACTAACCACAGGGAAACAAATAAAATTATATTACTACTAGGATTCACTCAAGCCATATTTTAGCTCATAAAAAGAAAGCGGACAATACAAACCAGGAGACAGACCACTATGTCAGTTAGTGTGTGGGTATGGACGATGAAACCAAGGGATGAGACAACCAAGGACAGCAAACTAAAGCACATTAGCAAAGTAAAGAATCTGTAGGCAAGACAATGGTCAGAAGGTCCAAGGTCAGGGCAGGCAGGAAAGAATAAGCTTCCAGATGTCAGGACAGACAGGGTACAAGGAGGATCACCAAGTCAAAAGTTTAGGAAAATAGGAAGATCTGTGTATAACAGAAGACAAGGGAATGGGTATCTCTCCTTCAGAATATTAATTGGAGAGGAAATCTCAAGTAAGACGGCCAACTCTAAGCATCACTGCAGCAGATGCCTACAGTATATCCTATACTAAATCTCTAAAGGAATTATATGTATAAAAACTATGCTTGCATGTCTCTATATTAGGTCATAGCTTCTTATTGAGGGTGCATCAGCACATCAAAAGAAAAAGTTATCTTTAATAAGGGCAGGATGAATCACTCAATGTGATATCTATTTCCCTTTCACAAAGTTAAATTATTTTAAAGCATAAACAGATCACACAGCTAGACAATGTCATCTTTGTGAGATTACAACATGGAGCATTTATTTTGGTATGTTCTGTAGTTTAACAATTTTATAATAAAGAGCAACAAATAGAGTCTTTCATGAAAAAAAGATGAGCTATATCCAACTTATTTCTATAAAATAAAAAAAAACTTTCTTCAAATAAAATGATGTTACAAGGGTGCCCCAGAGTAACAAAAGTGTATTTTCTGAGTCTCATGGACAAACCTTCAATATGAAAATACAAAATCTAATATAAATACATAACCTCACATTTAATCACCCTCCCTCCAAAGCTACATATGGCAGACAGAACAAAACATCTCCCCCACCCCCCCCCCCAACAGGGACACGAGTCAAAATCAGAGGTGTTGCCCAGTCATCTGCCAGTACAAGGGACCCCCTTGTATTACATGGCAGCAGAAGTGTTATTAGTAGACACTAATAAGGAATAGTTGGGGTAGAGTTTCATAATATTAATAATCAAATATGGATACAATTCCCAACATATGCATTATATAATGGTAAGTTAGGGCTTTGGAAAAGGTCTGGAGCACAAATGGAAGCAAGACTGAGAAACATATAAGAGCCACATGTTATGGTTTCAGATGCCAGAACAGCATGTTCTTTTTCAGCAGCTCCAACAAACCATTTTCTGTGCAACAGTTTTCTGACAAGGACCTTCCCAGTTCAACCGGAAACCGAGTCTATTGTAGATGAAATAGCAGTAGACATTTAGAACACTGCTTTTTTTCCCCCATAGGACACATTTCCTGACAAAGAGCTAAATCAGAACAGTATAAAACCAACAGTATACCCTTTATTGTAACAATTAAACTCTATGTCAGGTTAAGATTATTTAGTTGAGGTGTTGCCCTGTCATTTGACATAACTGCCTGAGAGTGCCAACAAACCCCATCTCTAGTACCCCAGGGGTAAAGGAACTCACTTTTTTTTTAAAAAAATATATGGTTGGTCTACATAAATACTGCACTTCAGTTTAAATTTAAAAGGGACATTAAACTACAATAGCATGGGTACTACCAGCCCTGTTAGTGTTTTTTTCCTCCCGTGCTTGCATCATTCTTTAAAGCCATTCTCTTATTTTAAAAGGGACAGTAAAGTCATAATTTGACATTCATAATTTAGACAGATCATATTTACTAATATTATTTAATTTGCTTCTTTCTCTTGTTATCCAATGCTGAAAAGGTTTATCTAGGTAAGCTCAGGAGCAGCAAAGAACCTAGGTTGTAGCTGCATACACACACTGATTGTCATTGGCTCACCCATGTTTTCAGTTAGAAACCAGTAGTGCTCCTTCTGCAAATGATACCAAGAGAATGAAACAAATAGAAGTAAAACTAGAAAGTTGTTTTAAAATTGTATGTCCTACCTAAATCGTGAAAGAAAAGTGTTGTGTTTCATGTCCCTCTAAGCCATTAAAGAAGCCAGTTAGTAAAGCTCTGCATCTTATACTGCGTGCCACCATCTTGTAATGTGCATATTGTTGTATCATGTGATAGAAGCGGTGCTCTTTTTTAGATCAATTATGTTACTGGCTTTTTGACAGACGTACCTTGCACTTTACGTTAGCTTGCACAAAGCAAATGCTTTACATACAGCTCCTGATCTGTACTGTACAGTCTAAACTGAAGTGCACAATAAGCCAATAGCACTTATATGTGAATGCACATACAGAACGGTAGCACGAAGAGGCCGAGCTTCACTAACCAGCACTTGCAAAACATTTTTCAACTTCTGCCCCTTTTTATATACACATGACAAAATAAATCAGTATATTATTTCCCTGTTAGCAGTTACGACTGGGGTAATCAATTATAACAGCTTGAAGCTGAGGTTCGCTAATGTTTGGAATGCATGAAATTGAACAAACAAATAATATCACTTAGATTATTGTAATTCAGCTGCCCAATCCTGCATTCCCTTTCTTGTATTTATAATACCCCTGTATAGTGCTGCAAATTATTAAAATGATTAGTGAAGAGGGGGAATTCACTTATAAATGATACAAGTTAGATTATAAGATGTTGAACCAAGAGAATAGCTGCATTATACACTGCATTTGTTCTCATCATAGCACAAGTTGATGATGTTACCGGTATAGTTTATCTGAATAGCGCCTATTCACAGTTTTAGCCCTAGAGAGTTTGCCTGTAGTGTAGTTATTCACTAAGCAAACATATATGGTGCCTGTAAAAAGCCTATAAAGAATAAAATGGGAGAAAATTCTGATACAATAATGACAGCTTGTTTGCTTCAGGGTTTCTACCAACTGACTTATCGAACAGTTCCCACGGCATAATCCCAGCCTAGCTTGTAACCTGGCCTGAGCTAAACATGATAAGCATTTACGAAAATAAAAAAAAAAGTGTAACTAATTGCATTGTTAAATCAACATGGGTACAGCTTTGCTGACAGCCAAAATTCCCATATGCTTGACAAAAATAATATAGTAAATTATTAAACATGTTCTGTTCTAGACTTTAAAAAGATAAATAAATAAATGGTAGTGCACAGATAAGACTCTGAAATGCTTCAAGTGAAAGTCAAACCTAGCGTTTGTGAAACCCTAGGATTGACCATTGAAACAAATAAAGGGGACTTTTCATTCATGAAGTAGAAAATACTACATGCAGAAATCTCCTTTATAATTTTCTACTTCATGAATGAAAAGTCCCCTTTATTTGTTACAATGGTCAATCCTAGCGGTTCACAGACGCTAGGATTGACTTTCACTTTAAATTAATCAGAATATTTAAATGAAGATAAGAGCATGAATTGAGAACAATGGTTATAGATGTCTAATCCCAAAATAAGTGCAAGAGATTTTATCACAGGATAGAGAGATAGAGAGATCACAAGCGCACACATGCAATGATAAATGCGGGCAGCAGACTGCTGTTTGCCAGAGGCTATGCCAAGTGGGCACGGACAAGAATATATATGCCCTATCCCGTCAGTTAATATGACAAATCTAGCCAAAACTGATGGTAAACTTTACACTATTTATAATCAGATCCTAAATGTTAATGATATTTTAGATCGACTAACTTAATTTAGAATTGCTATTCTAATACCGTATGCTCCTGCCGCCCACTTCAAAGGTGATATTTTTGTGAGCTAACTGTTCTCCAATCAGTGCGTTATTCATATGCTCTTTTTTTTTAGCTAGAGCGTAGATTGGAGAACAGTTAGCTCACAAAAATATTACTTTTGAAGAGGGCGGCAGGAGTATACGGAATAAGAATAGCAATGCTAAATAAATCTATAAGTTATAGCGCATCTTCATTAGAAGTGATCACTTAGAGTCCATCTAAATATCACTTACATTTAGTATCCGATTATAAAAAGTGAAAAGTTTACCATCACTTTAAGCAGGAGCCAGAGGTAAGAAACCGCTACGATCTATGCACCGATCTCTAACTTAAAGGAACAGTCTACTCCATAATTGTTATTGTTTAAAAATGATGGATAATCCCTTTATTACCCATTCCCCAGTTTTGCATAACCAACAGTTAAATTAATATATTTTACCTCTGTGATTATCGTGTATCTAAGCCTCTGCAGACTGCCCCCTTATTTCAGTTCTTTTGACAGACTTGTATTTTAGCCAATCAGTGCCCTCTCATAAGTAACTCCACAGGCACAATGTTATCTATATGGCACACATGAACTAACGCCCTCTATCGGTGACAAACTGTCAAATGCATTCAAATAATAGGCGGCATTCAAGGTCTAAGAAATTAGTATGAGCCTACCTTTCAACTAAGAATACCAAGAAAACAAAAAAAACAAAAAAGAAAAATCTGATGATAAAAGTAAATTGGAAAGTTGTTTAAAATTGCATGTCCTATCTGAATAATGAAAGTTTTATTTTGACTAGACTATATCTTTAAAAATGTCAGAGCATAAAAGATATGAAACCCAATTTTTTTTCTTTCATGATTTATCTAAATCATATCATTTTAAACAACTTTACTTCTAGTATCTAATTTACTTGATATTCCTTGGTATCCTTTGTTGAAAAGTATACCTAGGTTAGCTCATGAGCAACAGAACACTCCTGGGAGCTGCCGGTTAGTGGAGATATAGATATATAGATTATATATATATATATATATAGATATAGAGATATAGAGATATAGATATATATATTCTCGTTTGCTCACCTGATGTAGTAAGCTAGATACTAGCAGTAAGTTCCTGGGCTGTTTTGAAGGCAAAAGGGTAGACACCAAATATTGATTATTTGATTAAAAAATGTCCTCCGATAACTCACTTTACATTTTGTTAATTAATATAACACTATTAAAGGATTACTATAGTTTTAGTCTTGGCATATATAACGATTATATAAAATCGGGTTAGAATGTTAAAAGAAATAATATGCACCTACTTGCAGTTACAAACAATCCTAATATATACATATAAAATTTAGCTTTAAAATCTTCTAATGACGTAGGCTAAGACAGCCCACAAATATGCGCTGTACAATCGTCTGTATATTCAACCTATAATATTCAGCTTTTATGAATCTAATTAAAACTTTTGCCGGCATCTTGCGCAATCTGATCCGAACTATAAAAAGTTATTTATTTCTTATGCCCACACAATGATAAGCTGCTCATTAATGCTAGGGAGATTCTATATGAGAACAGCACTCACCTTATTAGAAGCAGCCCCGTCACCCGCTCTGCAATTTCAATACAGAGAAGCACAAGGCGACATATTCTCCGACGTGTCAGAAGCTTGCACAGGCGCAATTCATGCAGGATAGGGCTAGGTGATCAGGTACCCCCGGAGTGGGTTTGGAAATCAGGATTACTTTGTAAATCAATTGCAGGCAAACAGTAAGTTATTACAAAGTGACATTAATAAGTCTTATTTTTAAACGTTTTATCCATGTTTCTAACTTTGTTTTTTGAGTTCAGTGTCCCTTTAACATTTATATTTTTGAAAGCAAAGCATACTGGCTTTACAGTAGGGATAGACTGATATTGATAATTACTTTAAAAAAAAAAAAAAAACTAAAGTAGTCCCCTTTTTTAATAATCGTTGGGTATTATTAGTAATTCAAACCATAGACCATTAGGGGGAGAGGTGCTGTACACAATTAATATGAACAAAGGGTTAGCAATGTAGGAGTCACATTACAAAAAGCTTGTACATGTTAGCACTCAACTACTATAATACACAGAAAGGACAATAGTATGCTTGCCTAAAAACAACAACAACAAAAAGGTCCGGTTTAAAATTTAACTTTTATTAAATATATTAAAATAATTAAGATCCTATATATAAAAACAAAAAATGATACATGCACTGACGCAATTTAGGTGATCAAGGTGTCAATAGAATTTATGGATTAGTAGTATACAATAATGATTAGTACACGTATTTGTAGTTCACCTATAATTTTTTGGGGTGATAAAAATGATAGGCGGCACAGATGGAATAGTAGAATAACACTGGTCTGCAATTGAGCTATCAAAGGCAGGGATTAGTGAGCGTGGATATCAGCTATTAATACATGGCTGAGAAGTACAATGTAATTTAGAGGTGTGTTCTAATATATAAGTATGATATGTTGAAGAGTACACACTGTAGTCCTCTGTTATCAGTGGTAGAAATAATTGCTGAGAGGGTAATATAATAATATATATTGAGTAGCGATAATAAGTCAATACAATAGTATTGGTCATTTATATTACTACCCTCTACAGCACCGGGGAGCTACCTACAACAGTATGTACAAAACTAACAGCGTATGAAATAAGAGTGAGGGTGGTAATTTCCAGGAAAAGGTATTAAAGTGGTTACGCTAGTGTCAGACACTGCCCGCTACTGCTCTAGTTAGCAGGTAAGTCGATAGTTCAGTGCTTGACAAATCTGTTTAAAAATTAGGAGCCAGTAAGAATATTTAGAAGCCAGACATATTTTTAGGAGCCAGAAAGTGGGATTTGTATATAGATATATGGAGAATAACCAAAAAAAGTTAGGAGGCAGGGTTAAAATTCTAGGAGCCAGTGGCTCCCAATAAAATATTAAAGAAAAACCACCCTCCAGTTAGAACAGAATAATGTATACGTATCGAGACAAGTAATATTAGAGCACGTATAACCATATTTGTTTACCATGCATTTCTTTTTTTACACGGTTTCTAGGATGGGTATCAGACTGCCTACTGTGGAGGTATAGCGGGGTGTATATATACACGTATGCTGCCTGAGCATCACAGTATTTTACTAGTAATTCTTAGGGATCAGATAGAAGTACAATAAATTACATACGTTTAGTTCTTGGTAGGGTAATGTAGTGCCATTTAAATTAGATGTAGATATATCACCAACATTAGGTAAAAACTGATATTAAGAGGGGTAAAAATATCTACTGTGAACTCCGGCTGTTAGGTAATTGTAAAGCGGAGGTGCGTTCTAATATAAATGCGCCAGTAAGTACAACCAGTAGCTCTCTATTCCAGGGCAGAGAAACTGTATATATTAAGAAATAGCAAAACGCCAATGCTATGGTATAGTCATTAACAGTACTGCCCTCTTAGGCAAAGAGGAACTCACTATGCGCAGTGGTCGACAAATCTGTTTAAAATTTAGGAGCAAGACATACTTTTAGGAGAAAGACAGACAGTGGTATTTGTATATAGATCTATGGAAAGTAACCTAATTTTTTAGGAGCCAGGGGTAAAATTCTAGGAGCCAGTGGCTACCTGGCTCCTGGGTTTGTCGAGCCCTGCACTATGGAATATACTGGTGTAACAGCTTAGGATGATGGTATGGAAGCAGTGAAAAGCTACAGTATTTAAGTGGTTACGCTAGTGTCATTAGTCACTGCCCGCTAGTGCTTAAGTTACCAGTTGAGATAGGCAATACATGTGCTGGTTAAATAGGCCACCTTCCGATATTACACAAAATTTCTACGTCTATATGCAAGTAATATCCGAACAAGGATGACTAAATTTTTGTGTGTGTACACTTGGTTACGAATAAAAGATCGTAATGTCAGCGATATGCTGATATATTGCGGCTATTCCACCAACATTTAAGATAAACACATTCCCCAATGGAGCAGATACTATCCCCTTATTAGGCTAGTTGTTACCCCGTTAAGTATAGTGTGCTTAAGCCACCAACAGAATTAGAGGTCAATATTGTCGCAATTAATACATTGCTAGAAGTAACACTGATTAAGATTGGTAGCAGACCAGTTATATCTAATGTGGCTATGCCACCAACATATTAAAGCTAGGAGCTATCATGTTAAAGTAAGGATTGCTGAAAGTGCATGCTCATTTGCTAATTAAAAAGGAGAATCACTGGACTCTCGCTCTCCTAACATGTATCGCTAAGACTGCTTTTTCAAAGGTTCTCCTGTTAAACGGCGTGTGTGTGTAATATATCTCATATATATATATATATATATATATATATATATATATATATATATATATATATATATATATATATATATATATATATATATATCCCTGCCACTTCACTAAAAGAAAGGACATGCTTTAATATCAGTGCTAGATTTATTTATTTGCTTTAATTTTTACCATGCTCATATTTACTAGATTGCAAATACCTTGCCTGGTACTGAGGAGTGGACTATAAGTTTCTTTATTATGTCACTGATGGGCAGTTTTATACATGTGCAACAGCGCCACCTAATGGTCGGAGCATTGTTTTCCACAGCTAGAGAATATTGATACTAGTCTCCTATACTGCATAGCTTTCTACTCAAGGTTTGTTGTGGGCATTTAATTGATTGCCTGAACTATCATGTTTTTTAAATGTTTTTATATGCCCATGAAAGGGGAAAATAAAATATTTAAATAAAAAAATTGTCAAATATAGCAGCTTTAGTGAAATGTTTTGCAAAATGTGTCAAATGTATCAGAATGCAACAAATAATGTTCTATTTGTGACAGCAATTAGCAAGCAGATTGATTTTATATATTGCTGACTCCAATGAGCAAATCAGAGTAATTTAGCTCTGTCTACTACAGGGAAACTATGTAGCTTTATTTGATAAGCAAGAATGTAAGTTTAGATGCCGGCCCATTTTTTGTGAACAACCTGGGTTGTCCTTGCATATTGGACAGCACCAATAAACAAGTGCTGTCCATGATCTGAACCCAAAAAGTGCTGGCTCCTTAGCTTAGATGCCTTCTTTTTCAAATAAAGATAGAAAGAGAACGAATAAAAATTGATAATAGAAGTAAATTAGAAAGTTGCTTAAAGGTACAGTCTAGTATAAATTAAACTTTCATTATTCAGATAGGACTTTTAATTTTAATCAACTTTCCAATTTACTTTTATCATCAAATTTGCTTTTTTCTCTTGGTAATCTTAGTTTAAACTAAACATAGGTAGGCTCATATTCAAATTTCTAAGCCTTTGAGGGCTGCCTCTTATCACAGGCTTTTTAAATCTCTTTTCTACACAAAGAGACAGAAAGTACACGTGGGCCATATAGATAACACTGTGTTCAGGCACAGGGGGTTATTTAAAGGGACAGTACACTGTAATTACAATTAATAGTAAAGGTTAAGCTAAGTAACCCCAACTGTGTCTGGACCGAATTAGGTCTGTAAATTCCCCTAAATTACTTGAACCCATCCCCCATAGATATTGGGAGAATGGAAAATGTTTTCTTGGTTAATTTTTGGTTAATAATATTGTTTTGTTTATTTCAAAAGTTATTACAGGTTGTATTATATGGTTGGTCGGGGGTGTATCGGGAGAAATACCTGGACGCTCCACAGTCATCTAGAGAAATCCTTCGTCTAGTAACAGATGAATTCGACACAGGTACCACACTACACTGCACTACACGGGAGGGGGCTAGTCAACACACGCAATGGCTCACAATATAAAACTTATCTCGCAGAATTGCAAAGGTCTAAACTCCCCAAACAAGAGATCTATAGCTTTAACTTGGTTTAGAAAACAACAGGGAACAATAGTGTATTTACAGGAAACCCATTTCGCCAAACAAAGAATGCCCAAATTATATTCCAAAATTTATACCCAGCAACACTTCAGCTCAAACACTAATAAGAAGAATGGAGTGGGCATATTAATAAGCAGGGAACTCCCACTTCAAATCCTAGAACAACATTCAGATGAAGAGGGCAGATTCCTAATACTGGTGGGAAACCTTTACAATAATCCCATAACACTAATGAATATATATGCTCCCAACACACAACAGCTAAGGTTTTTTAACAAAGCACTAAATAAATTAAGAGAGATACAGAAAGGGATGGTATTGGTAGGAGGAGACCTCAACATGACTCTACACCCACATATTGACAGCTCTACAGGCAAAAGCCATCTGACTCAAAAACAAAGGATCCATATCACTCAAACACTGGACACACTGATGCTGATAGATGTGTGGAGATTGCACCACTCTAGAACAAGAAGTTATACCTTCTATTCACATCCTGGGCGTTCTTACTCGAGAATAGATTACTGGCTGGTAGATCACAATAACATTGCCAAAGCCACCGAAACAGAGATCCTCCCGATCTCATGGTCGGATCATGCCTCGATTACCTTGGACATAGTGTGGTCATCGATCCCCCATCGCCAAACCACATGGCGCTTAGATCCCACTATACTACATAACCCAGTTGTTAAAACTCAAATAGAGACTAATATTAAAGATTTCTTCCTGCACAATTCACCAACAGCAACAAACGGTATGAATAACTGGTTAGCGCAGAAAGCTACAATCAGAGGTGAGCTTATTAAACAAAAAGCACTACTAAGAACACAATATAACACGGAATATGATAAATTACTCTCTAACTTACACACCTTAGAACAGCAACACAAACTCAATCCCCAGAGCGAGGAAATTACAAAATCTGTTAGTAAGGCTAGGGAGGCCTTTCGAATGCTCCTACAAAAAAACGCAATAAAGAAAGCATTCTACTTAAAAAAAAAATGTATTTCCATAACAATAACAAAGCAGGCACTTGGTTGGCAAAAGCCCTTTCTCAAAAAGCCTTCCAGGCCCATATTTTTAATATAGATAACGATAAGGGACAGTCTGAGATAGACCCAAAAAATATAGCAAACACATTTGGTCATTATTATTCCAAATTATACAACATCACAAACCAAAAGGCCACAGACAACCCAGATGACCTCAGAAACTACTTAGATTCGATAGACACCCCGAAAATAACATCGCAAGAGGCAGATATTTTAGACGCTCCATTGACATTGAAAGAGGTGCTAGACGCCATAGATACTTTACCTAATAACAAAAGCCCCGGCCCAGATGGCTATTCCAATGACTATTATAAAATATACAAATCTACCATAGCACCTCACTTGCTACAAGCATTTCAACACATAGATGAAACAGGGCATTTTCCAACAGAGTGTTTAGAGGCCTATGTCTCTGTAATACCCAAACCAGCCAATCTACCCAGCAGCTATAGACCTATTTCCCTGCTCAACACCGACCTAAAGCTGTTCGCAAAGATTATAGCAGAACGTATCAATAAGATACTACCCCAAATTATACATCTCGACCAGGCAGGTTTTGTCCCTGGAAGAGAAGCGAGGGACAACACCATCCGGACACTACAATTAATAGACTATGCTAAGGTACATAGAGTCGGGATGGTGGTTGTCTCCGCTGACGCTGAAAAAGCGTTTGATCGCTTAAATTGGAAATTTTTACAAGCTATTCTAGACAAGGCAGGATTTGGAGAAATCACTATTAACAGAATTTTTAGCTTATACCGCAACCCATCGGCCAAAGTAAAAGTCAATAACATCCTATCAGAGGCTTTCCATATACACAATGGTAGCCGTCAAGGCTGCCCTCTATCCCCTCTTTTGTTTGTCCTGAGTATGGAGATATTGGCCCAGAGAATTAGGCAGAATAGAAAGATATCAGGTATCAAAATAGGGCAAGATGACTACAAACTGTCGCTCTACGCAGACGACGTACTACTCACCCTAACCAACCCAGTCGACTCCATACCTGAAGTACTAAAAGAATTCAGAGAGTTTGGATCATTTTCAAACTTCTTATTAAATGATCAAAAGTCTGAGATCCTGAATATATCCCTCCCAAAAGCTAAATACTCTGAATTACTACAGAGTTGCCCGTTCAGCCCTCAAAAAAAAGCCATTAAATATTTAGGTATTTATTTATCACCCAAACCCACGGCACTATTTGAACAAAATTACCAGAAGTTATACAAAGATCTGAAAAAAGAGCTAAGTAGGTGGAGCGAGAAAACAATCTCCTGGCGGGGGCGTATCCAGGCAGTGAAGATGACAGTGCTACCCAGAATTTTATACATTCTCCAAGCTGTGCCAATCTCCCTGACTAGTTCTTATCGTAATAAGCTCCAAAAACTAATAAATGAGTTTACATGGGGAAAGGTTAAACCCAGAATCCTTAAAAACACAATGTATCGATCCACTCAGACTGGAGGCCTAGGACTCCCTAATATAGAGATATACTATAAAGCAAAATGCCTACAAAGGATCTTGGATTGGCACCGTAGTGTAGAGAGTAAGGCCTGGGTGGCACTAGACTCACAAATTCTGAAGTCCCCATCCCCAGGAGTGCTGTGCTGGGTAGAAAAGAAAAGTAGACCACCCTGGATCGGATCTTATCCGCTTTTCCAGCATGTTTTCGAAATATGGGATAGCCTACTATCCAAAGACCAGAAAATCTCATCACTAAGATCCCCTATGTCCCCAGTATCGCCCAACGCAGAATTACACGGAGGGTTAGAACAGAAACTGAATAAGCAGCTGGACTGGGAGATAGGGTACACGGCTCCTATACATACTTTTTTACAGGGTAACAAACTCAGACCGAAAACGGACTTAGGAAATATATTAGGGGGAGCCTTCACAAAATGGTTGAAGTACCACCAGCTTGACCACTTCCTAACCACATTGGCAGACAAAGACCAAATGACGAGACAACCCACACCTTTCGAGCAATTATGCCTACAGGACCGGTCATTAAGACATACACTAGCATGGACGAAAAAGGCCCTAATTACCACAGATAAAACAGACACCCCATTATATGTTAATCGTTGGCACAGGGAATAAGACAGGGAATTATCTGAAATAGAGTGGCAACACATATTTCACAACACAAAAACATAATCAACCTCCACCAAATTCCTAGAATTAAATTTTAAGATCCTGACTAGATGGTACCTGACCCCGGCTAGGCTCAAAACAATATACCCAGCAGCTTCAGACATGTGCTGGAGAGGCTGCGGTAATAGAGGCACCATGACCCATATATGGTGGGCATGTAACCGCATACAACCCTTCTGGCAGCAGGTGGGAGAATATGTTAAATCCATAGGCAACCAACAGAACGATTATAAAATCCAACTCCCCACGGCTTTATTAAATTTGCTCCCAAAATGTAAATGTAAAATACGGAGGAAATTAATCCAGCTAGCATTAAATACAGCAAGGTCCCTAATTGTAGCCAATTGGAAATCGCCAATAGTCCCCACACATCAGGCATGGGAATCACTCATGGGACACACAATTCAGCTTGAGGAATACGGATACTTTATCCGAAAAGACATGGACACATACCATAACATACAGTTCTATTGGGAATCACGTATGCACACACACTAAGATAACACATATTCATCTGGTCCTGTGGGATCAGACAAGGCTGAACTAGGATAGGATATACATGAACGGATAAGACCGGGGCTCCGGATCCACTTCGCGACCAACCATAGTTCTATTGTTTTTCGTTACTGTTTTAAATAAGAATTATTGAAAGCAAGATAATATGCGTTGTAAAATATGGATGACAAACAAATATCAGGGGCGAAATCTAACGCGCTCCACATAAAACTTTATTTCCTTATGTTTGTTCTCGCTCTTGAACTAATGTGATTTGTACTACATTGTTATGTAACGCTTTTTTTTTCATCCAATAAACATTTTTTCAAAAAAAAAAAAAAAAAAAATTGTTTTTCCATAAATGTATTTTAAATGACTTGTTATACCAACTGCAGAGTATAAAATATTTGAGAAATTGCATTTTCGGGTTTATTTGTGTATTTGAAGTAGCTGGTTTTGTGCTTTGAAACCACAGCCTATTACAATGGGTTGAGCTTCAGGTAATATCAGATCTCATTATGTTATCACTTTTATGTACACAGACTTGCTTCCTTATCTTATATTTGTCTGGAACACCAAAGCTCAATACATAGAGAGAACAATGGAAAATTATCATTTTATTACTTAACTATCATGCCCCCCACTGAGGGTGTAATCTCTTCTGCTGGCTGTGTTTACTTAGGCTTGTCAATAGCGTATACGCCAGTATCAAAACTTTCAGTATAGGTTGGGAAACCACAAGCTAAATCAGCTATTTCAAATGCTGAAATATGAGTAAAGGAGCTACTTGCAACCAATTTAATACACTCTAGCAGGTAAAAAGGATCATTGGGAATAATTTAAAGGGGAGAAAGTTTTTGGGTGAACTGTCCCTTTAAGATTTAGCCCAACACAATGCTAAATTTAAGACAATAGATAATAAACAGTCACAGTCATGTGATCAGGGGGCTGGAAGAAGGTTCCTAGATACAAGGTAATCACAGAGGTAAAAAGTATATTAATATAACTGTGTTGGTTATGCAAAACTGGGGAATGGGTAATAAAGGGATTATCTATCTTTTAAAACAATAACAATTCTATGGTAGACTGTCCCTTTAAATTGCATGCTCTATCTGAATCATGAAAGAAAAGATTTGGGTTCAGTGTCCCTTTAAAGATCACATTTTTCATTTCACAAATCATATATGTTTGTTTATGCAAGTCCATCTACAGGTTTGCCATTGGGGGTATGGTAGTTTGTAACTGAGCTCCCAGGAACACCTGGGCTTGGACTTGGTTATCACTGCTATTTATTATTATATGCTATGTCCAGTTTATATGTGCTATAGATGATTTGTGTCACTTAAAACTGCACAGTTCCCTGAAGTACACAGCTAAATTTATTTTGATTTGCTCCATATCGGTAAGTTTCTGACTGATCCCCATATTTCAGAAAATCCAAATATCGGCCGCTCCGATATATCGGTCTATCCCTACTTTACAGCATTTCTTCACACCTTCATTAAAAAAAAAAAAAAAAAAAAAAATCTGTAAAACAGAATATATTTTGAGGGTAGATTTTTTTTTTAAGTTAACTAGCATAAAAGCAATGGTTGATCAAGCGTACATTTTCTTTTAGACCATGGGGCATATGTATCAAGCTCCGTATGGAGCTTGATGCCCCGTGTTTCTGGCGAGTCATCAGACTCGCCAGAAACAGCAGTTATGAAGCAGCGGTCACAAAGACCGCTGCTCCGAGCAGGCGGACAGACATCGCAACAATACAACCCGATCGAGTACGATCGGGTTGATTGACACCCCCTGCTGGCGGCCTATTGGCCGCGAGTCTGCAGGGGGCGACGTTGCACCAGCAGCTCTTGTGAGCTGCTGGTGCAATGATGAATACGACGAGCGTATTGCTCGCCGTATTCAGCAAAGTCTGACGGACCTGATCCGCACTGGCGGATCAGGTCCGCCAGATTTTCATAACTAGAGGCCCATTTATTGTTGCTCATGAGCTTATCATGGTTTTTAAAAAAGGGACAGTCTACACAAAAAATTGTTATCGATTAAAAAGATAGATAAGGCCTTTACTACCCATTCCCCAGCTTTGCACAACCAGCATTGTTAGATTAATATACTTTATAACATTTAAACCTCTAAATGTCTTCCCGTTTCAAAGGCTCTATAGACAGCCTCTTAAAGGGACAGTCAAGTCAAAAAAAAAAAAGTCATGATTTAAATAGGGAATGTAATTTTAAACAACTTTCCAATTTACTTTTATCACCAAATTTACTTTGTTCTCTTGGTATTTTTAGTTGAAAGCTAGACCTAGGAGGTTCATATGCTAATTTTTTAGACCTTGAAGACTGACTCTAAGATTAATGCATTTTGACCACTAGAGGGCATTAGTTCATGTGTTTCATATAGATAACATTGAGCTCATGCATGTGAAGTTACCCTGGAGTGAGCACTGATTGGCTAAAATGCAAAGTCTGTCAAAATAACTGAAATAAGGGGGCAGTCTGCAGAGGCTTAGATACAAGGTAATCACAGAGGTAAAAAGTATATTAAAGGGACAGTACACTGTAATATTGTTTTTATATTAATGTAATTTCAATGACTTGTTAAACCAGCTGCAGAGTATAAAATGTATGAGAAATTGCATTTTCATGCTTATTTCTGTATATGAAGTAGCTGGTTTTGTGATTTTAAACCACAGCCTATAACAATGGGTTGAGCTTCAGGTAATATCAGATCTCATTATGCTATCACTTTTATGTCCACACACTTGCTTCCTTATCTTATATTTGTCTGGAAAACTAAAGCTCAATACATAGAGAGAACAATGGAAAATTATCATTTTATTACTTAACTATCCTGCACCACACTGTGAGCATCAATTATTTTGCTGGCTGTGTTTACTTAGGCTATTCAATAGCTGATACTCCAGTATCAAAACTTTTAGTATAGTTTGGGAAACCACAAGCTAAATCAGCTATTTGAAAGGCCAAAATAGGGGTAAACGAGCTACTTGTAAACAATTTAATACACTCCAGCAGGTAAAATAGATTACTGGGAACAATTTAAATGGGTGAACTGTCCCTTTAATATAACAGTATTGGTTATGCAAAACTGGGGAATGGGTAATAAAGGGATTATTTTTCTTTTTAAACAACAAAACTTCTGGTGTTGACTGTCCCTTTAATCACATGCTTTTGTATTTGCGTTTCACAACAGGAGACTGATAGTTCATGTGGGCCATATAGATAACAGTGTGTTCACGCCCCACACAATACTAAATGCAAGTCAATAGATAATAAAATAGTCACAGTCATGTGATCAGGGGGCTATCAGAAGATGCTTAGATACAAGGTAATCACAGAGGTAAAAAGTATATTAATATAACTGTGTTGGTTGTGCAGAACCGGGTAATAAATGGATTATCTACTGTATCTTTTAAAACAATAAAAATTCTATTGTAGACCGTCCCTTTAACCCTTTCATGACTGGTTAATTTGTCTCGCCTACACGTTCGCGAGATTTCAATGATGGGATTGAGTCGGGGGGCGTCCCAGTGACCCTAGACACGCCCTCCAAACCGTGATCTCATTCACAAAGCGCCGTTAGCTTCAGCGCAGTTAGGACGGACAGCATAGAACGTTTTGAACATTCTCATTCAAAATCTTGAAACCATATAAAGGATGAATTTAAGTCAGAAAGTTGGCATTTTAATTGAATAGGATAAAGCACTGGATAATTAAAGGGACATCAAACACAAAAATGTTGTTTAGGGATTCAGATAGAGAATACAATTTTAACCTCTTAAGGACATATGACGGAATTTGTCCGTCATAAAACAATTGAGCAAACTGAAAGCTGTGTCCTTAAAGGGTTAAACAACTTTCTAAATTAACCTCTATTATCTAACATTCTTCATTCGCTTGGTATATTTTGTTAAAGAAGCAGCAATGCACTCATGTGAGCTAGCTGAGCAGTTCAGATGAGCCAGTGAGATGAGGAATATATGTGCAGCTACCAATCAGTAGCTCCTGAGTCTACCTAGATATGCTTTCTAACAAATGATATCAAGGGAATTAAACAAATTAGATAACAGAAGTAAATTGCAGAGTTGTTTAAAATGATGTGTTCTATCTAGTCATGAAAGAAAAAATAAAACTAAGGTTTCATGTCACTTTAATGTCCTTGTATAATGGCAATTTTCAAGGACAGTAACTATAAGTAAACACACCACCCTATAAGTCAATTCACATATTCAAGACAAAAACGTTTGAACAATGCCCTGACAGGTAGTTTAGGCAAACCACAATTTTATTTTATTTCTTAAATAAATCACCTCATCTGATTTGTGCCTCTAACCTGTGTCCCTGCACAGACAGAAATTTTAACATTTAGACACATTTCTAGTGCATAGTAAATGTGCTATAGAAACTTATTGGCAAACTTCAGTTATGGGTGGGTGTTAAGCATTTTATTGGACAGAGATTAAAAAACAAATACTTTAGGATCCAGCTAGAATTATGAAAAACAGAGGGGCAATATTTCTTTTTTATTTTTTTAAATGTATCAACGTAAAGGGTGGAAACAAAAGTAAAGTTTCAAAGGCTAAGCCTCACTGGATTTTCTATTAAATAAATATTAAGGAAACAGAACTAATAAAGTTAGCCTTAAATCTAAATGAAGTGCAACACCCTTAGCATAAAGATGTGGGCCCCCTACTACCCCCCCCCCCCCCCCTTTAAAATCCATCTTCATTTCACCTCGCTCTCTTGTGATACAAATAATATATACGAATGCCTCTTATTTTTTATATTGTCGTTTAAACAGACTAAGGTTTTTTTGTTTTTAAAGCAAAACTGAAATACTGGCTCTGGGATTCCTTTCCCTGCTGTGTGGGGCTGGACACAAACCTCACTGTTGCTGCGTGTCCGGTTTCAGGAAACTCTGTCCTGTTAAACATTATTACTCACTTTCCTCATGTGAGCTCTGAGCTGTTAGAGAGATGTACTCATATCCTCTGAGGTCCTGCTCCTACACTGGGGGGCACATGCAGACCAACATAGCCACAACAATCTCTGCAGATAGCTACAGCTGATAACACTGGCGATAATGGAAATGACTGGGGGGAAGCCAAAAACAAAAAAAGTTTGGTGGCAGACATTCACCTCTTTACTGCCAGAGGGAATAGTATTCCATAGCTAATTGAGCCCTCTAGCCGTGATAATGTCTAAGCGTGTGCATAGCTACTGCAATACAGTCTAATAGGGAGTTGCTAAATTGTAATCTGCAGAAAGCATAAGAACAAAACTAAAATAAAAACTGCCCAATTGTGGTTGCACCTAATGCAACAGGAAACCAGAAGTTGGTTCATCACCAGGTAATATCAACCAGATGGGAGAAAGGATCCCCTCCAGACACAAAAGATATAACAGACTGCCAAACTCTAATAGGGAGTCTGAGGGTCTGCCCTATACAGACAAAAGCATTACAAATACTGCGATGTAGGGCCATATATAACAAGTCAACGAGAATATGTTAAAATGGCTTTATTAAAATAGTGAGAGTTAAAGGGGAAAAGAAGTACGTGTAAAAATACGTAATAGGTGTCGTGAATATAGAGAGACTAGGAGTGAGTGGGGAGGGGATGTAACGGATTTAAGAGCGGGAGGAGTTTTAAATTAAGGGGAAAAAAAGAAATAAAAACAAAACATACGGTCTGAAAAACCGGTTCATTTTAACACCTTAACTTCCAGAACGAGAAGGATCACATGCTTTGCACTATATTCCAGCCATCCATGGCAGCTAATGGTCATATGTTCTTAAATACGTAGACATAAAAAGTAGACTTTGGCCCCAGGCTACCAGTGGTCTGCAGTGTATTAATTGTAAGGTGTTGCAGCCCTGCATTTCGAGAGGCTAAAGTGGTACGCGTGTGTTACAGAAAAAGTTAGCCTTAAAAATAGAATGTGATGGAATCCACTAAATAGCCAGGTTCTTTGCATTTCTCACACGTATCTGCCAAAAGAGCAAGCAAAGGAACAAGAGGATGTGAACAGATTCACAACAATATATCACAATCCATTAAACATTACAAAATGAAACGTGTTCACAACCAGCCTCCAAACTGCCATTCATACATACATATGCTCCTGTAAATACTCACCTCTCTACATCTGGGAGGTAGAATTCCACCGAGAAACCAAACAAGCTGCCTTCTGGTCCAGTGTATTCTGCAGGCTGATCCACAGCTAAATTAAATCCATTAACAAAACTGGAGCTTATGATGATAAGGAGGGACAAAAGAAAAAAGCCCATATTCAGTGGTTGCTTCATTCTCAGGTACTGCATGTCTGTTATAAGTTATTTGGTTGCTTATGAGGAGGACAGATCAGAGGAAGGGGAATCCAGTAAGATACAAGCTGACTTTCAAGAGCTAAACTACTTCAATGAAGAAAAAAAAGCCCCTCCTAAATTTAGCTGCAGGGTGTTCCCTACAGAAAGAGGAGTTACTCCGATGCAGTTCTTTATCCCACCCCTTTTTGTTCAATGAACAGAATGTCTTGCTGCTGTATGGATTTAATTAGGCCTGCTCTATTTGTATTTTCTGAACTATTACATTTAGCATCCTAATAGACCGACCCCCTCCCGCCTTCGAACACAGAATACCTAATGCAATTATTTAAAGTAGTTTTTGTTCCTACTATGTTGTTAATTAAATCATACGTGTGACTGGAGTGAGAGGTAAACTGATTTAAACATCAAAGTGGTTAGAAGAGATGAATGTTGGTAAAATATAAAGAAAAAAGGGGATAGATGTAAGAAATGAGCTATGAAAAGAGATAAATTACATGTAGGACCAAATACAAATTATTTTAAGTTTTCTGTAAATAGTTTAATAATAGTATAGAGAAAAGTAAAGCTAAGAAAACATGCACAATAAATTACACATATATATTTACACAGAGCAATAAATGTTAGGCAGACACTTTTTCACTTTTGACTGAGTAATATTTTTAATTTGCTATAAACTGTACTAGGTTTGAGTGAGAAATTTATTTTATGCCCCAAAAACTTGTTAGTTACTTGGAAAAATAAATACATTTCTCTTATGTTTATGCTTGGAAATATATTTATGTTTAATTTAGTGATGAATGCACATATGTTGGATCATTTCAGAAAGAACATCCTTCTGTGCTATTTGAACAGCTCTAACAAAATGTTACTGTATTCAGAATAAAAACAACTTAGTACATCCTCAGTGTTCCACAGAATAGGTCATTGTTCTAGGAATGAATGCATACATGGAGTAATATAACTTGTTAGACACTGTTCTCCATATGGAAATAGGGATAGCCAATCCCCTCGGCTTACAACTCTTAGGTCATTCATGCATGACCAAGGGTATTAGAATGTGACCCACCCCTTCACTCTAAAAAAAAAAAATGTCACAAATAGTAAACTTTTCTGGAAATGATTTGCAGATAACACATTGTTAATCAAGGTAAACACACTGAATAAACATAAAACAACATCCCAATATTGATAACATACATTATTGCTAACACTTTAAAAACAAAAATTAGTAAAATCTCAATATGGAAACATTTCATATTCAAATATATATTTCTATCAATTAACACAATTTTTCAACAATAATGTTTATAAGTGTTAATAAGTAATATAAATAATATTCTTTAAACAAAAATATATCAACATTCATTGTATATATATATATATATATATATATATATATATATATATATATATATATATATATATATATATAAACCATAAAATTTACTTTGAATCTTTCAGACATAAGTATTTTTTTCATCTGTATTTACATACATATTGTTTGTATTTGTCATTATCTTTTATGTATTTCAACTTGAATAATAAAATATTTCAATAAAAAATGTAACCTTTATCATTAGTTGATAAAAGGCTTAAAAGCAATTCAAAAACATCTGTCCCGGAGTAACATTTCAGAGAAAACTGCTAATACACCAAAAAAAATGCACACTGATTACAATCAGAAAACTGTTGACTTCAATGGCAGTTTCCTGTTAGCAATTACAACAGATAAGAGGGTAAATAAATAATTTTTCTATACACCATATTACCCCATAGAATAATGTGTTGCCATATTAAGCAGTGATTTTGTAGCCAAAGGGTTAAAGACTTTGCTTCAAACATTATTTCTGCATTCAGTTTGCAGATTGCCTTAGAATCACTAACTCTATTTGATACTTATCAGTGCTATAATTTTGGGGCAATTATGTGTTACAAAAGATTTCTTTGAAGAGACATGTATTTTCATGATTGAGTTAAATCATGTACTGTACTTATAAAAAAAAACACAAAATCCAATTTACTAATATCTCTTGAGCACTATATGGCAACAATGTTTGTAACAATGTTATATATTGTTGCAAACACTACTGCTGTATAGTTTTTACAAAACATGCATGCTTCTGAGCCTACCTAGATATGCTCTAATGTAGCGACACTTAGTTTCAACAAAGGATATCAAGAAAAAAGGCAAGGAAGGTAAAAATATAGTGCTCAAGATACGTGCACTCTTCTGAGCCTACCTCAATATTCTCTCATAGGAAAGAGCTAAGTTTCAACTACGAGTTCCAAGAGAATGAGAAACATTTGATAATATAAGTAATTTTAAAATTTCTTTTTAATAGCATGCTCTCACTTTAATTGTAACATACTTTTCCCTTTAAATCATTTACAAAATGGTGCTAGGAAATATTATTAACCCTTTTTGGTAAGTAGTTATGTTACAGCTTACCTTGCAATAGAAACTTCTATCAGGGCAGGACCTCTTTTTATAGACTTTTCCCTTCTAACCTCAGCTAATGCATGTATTCACCACATAAAAGATTTGCTATATAAATACACTTTCTTCTATATAAATGATAAAGGGACAGTCTACTTCAATATTTGTATTGTTTAAAAATATAGATAACGCCTTTACTACCCATTCCCCAGCCTTGCACAACCAACATTGTTTTATTAAAGGGACAGTGAAGTTAAAATTAATCTTCAATGGACTGGATAGAGCATGGTATTTTAAACAACTTTCCAATTTACTTCTGTTATCAATTTCCTTAGTTCTCTTGGTATCCTTTGTTAAGAGTAATCTTAGGTTAGTTTAGGAGTGTGCACGTGCCTCTAGTCATCTTGTAGCAGTGTTCGCAACATTGTTTACGGCAAAGTTATACATAGATTAAAAAACACTACTGCTATAGACTGCTAAAGACGTGCATGCTCCTGAGTTCCTATCAGGCCATCTAGCTTTACTTTTTAACAAAGGATATCAAGAGAACAAAGTAAATTTGGTAATAGAAGTAAATTGGAAAGTTGTTTTAAATCACATGCTCTATCTGAACCATGACAGCTTCATTTTGACTTTACTGTCCCTTTAATATATTTTATCACCTTTAAAGGGACAGTCTACTCCAAAATTGTTATTGTTTAAAACAATAGATAAAACCTTTACTACCCATTCCACAGCTTTGCACAACCAACATTGTTATATTAATATACTTCCTAATCTTTAAAGGGACATTCTACTCCAAAGCATGTATGTGTGTAAAAAGGTAGATAATGCCTTAACTATCCAGATTTGCATAACCAGCATTGTTATATTAATATACTTTATAGCATTTAAACCTCTCAATTTCTGCCTGTTTGTAAGTCCCTACAGGCCGCCTTTATCTTAGGGCATTTTTATGGCTTTTCACAGCAAGGCACTGTTGTTCATGTGTGCCACATAGATAACATTGTGCTCACTCCATGGAGTTATTCATGGGTCTGCACTAATTGTCTAAAATGCAAGTCTATAAATAGGACTGAGAAGGCTTAGCTATAAGGTTATCACAGAGGTAAAAAGTTAATTAATATAACAGTGTTGGTCATGCAAATTTGTTTTTGGAGTAGAATGTCCCTTTAAGTGACAATTTAGTTAAATTGTTCAAATCAAATGCTCTCATGACTAGTATTTTGTTATCTCAGATATACTTCCCTGCAAAGTACTGTAATTACAGAGTAATAAGTGTAACCAAACCAGTCATTATTTCCCACCACAGCAACTTAAAAAAGAACAGATTAAAAGACTGGCTGAAGTATCATAAAAGTGTCAAACTCTCAAAAGGTTTTAGGATTCAGAACGATCTGTAAACTACAATATATTAAAAGCAATATTTTCAAATAATGTATCCATTTAAATATACATTAAAGTGTCCTTGTAATAATTACAAAATATTTGTAAAATAATATTAATAATACATATTTTAAACACATTTATATCTGTCATTGTGTCAGTAACATTTTGCAGGTTTTTATTGTTTTAGTGAGGTTTAGGGATATAATCATGGAGAGGGTACTTTATCATGTTTACCTTGTCTTGTTTGCTCTGGCCAATCAGTGACCAGATGTAAATAAGCCCCTAAAGTGATAACATCTACCACTGTTTAAAATGTAGAAGAAGAACTCTCAGTTGTCACATATTTTGAAGGATGTTCCCAATTTCTGGGTCTTCAAACCTGAGAATGGTCCAGCTCTGCAAGTAAAGGAACAACTTACTGTAAAATTGTTTCTCCCTTCATGTGTTTCTATTGATTTGTTATAACAACTGCAGAGTATAGAAGGTGTCATTTCTTCTGCTGGCTATGTTTTCACATTATATATATATATATATATATATATATATATATATATATATATATATATATATATATATATATATATAGTATATATAAATGTTTGTGTTTTGAGACACATGAGAAATCATAGAATAAAGCAGTTACACTGCACTGTGGGCACTGATAACAGCTAAAGTAAAAAGATGATTTGGTTGTGTGCTCTGTAAATCTGCCCTTCTGCCCTATAATGTGATTTACTGTGCACACCAGGCACTTCCCAAGAGCATTCCTATGAAATATAAACTGCCGGGCACTGCACCTGCATCAACCCTAATTCCACCACTACTAACAGTGGCTCTGGGGGCAATTGCCCTCCTGCCTGCCCCCTCACCCACTCCAACCATGCTGTATCTGAACCATGAAAGTTGACTTTTTACTTTTATGTCCCTTTAATACTGCTGTTATGTAAGTTTACAAGCTACTAGTGCAAACATTTAAATGTGGTTTTCTTTTTAAGAATTGTAAGCTATCTGTAATGGCTATGCTGGTGGCATTGAACTTTAGAGCACTCTATCACTAACCACACATCCACCACACAATGCTTTGTTTATCTAAATAGCAGAGTTATGCTCTCCAGAGTCCATTACAAGGTTAATGCTTTGCAACAGACAGAAGGTTGTATTAACCCCTGCTGACCAAGTAATATTCCCATCACATAAATAAAGCTATGCTGGTGGATGAGAAATCATTGTCTTCTATTTATGCTGATCTTGTATTTTAGGTTTATTTTGTGATGTACAAATTGCATATTTTAGTTGATTACTGTTGTGCGACATCTCAGAGCATTATAATTTAATTAAAGCAGGTTTAATTTTTTAGAAAGAGTGTATCATTTAAAAAAACCTTTCTATATTACTTCCATTATCATTTTTATGTGCACACTTTCTGAGGCACCAATTCCTAATAAGCACATTTGAAAGTTCACAGTATATACTGTACACATTTGAGTCTGTAAGTGGCTTATGGCTGTCACATGATACAGTGTACAGGGTAATGAATGAAAACTTTGTAATTTGTCAGAAAAACAAAATCTACTTTATTTGAAATTCAAAAAATTAAAAGTAAATTATATTATATTGTCTTTTTTTAATTTTTGTTGATTATGCAATTCTACTGTATTTTAAAGGGACACATTTCTAAATACAATGTTTAGTTTTGTGTAATGAAACAACTTTGCAATATATATATATTTTTGTGTGTTTAAAACTTTTTTATTGAGTTTTTCACATGGTACAAAGAACAAAGTACAGAAAGTGAGAATATCATTATCTTGTGCAGTTACAATAGTTTGTTCAATACAGTTGTGTACGTTGCTAAGATAATTGCATAAAATATAATCTATCCGTAATTATCCTCAAACCTCTTTTATAATAAACATAATAACAAGAACAGAAAAAAGAAAAAAACAAGTTGCGATGTGACAGAGTTCATATACATATAGTCCTATTGCAAATGGAAATGATGGACTTAGTTGAAATAGTTGCCAAGATCTATAGATACAGTATCAGGTATCACATTGCTTAGCTTCTTTAAATAACAATGAATTGCCCTCAAGAGGGTCGGCGTCAGGGGGTAGTCTCAGCACTGATGATCATAAAAAAGGGGGGTGTATGTTTTTGGGGTTTTCAGGTGTGCGGTCAAGACAACATAGCCTGTTAGTTTCAACTCATCTTTAATATACCGCCTCTCCCATGGAGTGTCCCTAGAGCTAGGAGGTTGGAATCGAGTACCGGTGTCCAACTCCATCGGCCAGGGGGTACATACTCAGATTAAACATCTACACAAGATTCTATTATGGTGCATCTCTCCTATATAGATAATTAGTTTCCCAGTAGAACACTATCTCAGCATAGAAATCAAATCTATCCATCGAATAATAGTAATACCTTTCTAGTTTCAGGTTAGTAGTCATCTGTGTGACCCACATATTCATTGTCGGGGGAGATTCTGATTTCCACATCCGTGGAATCACCTGTTTGGCACTACAGATTGCTAGTTGTAAGAGAGCTTCATGTTGTTTGGAAGGTAGTCTAGGGGTAACATTAAATAAATACACTAATGGATCTAAGTCAAACTCACATTCTAGGATTTTACTAATTGTAGAATGTATGTCAGCCCAGAACTGGTTAATCTTTGGGCATGTCCACCACAGGTGATATGGAGATCCCTGTTCTGCACATCTACGCCAGCAGCAGTCTGAGGCTTGGGGGAAGATGTATTTCAGATGTTGTGGTGTAAGATACCACCTGAGTAGAAATTTTTAGTTTGTTTCTAGAAGTGATGCTGAGTGGGCCACTCTACTCATTTTGCAAAATATTGCCGCCCACTCATCCTCACTCAAGGTGTAAGGTAGCTCTTTGTGCCAAGACATTATGGTTTTGGTATGCATGATCGTGGGTGGATTATTTAAAAGTGCATAGAGAGTTGAAATTGTATAAGGGGGTGTCTCTTCAGCACAGCACAGTTTCTCAAATACAGTGAGGTCTCTGACTAAAAGGTGTTTTTGTCTATGGGTATCAAAGAAATGCCTCAGCTGGAAGTATCTGAACCATTGTGTGAAGTGCATAATGTGCAGCAACGAGAGGTTTTGTTTGGAGATTAAGTTCCCTGAGTCAATAATGTCGTGGAAAGGCAATAGGCTGTGTATATTAGATGGTTGTGTAGACTTAAGGGGGAGACCTATTGGGAATTCTGAGTTAGACAGAACTGTCATCAGTGGAGATGGGATCGAGGAGATATGAGTATATTTATGGATCAGGCTGAGCCACAGATCTAGGGTTTCTTTGATAATTGTGAATTTTTTATGGAGTTCGGGTGATTATTTGGCTGTTGCCAGCAAAAAACACCTAACTGGGGTGTAGCCGTGATCGAATGTTCTAAGCGGATCCACAATCCACCGCTGTCAACCGCATATGTACACCAGTCAAGGACTCTACGAATAAACACTGCTGCTCTATATTTTGCCATATCAGGAACTCCTAAGCCTCTGTTCAGATTGGTCATATACAATGTGCTTTTGGCTATTCTGGGAGGCTTTTTTTCCCAGATGTATGAGTTATTCATGCTTTGTAGTTTGGGTATGTAAGTTTCCAGGAGGGGATTTGGTAGGGTTTGGAATATGTAAAGGAATTTGGGGAGGAGTGTCATTTTGACAACATTAATTCTACCTATCCATGAAATGTTTTTGTTCAGCCAGCTAGAGATCTCCCTAGTTAAAGAAGAGCATCATAATTAAGTTCTACTAGTCATTGGGGACAGGTCATTAGGTGTACTCCGAGGTACTTTAGGGATGATGTTTGGATTAAGTATGGGGTCTGTTGTGCCAATTTCAGTGTCTCCCTTTCAGTGAGGTTAGCCACTAAGATTTCTGATTTGGTTAGGTTAACAGAATAATTAGACACTCTACCATAATCTTCAAGAGTGGTTTGCGCTGCGGACAGAGAGGATCTGGGTGAGTTCAGTGTTAATAATAAATCGTCCATGTAGAGTGCTAACTTATACTGGGTATTATCTAGAGTGATTCCCTGAACCTCTGGGTTTGTGCGCAAGGCAGATGCAACTACCTCCATTGCTAACACGAATAATAGTGGTGACAGAGGGCACCCATTTCTAGTTCCATTTTGAATTTGGAAGGGCTCTGACAGGATACTATTAACCCATATTCTGGCTGTAGGAGAAGAATATAGTGGGAATATGCCATTTATGAAGCTGTCCGGGTGGCCAAATTTTTCTAGGGTCAATTTAAGAAAGGTCCAATCAAGTCGGTCGAAAGCTTTTTCAGCATCAGTAGATAGTAATATAAAAGGGATAGAAGGGAGAGAAAAAAGGAGGCGCCACAATAGTGTGAGATCGTAGGTATAAGGGACCCCCACAAAACGATACAGGATCACTTACTAGATTATAAGCACTTGAGAAGTGCCACAGGTGCAGGCTGAACTATTAAAAGCTGTCCAGCGAGCTTATCCTCTCGATCCAATAGCCCAAGGGTAAAATTCAGATTCCCCCACATGTACTGGGGTCGGAGATGAGCCAAGTATTGATATGGATTCCCTTCCGCTAAAGTTCAGAATCTGCACAATGCATATCGATCGAACACACAACACGCCCAAATTTACTACAAGTTAACGCCCCAATTTTTACGTCACAACGACAGTCGTTGTGACGTAAAAATTGGGGCGTTAACTTGTAGTAAATTTGGGCGTGTTGTGTGTTCGATCGATATGCATTGTGCAGATTCTGAACTTTAGCGGAAGGGAATCCATATCAATACTTGGCTCATCTCCGACCCCAGTACATGTGGGGGAATCTGAATTTTACCCTTGGGCTATTGGATCGAGAGGATAAGCTCGCTGGACAGCTTTTAATAGTTCAGCCTGCACCTGTGGCACTTCTCAAGTGCTTATAATCTAGTAAGTGATCCTGTATCGTTTTGTGGGGGTCCCTTATACCTACGATCTCACACTATTGTGGCGCCTCCTTTTTTCTCTCCCTTCTATCTGCAGATCATCGCTGGTGCCATCAGCCTTGGAAGGAGTGTTTGCTGCCGCATACCCGCTAATTAGTGGACATCCGGAGGAAAGAATCTCCATTACATGAACTGTGTATAAGGACTATACGTACACTCTATAGTACCTGGGTACCTTATTGTATGTATCCTGTATTGCTATGCAATATCTTCACCAATATGTCTTTAATATCTCTTGTTACTATTGTGTGTTTTTAATATCACTCGCATTGATAGTTACTTGGTCTTAGCAACATTGTGTTTGTTGTTTGAGGTATATTGATATCGTGCTCTCTATTAGAAGGACACAATATATATCACTTTTTGGCACTGTATTTTACGCTTAATTGCGTCCACATATACCATATTGTTTTTTATAATTATATTTATTTTTTATATATATATTTTTTTATATATATATATCCAATACCAGTTTTGTATCACACAATAAGTATAGTTGTGAATTTATATCACGCACATCTCAAATTCCTTGTCCTCTGTTGAAGAGGGTACTAAGGATACTGAGATATATATAAAAAAATTTATATGTCCTTTTTTTGTATGCACTTTATTTGTGTGCACCATTTCTAGGCGCCTTCACTTTTCTATATCACATTTTTTTTTTTTTTTTTTTAATATAAAAGGGAGTTTTTGTACTTTAGAATACTGTAGGAGATGAAGGACTCTAACAGTATTTTCTTTCGCCTCTCTCCACTGTAGTATATTTTATTTTTTATTTTGTCCCCTTTAGATGTAATTTAGCTTTGAAAATTGAGCAATTTTTACTTCTCATAAAAAGCCCCCTGCTATCTTCACAATGATAACCCTACTACATATCTACACTAACTGGCTTTAACTGATAACAAGTGCAAAACAGAGTACTTTATACTAACTTATGACTAGCCTTGTTGTCTGCAGACTCAAGCCCAAATAAGGAAAATGATGGATGGGGTTTGGCTATTGATAAATAATTGCTGTAAAAAAGGATTTTAAAAACATTTAGACTTGGTTTATATGTTCTATAGCAACAGAACTGAAATGTCCTGTAACAACAAGGTGTTTTCTGTCCCTTTAAATGAATACTGCCTCTGCTTTACTGGTGCCTGTATTACAAAAAAAAATGATGTTTTTAAGGACAGAGTTTTTAAAACAGCAAATAAATAAAATAACTGAAATACACTTTAAATGTCCTCTTTATAGAGGAAATTAATGTTAGCTACAATGTCCCTTTAAAGGGACAGTATACACCAATTTACATACAACTGCATGTACTACTATAAAGAACAATATGCACAGATACAGATCTAAAAATCCAGCATAAAACATTTTTAAAAACTGACTTAGAAGCTCCCAGTTTAGCACTGTTGATGAGTTTAGATTGGGACACCCACTGAAAGGGGCTGGGAAAGAGGAACAGCAGACACTCCCCTTCCCCTGCATATGAAAAGACCCATTACACAACCAGGAGTCTGTATACATCAATATACATCTAAAACTTTGGGGCTTGGTTAAGAGTTTGACAATCAGCACAATATTATTTAAAAATAAGCAAAACTATACATTTTTACAAAAACACACCCAGATGGGCTATATAAATGGATCATCTACAAAACATTTATGCAAAGAAAAATCTAGTGTACAATGCCTCTTTAACATCTTAGCAGGGATAAACCACAGGGGAAGACTGTTTTCCTTAAAATGTTATATTGTCACTAGAATGTTCCTTTAAGTATTTAAAGTTTGGTCTGTCACGTGCATTTTGTGTACAAATGAAGTGTGAGGTAAATGGGTTAAGCCTGTCTTCATGTATTGCACAAAAATGACCAGACATACCAATGCAGTTACTCAGTACCCAGAATATTACACCATATCATCACAAAAAAGAATAACATGTCTGATATCATTGCTAATATTGGTAAAAATGTTAAGTGAACAATTAAAGTAATTACCTACCTCAGCTGCGAAAGATAAAAGAAATAGAATGATCCAATGAAAATACACAGAGAGCAGTAATGGCAGTTTAATGTCATCTAAAGCAAATGGGGGAGGGGTGCGCTCAAAGAACAGAGCGGTGAGTAGGACTATCTATAATAGCTATAATAGCTAAAAAGGCTGGAAAAAAATGTTTTCACACTGTGTAAAATTATAGTGCGATAAAATAATATTAAAAGCTCATTGAATAATGACAACCAATGTTTGACCTATAGGTACTATCGATTGAGTGGTTTGCCGTGATATATGGCAGTTAATAAGGTGGCGGATATTATACTAGTAGGTCCTCAATAGGTGGTGTACAATATAGATGTGATGTGATACAAAATGGTGTATAGATACACTGTGAATATATACACTGTGATCCAAAAAAAATATTCAAAAAAGCAATATTCGAAGTGTAGAAAAAAGACAGGTGCATATAATGAGTAAAATATATTTTACTACAAAAGATTAGTAAATCTGTTATACAGATATATGTGTATAGGTAAATACATCCAGGTTATTTAAAACAAATACGCAATTGGTAGATATGTTGGCACATATTAAAGTGAAGGTAAAGTTTATTAAATTCAAGTATATGAATTATTTATTTGACCATATAATAAGCTAATCGCTAACTTTATTTAATATATATTTTTATATTTTGAATGTATTTATGTCTATGTATTTACCTACCGCGTCTAAGATATCTCCTCCCAACCTCTATTTCCGGATACTAGGTGCTGTGACGTATAGAGCGGTCCCACCCGCTCTATACGTAAGATCAGAAGCGTGTTACATTCAAAATGCGCATGCGCAAATTGACTATCAATCACTAATGCGCATGCGATAGTCGGCGAAACAGATAAAAAAAAGGGGAACGCGCTTCTACTCAGAAATGAAGACTGTAGCGCATGAGCATAGCATCAAGTAGGCGGATGACGTGTGGTCACGGCCGCCTATCGGCCAGATTTTCAACTGGCTGATCGAAAAACGTGACCAGGATATTAAAAAAAAAAAAAAAAAAAAAAACGGGTTGATTTTGCGTAGCTGAAAAAGGGGAACTAAAACCAAGATAACTGTATTTATAATAAATATTTTAAAAAATCATGAATGAAACTCCTATTTATTTGTAACATAGAATTTGATTGTGGATCAGCGTCAAGGTAACTTTACCTTCACTTTAATACATGAACAAATAAAAAAAATGAACAGATAAAATGATACACTATGTCGTTAAAATTAACTTGTGAGCATAGACAGAAAAAGCGCTAAGAATAGCTGATATGTTAAAAGGACACTCTTGTCCGTATATATTGGAGTCCTTGAAAAGATATCACAATTGCAGTTCAGCGTGAAGTGTGAAAGTTTAAAAGTTGAGGCCACAACTATTTGTATGGGATCCAAGGAGCTAACATCCAATATATGTAGCTTGTTATATCCCGTAGTTAAAATTGAGTAATACAAAGTTATTTGGGTGCTCACCCCTACCGGACTACCGATATCCCTTACCTCCTCTTCAAATTTCGTGGGTTATGGGAAGGCTGTAACTGACCCGGGATGGTGTCTCTGTTCGGCGTTTAGCCGTGTAACTGTGATGGTTTGTAAGCGTCTCACCTTTGAATTTCCCGGTCAGTCCTTCCTACCCTGACGTTTACACAGAGTAGTCACGTGGTCCTCGGAGGTGCAATCGGATAGCCGGGTCGTTGGGGGAGTGGTGCAATAGCGGTTCTGTAAGGTTTTCTCGCTGGAGCCAAATTCGGTCACACTAGATTGTCAGAATCTACGCGTTTCAGCGCTGGGTATGCGCCTTTATCAAGACTTCCTATCAGCTATTCTTAGCGCTTTTTCTGTCTATGCTCACAAGTTAATTTTAACGACATAGTGTATCATTTTATCTGTTCATTTTATCTGTTCATTTTTTTTTATTTGTTCATGTATTAATATGTGCCAACATATCTACCAATTGCGTATTTGTTTTAAATAACCTGGATGTATTTACCTATACACATATATCTGTATAACAGATTTACTAATCTTTTGTAGTAAAATATATTTTACTCATTATATGCACCTGTCTTTTTTCTACACTTCGAATATTGCTTTTTTGAATATTTTTTTTGGATCACAGTGTATATATTCACAGTGTATCTATACACCATTTTGTATCACATCACATCTATATTGTACACCACCTATTGAGGACCTACTAGTATAATATCCGCCACCTTATTAACTGCCATATATAACGGCAAACCACTCAATCGATAGTACCTAATATAGGTCAAACATTGGTTGTCATTATTCAATGAGCTTTTAATATTATTTTATCGCACTATAATTTTACACAGTGTGAAAACACTTTTTTTCCAGCCTTTTTAGCTATTATAGTTATTATAGATAGTCCTACTCACCGCTCTGTTCTTTGAGCGCACCCCTCCCCCATTTGCTTTAGATTACTACATTTTCTGATACTGGGAGCATATCAGAATTAGGGGTTGCCCAGTTGAGCCCTGCACTTATATCACCACACACACATTAGCATTTTCAGTTTAATGTCATCATACATCTTTTAGTTCTCAGGGGACAAACAACGTACCTGATGATGCCAGCATTATATCCATAAAATGTGGCAAAGCTATTCTGTATAGACACTATTTAGAATGTCAGCTTTTACATTCCAACATTCTAATTGGGTCATCAGTGTGCATTTACTACAGGGACACACTCACAATCACATTTATGTGTGTGTGTGTCCCTGTAGTACTATAGTCCTAATTCTATACTTTACATACGGCTAGATTACGAGTTTTGCGGTATGAGTGAAAAAGCAGCGTTAAGGCTCTTTTTCACTACCGCTGGTATTACGAGTCTTGCAGGTATTTCTGTACCACACACCTTTTTGGCCGTAACGCAACGTAATTACCGCATCTTTCAAAAAGTCCTTTTTCAATGGGACTTCCATAGTGCCGGTATGACGAGTTTGCCTGGGAGGCCAAAAAGTGAGCGGTACCGTCAAGATCCATACCGAAAGTCAGTAGTTATAAAACTCATAGCTAAAGTGCTAAAAAGTACACTAACACCCATAAACTACCTATTAACCCCTAAACCGAGGCACTCTCACATCGCAAACACTAAAATAAAATTATTAACCCCTAATCTGCCCGACATCGCCGCCACTATATTAAACATATTAACCCCTAAACCGCCACACTCACAAACACTAGTTAAATATTATTAACCCCTAATCTGCCGCCCCTAACATCACCGCCACCTACCTACATTTATTAACCCATAATCTGCCGCCCCCAACATCGCCACTATACTAAATTTATTAACCCCTAAATCTAAGTCTAACCCTAACCCTAACACCCCCTAAATTAAATATAATCAAAATAAATCTAAATAAAAATTACTATCATTACATAAATAATTCCTATTTAAAACTAAATACTTACCTGTAAAATAAACCCTAAGCTAGCTACAATATAACTAATTGTTATTAATTAAAGGTGAAAATCAGCCAATCAGCCAATAGAATGCAAGCTCAATCCTATTGGCTGATTGGATCAGCTAATAGGATTGAAGCTCAATCCTATTGGCTGATTGCATCAGCCTATAGGATTTTTTCACCTTTAATTCTGATTGGCTGATAGAATTCTATCAGCCAATCAGAATTCAAGGGACGCCATCTTGGATGACGTCATTTAAAGGAACCTTCATTCTGCAAGAAGACGTCGATTGAAGAGGATGCTCCGCGCCAGATGTCTTGAAGATGGAGCCGCTCCGCGCCGGATGGATGAAGATAGAAGATGCCATCTGGATGAAGACTTCTGCCCGGTTGGATGAAGACTTCTGCCCGGTTGGATGAAGATTTCTGCCGCTTCGTTGAGGACTTCTGCTGGCTTCGTTGAGGATGGATGTCGGGTCTTCAAAAACTGTAAGTAGATCTTCGGGGGTTAGTGTTAGGCTTTTTTAAGGGTTTATTGGGTGGGTTTTATTTTTAGATTAGGGGTTTGGGCACTTGAAAAAGAGCTAAATGCCCTTTTAAGGGCAATGTCCATCCAAATGCCTTTTTCAGGGCAATGGGGAGCTTAGGTTTTTTTAGTTAGGATTTTATTTGGGGGGTTGGTTGTGTGGGTGGTGGGTTTTACTGTTGGGGGGTTGTTAGGTGTAAACTTAAATTTAGTTTCCCCATAGGAATCAATGGGGCTGCTTTACGGAGCTTTATGCTGCTTTATTGCAGGTGTTAGGCTTTTTTCTCTTGTAAGGTGTATCCAGTCCACGGGTTCATCCATTTGTTCAGTATTTTAATTTCTAGAGAAATGAATAAGTTCTAGAAAATGCTGACAGAGCCTTGTGTATTTGAGGTAAGCTAGATGCAGTGATTTAACAATGACTGGGATCATGCTTACAAAACAGGGTAATACTCATGTTAATACTCATATTACTTAGTGACAAAACGTTTACATGTTTTCATAAATAGAAAGTTTTTTCTCTGAGGGAGATAAGTCTTTATTTGGGGCCTAGTTTCCACATGGCTAGTCAGATACTCCTTGGAGTACTTTCTTAAGGCCCCTCTGACATCCAGTACATGGTGGGAGGGGCCTATTTTCACGCTCTAGATGCACAGTTTCCTGCAGACTGAGACATCCAGCTTCCCTAGAGGAGTCCTCTGGCATCTGAGGACCATCATAAAGGGTTTATTTCTTCACTAAATCGTATTTGAGGGCAGGTAGGAGCCTCAGCAGAGCTGTGGCAAGGTGCTCAACCATCTTTTACCGGTGGTTAACGTTTTTTAAATCCGGTTTGGGGGCTAAGGGGTTAATCATCCATTTGCAAGTGGGTGCAATGTTGCTTTAGTTCCTTACACATACTGTAAAAATTTTGAAGACTTTACTGTATTTTTACACTGTTTTGCAGTTTAAGTGCTAGTTTTTTTCTCTTAAAGGCACAGTAACGTTTTTGTTTGCTGTTTCACCTTTATTAAAGTGTTTTCCAAGCTTGCTTGTCTCATTACTAGTCTGTTAAACATGTCTGACATAGAGGAAACTCCTTGTTCAATATGTTTGGAAGCCATTGTGGAACCCCCTCTTAGAATGTGTACCAAATGTACTGAAATTTCTATAAACTATAAAGACCATATTATGGCACTTAAAGATTTATCTACAGAGGATTCTCTGACTGAAAAAAGGGAGATTATGCCATCTAGCTCTCCCCACGTGTCAGAACCTATAACTCTCAAGTGACGCCAAGTACATCTAGCGCGTCTAATTCTTTTACCTTACAGGACATGGCGGCAGTTATGAATGCTACCCTCTCAGAGGTATTGTCCAAACTGCCAGGGTTACTAGGAAAGCGAGACAGCTCTGGGGCTAGAACAAATACAGAGCTTTCTGACGCTTTAATACCTGTGTCCGATATACCCTCACAATACTCAGAAGCCGAGGCAGGAGAGCTTCTATCTGTGGGTGACATTTCAGACTCAGGGAAGGCGTTGCTTCAGTCTGATTCTGAAATGACAGCGTTTAAATTTAAGCTTGAACACCTCCGCTTATTGCTTAGGGAGGTTTTAGCGACTCTGGATGACTGTGAACCCGTTGTAGTTCCAGAGAAATTGTGTAAGATGGACAAATACTTTGCAGTGCCTGTTTACACTGATATTTTTCCAGTCCCTAAGAGGTTTTTGGAAATTATTACTAAGGAATGGGATAGACCAGGTGTGCCGTTCTCTCCCCCTCCTGCTTTTAAAAAGATGTTTTCCATAGATGCCGCCATACGGGACTCGTGGCAGACGGTCCCTAAGGTGGAGGGAGCAGTCTCTACCCTAGCTAAGCGTACTACTATCCCTGTCGAGGACAGTTGTGCTTTCCTAGATCCTATGGATAAAAAATTGGAGGGTCTCCTTAAGAAATTTTTTATACATCAAGGTTTTATTCTCCAGCCTCTTGCATGCATTGCCCCAGTTACTGCTGCAGCGGCTTTCTGGTTCGAGTCTCTTGAGGAGGCTCTACAGGTGGAGACCCCGTTAGATGATATTTTAGACAGGATTAAAGCTCTTAAGTTAGCTAATTCCTTTATCTCTGACGCGGTTTTTCATTTAACCAAGCTAACGGCTAAGAATTCAGGTTTTGCCATTCTGGCGCGTAGGGCGCTATGGCTTAAGTCCTGGTCAGCAGACGTTACTTCAAAGTCTAAGCTTCTTAACATCCCCTTCAAGGGACAGACCCTATTCGGGCCTGGTCTGAAGGAGATCATTTCTGATATTACTGAAGGAAAAGGTAACGCCCTTCCTCAGGATAGGTCCAATAAGTTAAGGACCAAACAGAATAATGTGGCGCAGCTTCAGCTTCCTCTAATGCAAAACAAGAGGGAAATTTCGCCTAGTCCAAACCAGTCTGGAGACCTAACCAGGCTTGGAATAAGGGGAAGCAGGCCAAAAAACCTGCGGCTGCCTCTAAGACAGCATGAAGGAGTAGCCCCCGATCCGGGACCAGATCTAGTGGGGGGCAGACTTTCTTTCTTCGCTCAGGCTTGGGCAAGAGACGTCCAGGATCCCTGGGCACTAGAGATTGTTTCCCAGGGATATCTTCTGGAATTCAAAGGTTCATCTCCAAAGGGGAGATTTCACCTCTCACAACTATCTGCAAACCAGATAAAGAGAGAGGCATTCTTACGTTGCATTCAAGACCTTCTGGTTATGGGAATGATCCACCCAGTTCCAAGGGAGGAACAGGGGCAGGGCTTCTATTCAAACCTGTTTATAGTTCCCAAAAAAGAGGGAACGTTCAGACCAATCTTGGATCTCAAGATCCTAAACAAATTTCTCAGGGTCCCATCTTTCAAGATGGAGACAATCCGAACCATCCTCCCTATGATCCAGGAGGGTCAATATATGACTACCGTGGACTTAAAGGATGCTTATCTCCACATTCCGATTCACAGAGATCATCATCAGTTCCTCAGGTTCACCTTCCTAGACAGGCATTACCAGTTTGTGGCTCTTCCCTTCGGGTTAGCCACGGCGCCAAGAATCTTTACAAAGGTTCTAGGGTCTCTGCTGGCGGTTCTATGGCCGCGGGGCATAGCGGTGGCTCCTTACCTAGATGACATCCTGATCCAGGCGTCGACTTTTTAAATCGCCAAGTCCCATACGGACATTGTTCTGGCCTTTCTGAGGTCTCACGGGTGGAAGGTGAACAGAGAAAAGAGTTCACTCTCCCCTCTCACAAGAGTCTCCTTCCTAGGAACTCTGATAGATTCACTAGAAATGAAAATTTTTCTGACAGAGGTCAGGATATCAAAGCTTCTAACTTCTTGCCATGCTCTTCATTCCACTTCTCGGCCGTCAGTAGCTCAGTGTGTGGAAATGATCAGCCTGATGGTAGCGGCAATGGACATAGTTCCGTTTACCCGCCTACATCTCAGACCACTGCAACTTTGCATGCTCAATCAGTGGGATGGGGACTACACAGATTTGTCTCCTCTGTTAAATCTGGATCAAGAGACCAGGGATTCTCTTCTCTGGTGGTTATCTCGGGTCCATCTGTCCAGGGGAATGAGTTTACGCAGGCCAGAGTGGACTATAGTGACCACAGATGCCAGCCTTTTGGGCTGGGGCACAGTCTGGAATTCCCTGAAGGCTCAGGGTTCGTGGACTCAGGAGGAGGCCCTCCTTCCGATAAACATTCTGGAGCTAAGAGCGATATTCAATGCTCTTCAGGCTTGGCCTCAACTTGCTGCGGTCAGATTCATCTGATTTCAGTCGGACAATATCACGACTGTAGCCTATATCAACCATCAGGGGGGAACAAGGAGTCCCCTGGCAATGATGGAGGTTTCCAAGATAATTCTTTGGGCAGAGGTTCACTCTTGCCATCTCTCAGCTATCCATATCCCAGGAGTAGAGAACTGGGAGGCGGACTTTCTAAGTCGGCAGACTTTTCATCTGGGGGAGTGGGAGCTCCATCTGGAGGTATTTGCCCAGCTGATTCAACTATGGGGCAAACCAGAACTGGATCTGATGGCGTCTTGTCAGAACGCCAAGCTTCCTCGTTACGGGTCCAGGTCAAGGGATCCCCAGGCAATGCTGATAGATGCTCTAGCAGTGCCCTGGTCCTTCAGTCTGACTTATGTGTTTCCACCATTTCCTTTCCTCCCTCGTCTGATTGCCAAGATCAAGCAAGAGAGAGCTTAGGTGATTTTGATAGCACCTGCGTGGCCACGCAGGATTTGGTATGCAGATCTGGTGGACATGTCTTCCTTTCCACCTTGGACTCTGCCGCTGAGGCAGGACCTTCTACTCCAAGGTCCATTCAAACATCCAAATCTAATTTCTCTGGGTCTGACTGCTTGGAGATTGAACGCTTGATTTTATCAAAACGTGGTTTCTCCGAGTCGGTCATTGATACCTTAATTCAGGCTCGAAAGCCTGTCACCAGGAAAATATATCATAAGATATGGTGTAAATATCTTCATTGGTGTGAATCCAAGGGTTACTCATGGAGTAAGGTCAGGATTCCTAGGATATTATCTTTTCTCCAAGAAGGATTGGAAAAGGGATTATCGGCTAGCTCCTTAAAGGGACAGATTTCTGCTCTGTCTATTCTTTTGCACAAGCGCCTGGCTGATGTTCCAGACGTTCAGGCGTTTTGTCAGGCTTTGGTTAGAATCAGGCCTGTGTTTAAACCTGTTGCTCCGCCATGGAGTTTAAATTTAGTTCTTAAAGTTCTTCAAGGGGTTCCGTTTGAACCTTTGCATTCCATAGATATCAAGCTGTTATCTTGGAAAGTTCTGTTCCTAGTAGCTATCTCTTCGGCTTGAAGAGTTTCAGAGTTATCTGCCTTACAGTGTGATTCCCCTTATCTGCTCTTCCATGCAGATAAGGTAGTTTTGCGTACCAAACCTGGGTTTCTTCCTAAGGTGGTATCTAATAAGAATATCAATCAGGAAATTGTTGTTCCGTCTCTGTGTCCTAATTCTTCTTCAAAGAAGGAACGTCTGTTACACAATCTTGACGTGGTTCGTGCTTTAAAGTTTTATTTACAAGCTACTAAGGATTTTCGTCAAACATTTGCATTGTTTGTTGTCTATTCTGGAAAGAGGAGAGGCCAAAAGGCTTCGGCAACTTCTCTTTCTTTTTGGCTGAGAAGCATAATCCGTTTAGCTTATGAGACTGCTGGCCAGTGGCCAGCAGCCTCCTGAAAGAATTACAGCTCATTCTACTAGAGCGGTAGCTTCCACATGGGCTTTTAAACATGAGGCCTCTGTTGAACAGATTTGTAAGGCGGCGACTTGGTCTTCGCTTCATACTTTTTCTAAATTCTACAAATTTGATACTTTTGCTTCCTCGGAGGCTATTTTTGGGAGAAAGGTCTTACAGGCAGTGGTGCCTTCCGTTTAAGTTCCTGCCTTGTCCCTCCCTTCATCCGTGTCCTAAAGCTTTGGTATTGGTATCCCACAAGTAATGGATGAACCCGTGGACTGGATACACCTTACAAGAGAAAACAAAATTTATGCTTAACTGATAAATTTCTTTCTCTTGTGGTGTATCCAGTCCACGGCCCGCCCTGTCACTTTAAGGCAGGTGTTTTTATTTTTAAAACTACAGTCACCACTGCATCCTATAGTTTCTCCTTTTTCTTACTTGTCTTCGGTCGAATGACTGGAGGTGGGGGTTAGGGGAGGAGCTATATAGACAGCTCTGCTGTGGGTGTCCTATTGCAACTTCCTGTTGGGAAGGAGAATATCCCACAAGTAATGGATGAACCACAAGAGAAAGAAATTTATCAGGTAAGCATAAATTTTGTTTTTCAGCCGGCTCTCCCCATTGATGTCTATGGGGAAATCGCGCACGAGCACGTAAAACCAGCTCACCGCAGCGCTGGTATTAGAGTGCGGTATGGAGCTTAATTTTGCTTTATGCTCACATATTGCCTGATAACGCCAGGTTTTTGCAAACCTGTAATACCAGCGCTGTAGGTAAGTGAGCGGTGACAATAACTTGCAAGTTAGCACTGCGCCGCTCATAACACAAAATTCGTAATCTAGCCGATAGAAAAAATGCTGGGAAATTCACACTTACAATATGAAATTCAAAGAGTATTGTTTTCCTTATTAAAAAATAATTTTCCAGGGGCGGAGCTTGGCCGCACTGAGTAATGGCCACGAAATAGAAAAGCTCCTGGGCCTGAATTCCCCAGTTAGGCACCTATCATAACCATGTAAGGGGTATCCACAAGGAATCACACACAGATAAAGGGGCGATCACAATAAAGGCTGACAAGCCGCGACACGGAGGCATACTAGCAGCAGCAGCCGCCATTGAAGACCCGAGAAGATCTGAGGCCTATAACTCCAGAGGAGCGGTCATCCGCTGGAGTTTGGCGGGGACCGCTGTGGAACCAAGCGCTGTGGTCGGAGAACAAAGGGAGAGGCTTGCACGCACATGACCGCGGCTGGACCCGCTGACACATCCCCCCTGAAGTGCAGCAGCAAGAAAGCAAGGTGAGCGCAGGGCATTCACACCTCCATACCCCGAGCGGCACGTCCCTGCACACGGGAGCCGTTAGAGGGGATAAATACCAGCGCATCCTTGCACAACAGATAACACCCGCATGATCAAAAAGCGAGAGGGCCAGTAAGCCCATACAGCCCAGCCTTAATAGCAACTAGAGAGGTGATCTACATCACGCAGCTCACGTGGGGGACAAACAAAATAGAAGCAAAGCGGCCATCTGGAATAGCTAATCTGACAAAAAATAAAATAAAAAATAAAATATAACAAACAAAAAACATTATAAAACAAAACCAGCATTGCAACTGGCAAAACTTGCAATACCCCCAGGAACAAAAGACACTTTTTGCTGACCACCGCTAACTATCATTAGACAAGCAGACTGCTTAATACATAAGCATACCCCAAGACAACATAAGAAGAGCTGTCAAGCACATAAAGAAGCAGCCCAGCGCCTGAGACACATTTAAACAGTCACTACACTAGGGGAAGGCATACAGTCACAGAATACTGGTTATGCCAGCTAAAAAACAACATAAGCTGGAAACTCCTGCTAAAGAAAAAAAAATCAGCCAATTCCTGAAACCTATTGAAAGTGTCTCATCCCAGACATCAGATACAGCTGAAATGGCTCACAAAATAGCACAAAACTTAGCTATCCAAACAGAAAATACTGCATGTGAAATCACCAAAGCAGACTTATAACAATTGGCAACTAAAGATGATATCAAATCGGCAATGTCTGACATGAAGGAAATGTTTAATGAAAAGAAAAAAGACTTAAAGAAAGTGGAACGCAAACTGTCAACCCTTGAAGAGGGACATAACGTTGCAACTCAGGACATACAACATCTATCACAGCTCTCATATGACCAAGACGAAGTTATCCACAATCTCATGGAGAAAGTAGAAGATCTGGATAACAGGGGCCGCAGAAACAATTTGAGGATAAGAGGCGTCCCGGAGAGCATTCACCCCCCTGCGATCCCCGGCTACTTGCAAGACCTCTTCAGGACAGTAAAAGGCTCTAATACAGCACCTGATGTTACCCTTGAACGGGCTCACAGAGCGCTGAGACCTAAACCACCAGCTAAAGCCCCGCCACGAGACATCATCGTAAAGTTCCTTAACTATGCAGAAAAAGAAGAGGTATTAAGACACTCACGCCAGAAAAATCAAATCACGCACGCTGGCATTAGTATCCAAATTTTCACAGACCTAAGTCCAGCCACCTTACAGAAACGGAGAGATTTGCAATTTGTGACATCGGTGCTGAGAGCACAGAAGATCCCCTACAGATGGGGGTTCCCAGTAAGCATCACTGCCACGAAAGGAGACAAATCAGCGTCACTTCGCACACTAGACGACATCCCACAGTTCTGTGAGGAGCTGCAAATAAAGATCCCTACACCCACAGAGCTACCACAACCACAAAAACTCAGGAGGCCTTTAATCCACAACCCTAGGGAAACCCCAAAGCCATCCTCCTCTAGTTCCCTGGGAACACAAGATCTGGCACTATAGGAGTATCCTGATTGATTGTGGACATTGTTGACTTTGGTCTATGTGACATTTGCCTATACAGCTGCAGGACAGATGAGTATATTGTTCACATTTATGTATATTTTGTTGCTGTTTAATAATGCAATGTAGAAGTTCATAATTTCAGTTATCCTGTTGTGTCATACACTGGTTTTTGAGGTTCATCTGATGCACACGACATAAAAAATGTATCCTTACTTCCAATGGGAGTATCCACCCCCACAATAGGAGCATACACATAGTTCTAGCAAGCTCCCCGAGCAAAACACATATTTATACCCTTAATATACCCTGTAAGCCCTGGAACAGGAGCAGAACTCTGAACCTTAGACCCCTCGGCTACAGCACTTAAGCAAACTTCCATAAGAAGAGAATACCTGCTGCCCATTCAACCCCCCATACATGCTAAGGCCCTATGCATCAGCATTTGGCACAGAATCTTAACTCAACTCAAAATGGGTGCCCCTGGGGAAGAGGGCCCCTATCCTCTACTATAGTACTAAGGATACTAAGCTATAGTCCATCAGTCGGGAGTGTACAGGGAGTGCAGAATTATTAGGCAAGTTGTATTTTTGAGGATTAATTTTATTATTGAACAACAACCATGTTCTCAATGAAAACAAAAAACTCATTAATATCAAAGCTGAATAGTTTTGGAAGTAGTTTTTAGTTTATTTTTAGTTATAGCTATTTTAGGGGGATATCTGTGTGTGCAGGTGACTATTACTGTGCATAATTATTAGGCAACTTAACAAAAAACAAATATATACCCATTTCAATTATTTATTTTTACCAGTGAAACCAATATAACATCTCAACATTCACAAATATACATTTCTGACATTCAAAAACAAAACAAAAACAAATGAGTGACCAATATAGCCACCTTTCTTTGCAAGGACACTCAAAAGCCTGCCATCCATGGATTCTGTCAGTGTTTTGATCTGTTCACCATCAACATTGCGTGCAGCAGCAACCACAGCCTCCCAGACACTGTTCAGAGAGGTGTACTGTTTTCCCTCCTTGTAAATCTCACATTTGATGATGGACCACAGGTTCTCAATGGGGTTCAGATCAGGTGAACAAGGAGGCCATGTCATTAGATTTTCTTCTTTTATACCCTTTCTTGCCAGCCACGCTGTGGAGTACTTGGACGCGTGTGATGGAGCATTGTCCTGCATGAAAATCATGTTTTTCTTGAAGGATGCAGACTTCTTCCTGTACCACTGCTTGAAGAAGGTGTTTTCCAGAAACTGGCAGTAGGACTGGGAGTTGAGCTTGACTCCATCCTCAACCCGAAAAGGCCCCACAAGCTCATCTTTGATGATACCAGCCCAAACCAGTACTCCACCTCCACCTTGCTGGCGTCTGAGTCGGACTGGAGCTCTCTGCCCTTTACCAATCCAGCCACGGGCCCATCCATCTGGCCCATCAAGACTCACTCTCATTTCATCAGTCCATAAAACCTTAGAAAAATCAGTCTTGAGATATTTCTTGGCCCAGTCTTGACATTTCAGCTTGTGTGTCTTGTTCAGTGGTGGTCGTCTTTCAGCCTTTCTTACCTTGGCCATGTCTCTGAGTATTGCACACCTTGTGTTTTTGGGCACTCCAGTGATATTGCAGCTCTGAAATATGGCCAAACTGGTGGCAAGTGGCATCTTGGCAGCTGCACGCTTGACTTTTCTCAGTTCATGGGCAGTTATATTGCGCCTTGGTTTTTCCACACGCTTCTTGCGACCCTGTTGACTATTTTGAATGAAACGCTTGATTGTTCGATGATCACGCTTCAGAAGCTTTGCAATTTTAAGAGTGCTGCATCCCTCTGCAAGATATCTCACTATTTTTGACTTTTCTGAGCCTGTCAAGTCCTTCTTTTGACCCATTTTGCCAAAGGAAAGGAAGTTGCCTAATAATTATGCACACCTGATATAGGGTGTTGATGTCATTAGACCACACCCCTTCTCATTACAGAGATGCACATCACCTAATATGCTTAATTGGTAGTAGGCTTTCGAGCCTATACAGCTTGGAGTAAGACAACATGCATAAAGAGGATGATGTGGTCAAAATACTCATTTGCCTAATAATTCTGCACTCCCTGTATACATTTGTTTTTGTTCAGTTATAGTGTTAATTTTGATATTCAATTGTATACCCTTTCCTGTCGACCTACTGTTTTCCCCCTCCTCCCCCCTCTGACCCCAACCCCTTCTCGATAAAGGTCAAACTCACAGACTAATCTGACCGGTAGCCACAGTAAATACACAGACTCTATAGCCTGGGTGGTTAGCCTTAAACTCAAGCCCACAGGTAACATCGCACCCAACACACAGTTTATAAACTAAAGATGCGCTCAACACCAAAAACACACGCTAGAAACATAATCTCGGTCAACGTTAAGGGGTTCAACGTGCCCCAAAAAAGATCCATAATAACACACGACTTAAATAGACTAAAAGGGGATATTGTCCTAATTCAGGAGACACACTTCAAAAGAGGGGCGGAGCCGAAATGGTACAACCGTACATATCCCATTGCATACTTCTCCTCTGGGCCAGCGAAAAAAAGCGGAGTAGGAATTCTAATTAAACAGAATGTCCCGCTAAAAATCACTAACATAGAAAAGGACACGGAGGGCAGAATACTTATACTGACTGGCATGATGCATGGCCACCCAATTACAATAATAAATACATACTTCCCAAATAGAGCACAGTCAACATTCATGCGCACGCTATCAGGGAGAATACTGGATAACTCAAAAGGGGTGGTATTCATGGGCGGAGACTTAAATGTCCCACTCAACCCAGAACTTGACACATCAAGCGGTAAAACAAACATCCCCAAAAAAGACATCAAACAAATAAACAGCCAAATAGATACACTAGCTTTACACGACACGTGGCGCACCTTCCACCCCTCGGTCAGAGATTACACTTTTTTCTCTAACCCACATGGGATCTACTCTAGACTCGACTATATATTCACTGACCCCATAGGCCTCACACTTATCAGAAACACCTCAATACAACCCACAACATGGTCAGATCACGCCCCAGTGATCTGCCAGCTGGAATGGCCAGACAGCCCAGTTACACCTTATATATGGAGATTGGACGATAACTTAATGGATCACACCCTGATACAGCCGGACATTGAAAAAACTTTACTAGAGTATTACCAAATCATCGAAACACCTGACATGACATACTCTAACATTTGGGAGGCACACAAGTGTGTGCTTAGAGGGGCGTTTTTGAAACACAAGGCAAACTGAATCAGACAACATAGAATCAAATACGACTCTATCCTACAAGACCTCAAGCACTTAGAACAAGAGCATAAACAAAATCCCAAAAATGCAGACCTCAAAACCCGCCTCACACAAACTAGACTGGAGTTCAACACATTCCTACAACAAGAGCAGCAAAAAAGAGCACTCAAACTACGCCAAAGATATTACGAACAAGGGGACAAAGCAGGGAAAATGTTGGCTAGAGCGCTGAGGCGTAGGCAACTCAAAACGCACATACACCATATAAAAAATAAATCCAACCAGCTTAAATACGACAGCATAGCAATAGCGGAGGTATTCCATTCATACTTCTCAACACTATACAATCTGCACACCTTGAATACCGACGCCAAACCGTCTCCCGCAAAAGATCATGCTATAAATGAATACCTAGGGGGGGTTAAATTACCCAAACTAGATGAGAAACAAGCAGAAAAATTAGACTCCCCATTTAATATCAAAGAAATACAAGATGCGATCAAATCTCTCCCATCCGGGAAAAGTCCAGGCCCAGACGGGTTTAGTGTAAAGTATTATAAAAAATTTGCCCATATACTCACCCCGAAATTGCTGCTCCTTTTTAACTCCATTAGACACACAGGAGGCTTCCCGGCATCCATGCTGGAAGCCCACATCATCATGATACCAAAACCGGGTAAAGCCCCAGACGCCCCAGAAAACTTTCGGCCAATCTCCCTCCTAGATATAGATATAAAGATATACGCCAAAGTTTTAGCAAATAGATTGAACCCCCTGCTCGCACACTTAATATCACTCGACCAGGTGGGCTTTATACCGGAAAGAGAGGCGAGGGACAATACCATTAAGGTCCTACAACTAGCAACCCTTGCACGTAACACTCAACAAGACCTGGTCCTTCTCTCTACAGACGCCGAAAAGGCCTTTGATAGAGTGGACTGGGACTTCCTCAGAGCCACTCTACAAAGAATTAACATAGGCACCAACTTTATCGAGAACATCTTTTCCCTCTACGCTAACCCAACGGCGAAGATTAGGACCAACTCGGTCCTATCCGAACCCTTTAGTTTCAACAACGGAACGAGACAGGGGTGCCCCCTGTCTCCCCTTCTGTTTGCCATTTCCATAGAGGTATTGGCGTGTAAAATTAGGTCACTAAAGGAAATAAGAGGCGTCTATACCAAAGAAAAGGAATACAAGCTGGCTATGTACGCCGACGACATCTTATTAACATTAACTGAAATAGATAAGTCCCTTCCACCCCTTTTAAAGACATTTGAAGAATACGGCAAAGTATCAAATTTCCACCTAAATCTGTCCAAATCCGAGTTACTTAACATAAATTCCCCGGCGTCCACTATAGAAAAACTAAGACTCACATGCCCCATTAAGATTCAGCATACCCAAATAAAATACCTGGGCATACAGATCACCCAACAATTTAGCGATTTATTTGCAAAAAATTATAGCCCCCTATTAAAAGATATCACAAATGACCTTTCCAGATTGAAAAATAAAACTCTGTCTTGGATGGGCAGGATACACGCAGTAAAGATGAATGTCCTTCCGCGAATCCTTTATATCCTGCAGGCGCTGCCCATACCCCTACCAAAAGATTACCTACACCAACTGCAGGGTAACATAGAAAGGTTCTTATGGGGTGGGATTAAACCTAGGGTCCCCAGGAAAACCCTATACATGTCCAGAGAGAGAGGAGGACTGGGTCTACCAGACCTAAGAACATACAGACTGGCGACACTACTGCAAAGAGTTGTGGAATGGAGTCACAAAACAATGGATAGAACTAGACAGGGAAATATTACAAGTTGGTAACGTAGGAGGGTTGGCCTGGCTGCAGACAAAACAGCGGCCGGCGATCATTGGCACTTACCCATTGCTGGAAGAATTGTTCCAAAACTGGGATGCCCTGATAAACAATAGCACCCACATAACAACCAGACCAGCGCCATTGACTCCAATTGTCGGGAACCCTGACCTCCCCTTCATAACAAAGACCAGACCAAAGCCAGGTAACCCAATACAATTAAAGGATCAAATAATCAACTCAATCATGTCACAGGGAAAGGTATTACCACCGACAGACATAGGAGGACTCATAGGAGATAACCCCCAGGCATGGTACGTACACACACAACTGTCCCACTTTGTATACTCCCACAAATCCCTAAAAAATCTAACAAGACAACTTACACGCTTTGAGGCTCTGTGTACATCGACACACTCACCCCGACATACCATATCCACACTATACAAGATACTCTTGAACCCGGTAGGGGAACACCTACCCTCATACTGTCACAAATGGGCCAGAGAATTAAACCTTGAGATTTCATACGTGGAGTGGATGCGGATTTTCCGCAACCACAAAAAAGCATCGGTATCAGCCAAAGTACAAGAGACAAACTTCAAATATATGTCTAGGTGGTACCTCACCCCAGTAAGACTACAGAAAATATACAAACAGGCTAGCAACAGATGCTGGAGGGGGTGCGGGGAGCCCGCAGATATGCTCCATGTTTGGTGGGGCTACGAGAAATTGGGAACCTTTTGGGGAGACGTCAAAGGACACATAGACAAAACCCTCGACACGCACTTGAACAGAGACCCAGGGCTGTTGTTGCTTCATGGCTTACCGAATCTTAAAGACGACATAAAACAAAACCTCTTACTCATCATGCTTAACAGCGCCAAATCAATAATACCACAGAAGTGGAAAACCACAGAAACACCAAATCTTACATCCTGGAAACAACAAGTAGACAACCTGCTACTCATGGAGAGATACCACTTTCTTGAAATAGGCAAACTGGAAACACACGAGTACATGTTGATGCGCTGGAACGCGCATAGAGATGATTGACGAATGACCTGACTCTTTAAGATAAGATGGGGCAGACTTGGAAACACAATGAACACAAGACACACCAAGACACTAATGTTACATAAGTATTTTCAGAAGTCCATTGACCACACACCTCAACATTAAACCAATCTCGATGACCTTTTTTCCCTTTTCCTTTCCCTTCCCGTGCTTATCCCTATACATACCATTTTTATTGTTATACATGATATTTTATTTGTTAAACCTGAGCAAGTTTGTAAACGGTTGATCTGCATGTCCTAGTTGGCCGGATGACCTCTAGCCTGGTCTAGGCCTCAATATATTAAGATACCTGGATAACGGCCAACTTCCTTACTTCACTCTGAAATTTACCTACTGGCCCTCACCAACCATTTATAACATTGGACACTCATTAGCCCAAAAGTGGCTAGATGGCTTAATAACAGGCTGGGTTGAGGACAGTTTAAGCAATCACTGTAGAACTATAATCTGTTAAAAGCTTGGTAAAACTAAGCCATTTGAAGCCATTGTTGTACTATTATGATATTTTGTACGAACGCCTTCAAGGCTCACATTGTAACCAGAGCCAAGTTTGTATTTTTGATTACATGTCAATAAAGTTCTTTAAAAAAATAAATAAATAATAATTTTCCAGCCTCTGCTAATGTGCGGAACAGGTGTGTTCCATGGTCTGCTCTGGAGAATGTTAGATAATTGGTCCCTTAGTTATACAGAACAGTAATATGTTGAAACTAGATAAGTGTGAAAAAATGCATTAATTCCTTATTTGCTGCAATTGTTTTTCAGTAGTGAATCTCCATCCGCCTCTTGTCTTATTTGGAGAAGTCAAACAGGACTTCTACTGAGGCCATTTAGGGACAGATATGTGGCAGGGTTAGGTTAGAGAAGCGTCTGAGGCATGTGCTTGCCTCAGAATTGAAAAACCTTTAATTTCCAGAGTTAAATTACAGGATAGTGAGTGGGGGCCAGCAAAATAAATAATACAAGTGTATTGCAAAGTTATTTTACTACTCATTGTTAAACGTTTTATATTATAATTTGTTTAAGGAACATAAAAAAACATTTTCTTCTTTAATGATTCAGATAGAGCATACCGTTTAAAAATTTTTTTACCCCAATGTTTTTCTGTTATCACATTTTCTTCTTTCTCTTTGTATCCTTTGTTAAAGGAGCATCAATGCACTAATGGGAACTAGCTGGGTGATTCAATGACAAGAGTCATATACAGCTCTGGCATAAATTAGGAGAACACTGCAAAATTATCAGTTTCACTGGATTTACTATTTATAGGTATGGTAAAATTAACATTTATTGTTGTCAGTAGTTTATAAAATAAAACAAAAATGTTGGCAGATTTATCTTTGTGAAGGACACATGAATCAAGCCACGCACAAGGTTATCCTGGAAGAAAATGTGGTTCCTTCTGCTCTGACAATGTTCTACAACTCTGAAGATTGCTTTTTTCCAGGACAATGCTCCATACCACACAGCCAGGCCAATCAAGGTGTGGATTGAGGACCACCAGATCAAGACCCTGCCATGGCCATCTCCAGACTTGAACCCCATTGAAAACCTCTGGAATGTGATCAGGAGGATGATGGATGGTCCCAAGCCATAAAACAAAGACCAGCTGCTTAAATTGATGCCAAGGGGCATATGTATCAAGGTCTGGCGGACCTGATCCGACACTGCGGATCAGGGCCGTCAGACCTCGCTGAATATGGCGAGCAATATGCTCGCCGTATTCAGCATTGCACCAGCAGCTCACAGGAGCTACTGGTGCAACGCTGCCACCAGCAGGGGGGTGTCAATCAACCCAATCGTACTCGATCGGCTTGTATTGTGGCGATGTCTGTCCGCCTGCTCAGAGTAGGCGGACAGGTTATGGAGCAGCGGTCTTTGTGACCGCTGCTTCATAACTGCTGTTTCTGGCGAGCCTGCAGGCTCGCCAGAAACACGGGGCATCAAGCTTCATATGGAGCTTGATACATATGCCCCAATGAGTGACATAAAGTCACCCAACAGCAATGTGAAAGACTGGCGGAGAGCATTATTCCACCAAATATTGATTTTTTAACTCCTGCTAAGTTAAAGGGACAGTCTATTCAAAATAAAAATTTCGTGATTCAGATAGGGCATGCAATTTTAAACAACTTTCCAAATTAATTTTCTTGGTATTAGTTAAAAGCTAAACCTAGGTAGGCTTACATGCTAATTTCTAAGTCCTTGAAGGCTGCCTCTTATCTGAATGCATTTGACAGTTTTTCACAGCTAGAGAGAGATAGTTCATGTGTGCCATATAGACAACATTGTGTTCACATCTGTGGAGTCACTTATGAGAGGGCACTGATTGGCTAAAATGCAAATCTGTCAAAAGAACTGAAATAAGGAGCAGTCTGCAGAGGCATAGATACAAGGTAATTACAGAGGTAAAACGTGTATTATTATAACTGTGTTGGTTATGCAAAACTGGGGTATGGGTAATAAAGGGATTATCTATCTTTTTAAACAATAACAATTCTGGAGTAGACTGTCCCTTTAAACATTAGTAGTGTGCTGTTTAAAAATTAATATGAACTTGTTTTCTTTGCATTATTTGAGGTCTGAAAACACTGCATCTTTTATGTTATTTTGACCAGTTGTCAAATAAATGCTTTAAATGACAATATTTTTATTTAGAATTTGGAAGAAACGTTGACAGTAGTTTATAGAATAAAACAAACAAATACAGTGCCCTCCGCTAATATTGGCACCCTTGGTAAATATGAGCAAAGAAGGCTAGGAAAAATTGTCTTTATTGTTTAACCTTTTGATCTTTTGTTAAAAAAATACACAAAAATACTCTGCTCACGTGGATATCAAACAATAGCAAACACAACAAAGGTTTATATATATAAAAAAAATCAGTGTTTAATATATGTGTGGCATGATTATTGGCACCCCTATGAATTCATATGAGAAAAATATATTTGAAGTATATTCCCATTGATATTTTAATTTTTTTTAATACACCTCGATGACTAGGAACAGGAAATTGTTCAACCATGACTTCCTGTTTCACATGGGTTTAAATATGAGGTAAAACATAGGCCAGATTCCTTTAATCATTCATCACAATGGGTAAGACCAAGGAATATAGCTGTGATGTGCGGCAAAAGGTTGTTGAGCTTTACAAAATGGGAAGTGGCTATAAGAAAATAGCAAGAGCATTGAAATTGCCCACAATCCACCATTAGTGCAATAATTAAGAAGTTCTAGTCAACTGGAAATGTTATGAATCAACCTGGATGAGGACGTTTGTCTATATCAACGGATGGTTCGAGTGTCCAAAATATCTCCAAGGATCACAGCTGGAGAATTGCAGAAGTTTGTTTCGTCTTTGGGTCAGAAAGTCTCCAAAACTACAATCCGAGGTCCAAGTTGTTTGTAGGGGTTTCAAGAAACACTACTGGAACTTCAAACCTGTTGTTTTTGCATTTGTTTGATATCCATGAGAGCAAAGTATTTTTTGAACAAAAAATCAAAAGGTTAAACAATAAAGACAATTTTTCACAGCCTTCTTTGCGCATATTTACCAAGGGTGCCGATATATGTGGAGGGCACTGTACCTATAAATAATAAAACAAGAGAAACTGATCATTTTGCAGTGCTCTCATTTTTTTTATAGCCACCAATTAGCATCTAGCTCCCAGTAGTGCGCTGCTGCTCTTGAGCCTATCTAGGTATGCTTTTTCAATAAAGGATACCAAGAGAATGATGTAAATTAGATAATAGAAATACATTGGAAAGTTGTTTAAAATAGCATGTTCTATCTGAATTATGAAAGAAAAAAAAAATGGGTTCCATGTTCCTTTAATGTCCTTATAATGATAAAGTCAGTCAGATGAGTTGAACAACTTACTGTGATATGCTCATGGTTGGGAGGACACTGGTTGAATATCAGTGGGATACAGGGCAGATCCATTGTTTGTATTACACATGTCTGCAATATTCAGGGTGATCAAGTTAATACATGTAATGGATTTGCTTGTGTTATAACAAGTATTATATTGTTTTCAAACATGTTTGTCACCATTCCAAAACAAAATGCAGTCATGCAGTGACCTCTGAAAGGATATGTATTAGAAAAGAATACTGACATCCAATTTCACCATTGAATTTATAAATAGTTTTATATTATCATCTTAAGTTGTTTATTGAAATGATTAATGTATATATAAATATAGATTATAGAAACATAATGTAGTCTGGTCAATTATTTTTCAATGTTGGGGAGCTCAATTCTTTATAAGTATAATAAACTTAAGAACTATATTTTTAGATTAAAGTAAAAATAAAATACTATAAAGTATATGTACTAAAAACATTAAACTCCATAAACAACTTAAGAACTGTTTTTAATTTCACATATAGGTATATGAATCTATACCTCCCAACATTTATGGCTGGGTATCAGGGACTCCGGAGGTTGATGGGGGCCTGTCACTATTTTGTGGGTGGAGCCGTGTTTAGAGGGGTTGGATCATGGGTGGTTAGCGGGCAAGATTTTGGATGTGTCTGGTTGGTCAGTGGGTGTAACTCTGAAATAGGGACAGTTGGGAGGTCTGTAAGAATCTGCTTCCTGTAAACCACTTCTACATTATGTTAGTGGTTTTTGGGATATGAATTTGATCAAGTTTTATATAGAGGTGAATTCTTCAATTTGTTTAATATATTATTTTTATCAACAACAAATATTTTAATTCTCAATTGATAACAGTGTTAATTTGGTTTACTTTTCTCTACTAATACCAGGTTCTTTGTTATCTATTATATTGCAATTAAAGGCCAATAAAGATTTCTGCTGTGTTGCTATAGAATAACATATCAGTCAAGTTTAAACATCTTGTTAACTGCAATTATTTTTCAATAACCAAACTTTAACTAACGTTTTCTTTTTTTTGGAGAAGCCAATCTGGGCCTGAGTGTGCAGATAACAAGGGTGGTCATGGTCATAAAGTTAGTATAAAGTGAACTGTTTTGCTTTTGTTATCTGTTAAAGGCAATAGGGTAAAGATATGTAGCAGGGTTTTCAGAGCTAAATTACAAAAGTAAAAATATATTTATATAAAAAGGAGGAAAATAAATCATGAATATATATTGCAAAGTTGTTTTATTACATGTAACTAAACAATTGAGTTGAGGAGAAGTAAAATATATATGATCGAACTCCAAGTTGTAAAAGAAACTTGAAACTGCTATATCAGTTTTAGTGCATAATGATTCACAAGTAGCAAGAATAGTACTGACACCACTTCTTTGGCACAAAGACGTTGAGAAATGCATTGTATTTGTGCATTGTACCAAGCCTTGTTTATAATATTGTTTCTATATTTTTAATATAAATATATTTTTTAAACCTACTTGGCTTTTGCTACTTTTTTGGAGTCACAAATATCGTGATCACGCTGAGAGGATCTGATTGCCTGTGTATAGTGAGCTGGGTCACTAAGATATCCCAGTCCCCTTTTTTAGCACTTTTATGTATCCTATATTTTGTGAGTATATAGGGGCATATGTATCAAGCTCCGAATGGAGCTTGATGCCCAGTGTTTCTGGTGAGCCTGCAGGCTCGCCAGAAACAGCAGTTATGAAGCAGTGGTCACAAAGACCGCTGCTCCATAACCTGTCCGCCTGCTCTGAGCAGGCGGACAGACATCGCCACAATACAACCCAATTGAGTACGATCGGGTTGATTGTACGATCGGCGTTGCACCAGCAGCTCTTGTGAGCTGCTGGTGCAGTGCTGAATACGGCGAGCGTATTGCACGCCGTATTCAGCTAGGTCTAGCGGCCCTGATCCACAGTGTTGGATCAGATCCGCCAGACCTTGATACATATGCCCCATAATCTCTAATACGTCGCTTAGGGAAATTGTACCTAGTTTGTCTGCACTAGGAGCCGTCCTTTTTCTTTGTTTGTTTCTACTGTTTGATATCTGTATGGTAAACAAAGGAGCAGCCGTTGCTTGAGTGCAGTGTGCTGAGACACTGAAAGATCTCAGCAGGCTCGTTTAGGCATATTCCAGGCCATTTCACTTTGTGAGTATATGTCAATCTGACTATATTAGGAAGTTATTAGATTGGCTTCACTAGGGAGCGTCCTGCTTTTCCACTCTTTTGCTTGGAAATATGATTGCAGTATAGGCATGCAGTGTAATTTATATAGGTTGGAGATGACCACAGTATTGTCTATTTAAAAGATACATGTTTTAAACTGTCTCTGATACATTTAACGACTGTTATATGTGACGCTTAAGAGCTGCTTTCGCCTGTTATCATATGAATTCCTTTACTCATTTGTATGGATTTTAACATGCTAGTTGAAAGTCTTTTGATTTTATACACTCCCCTGTTGATTCCTTTGTGATTCCTTGTGTTATTGCCTGTTAAGGGGTGGAGCGTGAAGAGGTCCGAAGCAGCACCTGAGAGTTGGCAGAGTGGATAAGTTGCATTCAAGAAACGCTAAACCTGTGATTGGTTTCTCCGAAGAGGGTAGATGAGATCATGCGGACTGATTAACTTGTTGAGCACTTATGTGTTGGTGTGCTTTTGAGTCTACAACCACTGGTTTAAAGTTTATTTCATAAACAGGATTGAGTTACTTGGTCATTTACTATCTTTGGACCAGAGTTTAAGTTTTTATTTATAAACCAATTCATGGTACCATTTTTTTATGACAAAATAAAAGAAATAATATGACAACTATTATCAATTAACATCAGACTGTTTAACATCTATAACAACCAAGACCAATATCATCTCGAATTTTCAATGCTCCATTATACTAATACAAATTAACAGTATACCCTTCTACCTGTGATATAATTAAATCTTGACCATGAATTGGATGATTTTTTTCCCATTTCTTCCTTTTTCCATATTAAGGCACTATAGCAAAAACATAAAACAAGCCAGAAAAGCACAAAATATAACAAAGCAAAACTAAATAAAACAAAACAAATAAATAAAAAGGAGGGGGGAACTAAACCTGACTCCACTCCCCTCCAGTCTCTCATAGGCATGACCAGATGAAGTTTATTATAGCCAGAAATCTGGAAATGCTGTCAACAATTTTTAAATGAGCATGTTATCTGTTTTTGAATGTCCTCTGTGAATGATAGTATTACCTTTAACCATTAAAGAATTTTTTAACAAAAATTTCCAAACTTTGGTTTGGCTCAAATTGTTCTAGACTCATCTGGAGTAGATTTTTTTTTTTTTAAATTGTTTATGCTTGGGCTAGCTTTAGATTTCCATGAACTGAAGATGATATTTCTACCAATCAAGACAGCTTATTTTCCTTTGGAAAAGATTGATCATGCAAAAAGATTATATCTAAAGACCTTAAGCTTACTGGCCTATCCAAAAATCTATTCATCCAGTAATTCATTTTTGCCCAAAATTTCCTTACCTTGGGACAAGCCCAAAGGCAGTGCATCAGATCTGTGCAGGGGTACGAGCATCTAGAGCAACATATTATTTCCGTAGGATACCATTTAGTTATCTTACCTGGGGATATGTAAGATTGATTCATCACTCGCATGTGAGATTCTCTAAAACCCTGTGCTTTAACACATTTTTGTACTAGTTTGAAGGACTGTTCAATTTTTCCATTGAAATCTCATTAAATTATTTTCTCCATTTTTTATATATTACATCTAAATTTTCTTTGCCTTTTTTCTCCATTACCATATTATACGAGATAGCTATTGTTGTCAGACCAGCTCTATACAATCTAATCCCATGATCTATCTCTCCCAAGGCCCAATCGTTCCCATATTTCTCTATTATAGAAAAATAATACTGTCTAATCTGCAGGTAAGCAAAGAAATCTTTGTCTAACAGGTCAAACTCTTGTCTTAAGTAGGAGAAGGTTTTAATTGTCCTCAAGTTACGATCCTCTAATTGAAATATATATATATTAAACCTTTTAGTTTCCATTTTTTAAAAACATTCGTGACTAAGCTTGCAGCAAATGAAGGAATGCATCAGCTCCAATGGAGCCTTTTGCAAAACTTCAAGAACAAGGTTTAGGCTCCAAGGAGGAGCAACAGGTTTAAACACAGGCCTGATTCTGACCAGGGCCTGAAAAAAAAAAAAATGAACATCTGGCACGTCTGCCAGATGCTTATGTAAAAGAATAGATAAAGCAGAAATCTGACCTTTCAGATAACTGACTGACAACCCTTTCTCCAGACCTTCCTGGAGATAGGACAGAATCTTAGGAATCCTGACCCTACTCCAAGAGTAGCCTTTGGATTGACACCAATAAAGGCATTTACGCCATACCTTATGGGAAATTTTACGAGTAACAGTCAGCTTCAGAGAAACGAGATTTGGATGGAGGAATGGACCTCCAAGGTGGCAGAGATGATATCTTCACTAGGTCTGCATACCAGTTCCTGGGAGGCCATGCAGGAGTTATAAAAATTACCGAAATTCTCTCCTGTTAGATACGAGCAATGACTCGTGGAAGGAGCACAAATGGAGGAAACAGATATGCTAGACCGAAATCCCAAGGAACTGCCAGAGCATCTATCAGAGTCGCCTGCGGATCTCTTGACATTGAACTGTTCCTTGGAAGCTTGGCATTCCGCTGAGACGCCATCAGATCCAACTTCGGCACCCCCCACTTAAAGGGTTTACCTGGAGAACACTTTCGGATGGAGAGCCCACTCCCTGGGATGAAATGTCTGTCTGCTCAGGAAATCCGCTTTCCAGTCCACTCCTGGAATGTGGATGCCAGATAGACAACAATTCTGAGCTTCCGCCCACTGACTAATCCGTGCCACCTCTATCATGGCTAAGGAACTCTGAGTTCCTCCCTGATGGTTGATGTAAGCCACTGAGGTGACGTTGTCTGATTGGAACCTGATAAACCAGGCTAAAGACAATTGAGGCTAAACCATCAGAGTATTGTAAATCGCTCTCAACTCCAAGATGTTTATGGGGAGATCAGACTCCTCCCAAGTGCATAGTCCCTGCGCCTTTAACAAGTCCCAGACTGCTCCCCAGCCTAGCAGGCTGTCATCGGTGGTTACTATCACCCAGGAAGGTCTCCAGAAACATGTGCCCTGAGACAGATGGTCCTGAGAAAGCCACCACAGGAGAGAGTCTCTTGACGACTGATCTAGATCTATCCTCTGAGACAGATCCAAATGGTCTCCGTTCCATTGTCTGAGCATGCATAATTGCAGAGCTCTCAAATGGAATCAAGCAAAGGGAATAATGTCCATGGAAGCGACCATCAGACCAATTACCTCCATGTATTGAGCCACTGATAGCTGAACTAGACTGTAGAGAAAGGCAAGAGGAGAAATTTTGGATTTTCTGACCTCCGTCAGAAACCTTTTTATAGATAGGGAATCTATTATGGTCCCTAAGAAAACCACCCTTGTAGCTGGAACAAGGGAACTCTTTTCTAGATTTACTTTCCATCTGTGGGAACGTAGAAAAGACAACAAGATCTCTGTATGTGAGTTTGCTTTTTGAAAAGATGGTGCCTGAACCAGTATGTCATCCAGGTAGGGCGCCACTGCAATTCCCGAGACCTGATCACTGCCAAGAGAGCCCCCAGAACCTTTGGGAAAATTCTGGGAGCTGTGGCAAGGCCAAACGGAAGAGCCACAAATTGAAAGTGTTTGTCTAGAAAGGCGAATGTCAGGAACTTGTGATGATCCCTGTGGATGGGAACATGAAGATATGCATCCTTCAGGTCTATGGTTGTCATGAACTGATCCTCCTGAACCAATGGAAGAATGGAACGAATGGTTTCCATTTTGAAGGATGGTACCCTGAGAAACTTGTTGAGACGCTTTAGGTCTAAAATGGGTCGAAAAGTTCCATCTTTTTTGGGAACCACGGACAGATTTAAATAGAATCCTAGACCCTGTTCCCTTACTGGAACTGAAACAATCACTCCCAAGGAGGAAAGGTCCTGAACGCAGTTCAAGAATGTCTCTCTTTTTACCTGGTCTGCAGATAATCTTGAGAGATGGAATCTGCCCCTGGGAGAAAAAAGTTTTGAATTTTATTTTGTAACCCTGAGATACTATGTCCACAGCCTAAGGATCTGGGACATCTCGTATCCATGCTTGACAAAACAGGGAAAGTCTGCCCCCCACTTTATCCGATCCCGGACGGGGGGCCGACCCTTCATGCTGACTTAGACTCAGCTGAGGGTTTCTTTGATTGCTTCCCCTTGTTCCAAGACTGATTTGGGCTGTTCCTGCTTGGAAGAGGGAGAGGAAGACTTTTGACAGTTGAAGTTACAAAATGAACTAAAATTACTTTGATGCCCTTTAGGCCTCTTCTTCTTATCTTGTGGTAGAAAAGACCCTTTTCCACCTGTAATATCAGAAATTATTTCTGCCAGACCAGGTCCAAAAAAGGTTTTACCCTTGTAAGGAAGCGCCAGAAGCTTGGAGTTGGAGGTAACATCAGGTAACCAAGATTTTAGCCACAAAGCACTGCGGGCTAAGACAGTGAAGCCAGACATCTTGGCTCCCAGTCTAATTTTTTGCATGTTAGCATCAGAAATAAAGGAATTGGCTAGTTTGAGAGCCTTAATCCTATCTTGGATCTCCTCTAACTGAGTCTCTACTAAAATTGATTCAGACAAGGCATCACACCAATAAGATGCAGCACTTGCTACTGTGGCAATAAAGACTGCAGGTTGCCATTGAAGACCCTGATGAATATACATCTTTTTCAAATAAGCCTCCAGCTTCTTGTCCATGGGATCCTTAAAGGAGCAGCTATCCTCTATAGGGATTGCAGTTCTACTTTAGGCACTGTACGCCATGAATCTTTAATGGAGTCAGCAACAGGAAACCAAACGGGAGATGGAGAGAAAGGTATCCCTGGCTTCTCCCATTCCTGTGAAATAATCTCCGTCACATGGTCTGGAACAGGAAATACTTCCACAGAGGAAGGAACATCATAGTATTTGTTAAGTTTACTAGATTTTTTAGGATTGACAACAACAGAAGAGTCAGAGTCGTCCAAAGTAGCCATATCTCAAATAACAGTACACAAAGGTGTTCAAGCTTAAATCTGAAGTTTACTTCTTCAGTATCAGATGAAGGAATTATACTGTCTGAATCTGAGATTTCACCCTCAAAGGCTTCCGACGTATCCTCCTCATCAGACTTATGAGGGAGAGCAACCTGCGTAGCAGTAGGTGAAACAGAAACCTTACTATCTGAATGTCTAAATTTCCTCTTGCGTTTTCCCAGTATAGGAAAAGCAGATAATGCTGCAGATATTGCAGAAGATACCTAGGCAGCAAAATCTGCAGACAAATAAACTCCTCCAGGAGGCTGAGAGGAAATGCAGGGTACTGTATGTGAGGCCATTGAGGCTTGGGATGTTTGAGGAGAAAGCTGTGGCATTGCTTGAACAGCATCATCCTGAGAGACATTAGGCTCAGAAACAAAAAAAATAGTTTACATTTTAAAGTCCTTTTTAAGCATGAGGAACAAAATTGCATAGGTAACACAATTTGGGCCTCAAGACACAATAGACATTTGTCCATAGGAACTGTCGGGGATTTTTCCCTGTTGTGTTTGCCATGTGCTGCTGGCAGCCATTTTACTCACCTCTCTTCCTGACTATGGTGCATTGTGGGGGATGCTGCTCAATTCCTGCACTTCCTTTTATGGCCAAACTGCTGTGCATCATCCATGTGAGACAGGATGCAGTCTCAGAATTGTGATGTCATCACTTATTATTTTCTGGGCCTGTGTTCAGTATGCTTTGCCTTTGCGTTGTCTGAGACCTGTTTGTGAGAGTTCCTGTGTATTACCTGGCTGCCTGACGTCCTTCCTGGTTCCTGATCCCTGGCTTGTTCCCGACTCTGCTGTTTTCCTTGTTCCTGATTCCAGCTCGTCTGACTATTCGCTTTGGCTCCTGACTCGGCTCGCCTGACTACCATTTCTGGTTTTGATTCCTGGCTTGTTATTTGACTTGTGGACTTTTTATTATTTTTTGTTATTAATAAAGGTGTGATTATTTTTGCACTTCTCGTCTCAGTCTGATTCCTGGCACCCTGACATTACGCAAAGGCCATGAATCCTGATAGTGCTAATAATCCACCATTTCCAGGATGGATGTACAGGATCACCGCTTGGATCAATTTGCACTAGCCCTGCAAACCCCGCTGACTCGCACTGCACATTTGGACCAAAGTGTCCCGCAAGTTATGGCTGCTCCTGTTTCCGCTGCTGCACCTATACCTACCAGGAGCATGTCCGGTTCTGCACTTCTACCTCAGCGATATGGAGGCGATCCTATTCAGTGCAGAGGGTTTTTGAACCAGGTGGGCATTTACTTTGAGATGTTACCTCAGGCGTTTCCCTCTGACAGAGCTAAGGTGGGATTTCTCATCTTGTTACTCTCTGACACAGCTCTTGCCTGGGCTAATCCCTTGTGGGAGACTAATAAACCTGTGATTTCAAATTACCCTAATTTGTGACCTCCTTTTGAAGGGTATTTGATGTTCCGGCTCGCTCCTCCTCTGCTGCTAAACAACTCATGTCCATTCAGCAAGGTACAAGATCTGTTGCTCAGTATGCTATTGAGTTCCGTACGCTTGCCGCAGAGGTAGGTTGGAACAATGAAGCCCTTGTTGCCGCCTTCTTTCATGGGCTCTCTGATGCGTTTAAAGACGAAGTTGCTGCCAGAGATTTACCAGAGGATCTCGAGGCATTGGTGTCTTTTTTGATCCTAATTGACATCAGACTCAGAAAGAGACCCTCTTTCAAGGAGTGCTTGCGGAAGCCTCCTGTTCCATTGTCTCCTACGTGTTCATTCCCACCCATACCTCCCTCTCCTCCCATGCCTCCTGGTCCCGAGTCACCAGGTACTGCTGAGCCGATGCAGCTGGGATTCACATGCCTCTCCGCGGTGGAGAGGGCCTTTAGGAGGAGGGAGGGGCTCTGCCTCTATTGTGGGTTACAGGGCCACCTTTTGAAGTCTTGTCCTATACGGCCGGGAAACGTTCACACCTAAGGTCCTGTCGGGGGCAGACCTTGGGTGGTTTATCCTCGTCCCCGGAACCGCTTAAGGAGAAACCTTTGATCACGGTTGTCCTTTCCTGGGTGGACTCCTCCATAGTCACCCAGGCTCTTGTTGACTCCGGCGCTGTGGGCTATTTCATTGACAGTGCTTTTGTATCAAAGCACTCTATTCCTGTTTTGCCTCGATCCGTTCCGCTTGCTGTTAAGGCCATTGATGGTAGGCCCATTCAGCCCGCACTCGTTACTCACGAAACTGCTCCGTTGTCCATGGCTGTTGGGGCTCTCCATTTTGAAACCCTCCAGTTCCAGGTGATAAACTCTCTGCATTTTTCTGGTTGTTCTGGGTTATCCCTGGCTCCAAAAGCACAATCCCAGTCTCGACTGGCGCAGGTCCCCGCAATGTATTTCCTCTTGTCTTCGGAAACCAGTTAAAGTCTTGTGCACTTCTTCAGTTTCTCAATTGCCAGAGGAGTACCGAGAGTTCCTAGACGTGTTTGACAAGGTGCGTGGCGGTACGTTGCCTCCTCACCGGTCCTACGATTGTGCCATAGACCTGCAACCCGGAGCCATTCCTCCTCGGGGCCGGGTGTACCTGTCTGTTGCAGAGAATTGTGCTATGGAGGAGTATGTTGCCGATGCTCTGTCGCGGGGGATTATCCGCAAATCCTGCTCTCCTGCAGGGGCTGGCTTCTTCTTTGTGAAGAAAAAAGGTGGCGAGTTAAGACCATGTATCGATTATAGGGGTCTTAATCGTCTTACCATTAAGAATGCTTACCCTATTCCGCTTATTTTGAATATCTTTGACCGCCTCAAGGGAGCTACGGTCTTTACTAAACTTGGTTTGAGAGGAGCGTACAATCTCGTTAGGATTAAGGAGGGCCATGAATGGAAAACAGCATTTAACACCAGGAGCGGGCATTATGGGTATCTTGCAATGCCCTTTGGCCTATGTAATGCTCCTGCTGTTTTTCAGGAATTTATTAATGATGTCCTATGAGATATGTTGCAACAGTGTGTTGTGGTGTACTTAGACGACATCCTCATACACTTACCCACACTTGAGGCTCATAATTCTGATGTTACACGGGTTCTTCAGAGACTACATGAGAACGGCCTGTTTTGTAAACTCGAGAAATGTGAGTTCCATCAGACTCAAGTAACCTTCCTAGCTTATGTTATCTCCGTTGCAGGGTTTTCCATGGATCCTGACAAGTTTTCTGCAGTTCTGCAGTGACCTCGCCCAGTTGGTCTTCGGTCTATTCAATGTTTTTTGGGGTTCGCCAATTACTATAGAAAGTTTATTAAAAACTTTTCTTCCTTGGTCAAACCTTTCACAGACATGACCCGTAAAGAGAATGATCCACTCCATTGGTCACCTACTGCCATTAAGGCCTTTGATAGTCTTAGGACTGCCTTTGCTTTGCCTTTGTTCTGGCTCATCCTAACCCTGTCCTGCCTTTCGTTCTTGAGGTCGATGCGTCTGAGACTGGAGTAGGTGCCCTCTTGTCTCAACGTCCTATGCCTGACGGTTCCTTGCATCCATGTGGTTTCTTCTCTAAGAAATTGTCTCCAGCGGAGTGCAATTATGAAATTGGCGACAGGGAATTACTGGCCATAATTTTGGCACTTAAAGGGACAGTTTACTCAAAAAAATGTTCCCCTTTAATTTGTTCCCAACGCTCCACTTTACCTGCTGGAGTGTATTAAATTGTTTACAAGCATTTCCATTAACCTTATATTGGCATATGAATTCGTTTATTTAGCTTGTGGTGTCCCCACCCATCCTGAAAGTTTTTGGCCACGAGGCCCAGCTGTATTAACACAGCCAGTAGAAGAAATTACACTTCCAGGGGGTTATAGAAGAGATAAGGTAATAAAATGTTAATTTTCCATTGTTCTCTACAAGTATTGGTGATTGGTTTATGGACAGATATAAGATAAAGAAGCAGGTATATTTACACAATGTGATAAAGTAATGAGATCTGATTATACCTACAAGCTCAACCCATTTTATTAGGTTGTGACTTCAAAACACAAAATCAGCTAAGTCATATACACAAATAAGCCTTAAAAAAGCAAATTTCATACATTTTATACTGTGCAGCGGGTAAAAAAAGTAATTGGAAACACATTAAGGGAAAAACTATTTTATAGTATACTGTCCCTTTAAGGAATGGAGGCATCTTCTCGAGGGTACTAGCGTGCCAGTGCTCATTCTTACTGATCACAAGAATTTAACTTATCTATCTGAAGCAAAACGTTTGTCACCCCGACAGGCCAGATGGGCGCTATTTTTGTCTCGCTTTAATTATGTGGTCTCCTACCTGCCTGGTAGTAAGAATGTTAGGGCTGATGCCCTCTCTCGACAATTTTCGCCTCTGTCCAAAGAGGAGTCTGTACCTACTCCTGTTATACCTCCTGACCATATTTTGTCTACCATACGTACTAATTTGACTTCTCCCTTGGGGGAGGAGATCCTGGCTGCACAAACCAATGCACCTCCTGAGAAACCTAGTGGTAAGTGTTTTGTTCCTGAGAATCTTCGAACTAAACTTTTGCACACTTACCACTATCCTAAAGCCGCAGGTCACCCAGGCAAGAACCAACGGATTTTGCCTCCTGCTCAGTTTGTGCACAGAATAAGACTCCTCGATGTCTTCCTGTGAGTCTTCTTCAACCTTTTGCTAATGGTGAGCGTCCTTGGACACATCTTTCCATGGACTTCATTGTCGAGCTCCCTGTTTCCAATGGCAATACTTTTATCCATATGGTGGTTGACCGTTTTTCTAAAATGTCACATTGCATTCCCTTTATTAAGCTGCCTACCGCTCAGGAGCTTGCTTCAATTTTTGCCCGGGAGGCCTTCCATTTACATGGGTTACCCAAGGAGATAGTGTCGGACCAGGGTAGCCAGTTTGTCTCCAGATTTTGGCGTTCCTTTTGTGCTCGTAATAGTGCTATTAATGCTTCCTCCAAGATATCCCCGTTCATGGCGAATTATGGGTTTCAACCATCCTTGTTGCCCGATTCATTCATGTCTCAGGGTATTCCGGCTTTGGAGGAGCATCTCCGGCAACTCCGTTCCACGTGGGTGCAGATTCAGGATTGCCTTCATTGTTCTATGCTGCACCAAAAGTTCCAGGCTGATCGTAGGCGTCTGCCCGCACCTTCCTACCAGGTTGGTGAGAGAGTTTGGCTGTCCTCCCGCAACTTGAACCTTCATGTGCATTCCAATAAATTGGCTCCCCGTTATGTTGGTCCTTTTAGAATACTCCGACGGGTTAATCCTGTGGCCTACGCTCTTGACGTTCCTCCTACTATGTGCATCTCCAATGTTTTTCATGTTTCCCTCTTGAAACCATTGGTTTGTAATCGGTTTACCACTGTGTTGCCTCGTCCCCGTCCTATCTTTGTTGACAACCATGAGGAGTATGAGGTCAGCAGCATAATTGACTCTCGTATGTCCAGGGGCCGTGTACAGTATTTGGTTCACTGGAGAGGCTACGGTCCGGAGGAGCGTTCTTGGGTTCCCTCCTCTGATGTTCATGCTCCCGCCCTCCTCCGTGCCTTCCTTGCCCGTTTCCCCAATAAGCCTTTTGTCCTCCCGCGGGAGGGGTCGTTGAGGGGAGGGTGCTGTCAGGGATTTTTCCCTGTTGTGTTTGCCATGTGCTGCTGGCAGCCATTTTACTCACCTCTCTTCCTGACTATGGTGCATTGTGGGGGATGCTGCTCAATTCCTGCACTTCCTTTTATGGCCAAACTGCTGTGCATCATCCATGTGAGACAGCATGCAGTCTCAGAATAGTGATGTCATCACTTATTATTTTAAAGGCCTCTGTTCAGTATGCTTTGCCTTTGCATTGTCTGAGACCTGTTTGTGAGAGTTCCTGTGTATTACCTGGCTGCCTGACATCCTTCCTGGTTCCTGATCCCTGGCTTGTTCCCGACTCTGCTGTTTTCCTTTTTCCTGATTCCAGCTCGTCTGACTATTCGCTTTGGCTCCTGACTCGGCTCGTCTGACTACCATTTCTGGTTTTGATTCCTGGCTTGTTATTTGACTTGTGGACTTTTTATTATTTTTTGTTATTAATAAAGGTGTGATTATTTTTGCACTTCTCGTCTCAGTCTGATTCCTGGCACCCTGACAGAAACAGACTCCTGCTCCATGATCAAACTACCAGAATTCCCACAGAAATTACACAAAAAATAAAACTCTTTTAAAATTTTACTGTCACTTTAAATGTATACAGAGCGATATAGTGCTAAAAAAAACAACGTACCCCAAAATAGCAACCTCTACACCTCAACAGACTGAGGTGCTCCTACTTGCCTTCCGGAGAACAAAACAACTTGGAGGGAATAACTTAGCCGTCTCCTAACAGACACTACTAGCTCAGCCAACACCTCTCCGATCTAAGAGCGGGAGAGAAAGAGCAAGTCACATGACCAGCTAAAATAGAAACTGCACAACACAGTGAAAGTGCGAGTTTTAGAGCAGAGTCAAATGTAACAGTGAACAATAATACAGTCCTGAATGTGCCTATCTTCCAGTCACTTTTGCTAATAAGTGAAAACACAAGATGCGATCACATTAGCGCCCAACACTTTTGCCCCATACTTAGAACAAAATTGAATAAATAAAGAGCCAATTATACCCACAAAGGAGATAAAACTTAAGTCTCTCATATACATGTGCCTGCCCACTGCCTAAAAAAATCCTTTACAAAGAATTTACTATGTCCCAAATAAGGTAATGCAGAGAAATTTGTTAAAGTGCAAGTCTCCATACCTAGAAGACAAAATCACTTACCTGCAATTCCAGCTGTCCGGCAGGTAGACAGCTCACAAGGCATGAAAGGACACATACTCCTTACAGAGACCTGTAGAAAAACTCTGGCTTTCTATACCATGGGCAGCAAACATGTTAGAAAATCAAGCAAGGACTACCTCACAACTTTCTAACTGCTTAAAAGCCACCACTACTCTACTGAAGAGATTGACGTGGACACAGCTAGACCCAAAATCTTGCTTGTAGAAAAAAAGAATCAAATTTTTCTTCAGACACCAAACTTCACCTCTTCCATTGACAGAGGCAAAGAGAATGACTGGGGATTATGGGTAGGGGAGTGACACTTAACAGCTTTGCTGTGGTGCTGTTTGCCTCCTCCTGCTAGTCAGGAGTGATATTCCCACTAGTAATTGGAATGACCTCTCCATATCTTAGGAAATAAAATATTGTTTCATGTCCCTTTAAGGGGAGTTTAGTAATAAGCTTTCTGTTAAGGGGGGGGCTGACTTTATAATATAATGCTCAGAAAAATAAGATGATAATTTCTCTCCATGCAACCCAAAAAAAAGTATAACTTCCTGATTTTAGAATGGAAATTCAAACTTAAACTCTGAGTTCATTCCAATATTCTGCTGGAAGTGCAACAAGAAAAACAATTGTACCACATTAGGGAGGACCTATTCATTATGAGACAGCAGTAATCAGTAATTCCCCTATTCTTTTAATTTGTGCGAGACTTTGACAACTTGCAGCTAAATTCAACTCAAAGTAACTTAAACCCAGAACTTTATATATATAAATAACAAGGCCACCTAAGCTACAATTCTTCTTTTGCATGTTTTGGCAATTTCTATATTAGTTATAACATATGATTTACTATATGGAATGTGTTTTTGAATTCCAACATTGGTATAATCCACAGATTTTAGTAGTTTTACATTTCAATATATAGACCAGTGGCGTCACTAGGGTTGGTGTCACCCGGTGCGGTAAGTTATGGTGTCACCCCCCCCCCCCCCAGAAAGCAGACACACACAAAAACACAGGCACACACACATACAAACACTCAGACACACTTAAAAACATACTCAGATGCACACACAAACACTTGGAAACACACTCAGACACACACACAAAAACACACACACAAAAACACTGAGACACACACACAAAAACTCAGGCACACACATACAAAATATGTAAACTGCACTGCATTAATTATAAAGCTCATGCCTAGAGCTGCTCCCTGGCTCAGCAGAGCATCAAATTAAAGATAAACAGAGCACTCTAAAATAAATCATTGAAGAAAAGGTTTCGGCGCGCAAACTATGAAAATTCTACTCTCTGACTCTGTTCCAAGTCTGTCAGTGCACTGCCCCGGGCCGTGTGCCTACCGCTTCTTATGGCCAATCACCTCTGCACTCTGCCCACCCCCAGACCCCCGTCCACCCTCCTACCTGTTCAGTGTGCACTTAGTGTACCATTACCGTAAAGGTCTGGTGGGCATCATACGTGGATCCTTCACTTTAGAGACAGTGTCAAACAGTCATGCGGTCAGGTGCCAGGCATCCCCTCATGATTTCCCAGTTCCCGTTTAGAGAGACAGCACAGCAGTGAGTGACTCCACTGCTCCACATGTCACTGAGCAGTGAGCACAGATAGGCAGGCAGGTTTAGGCTAGCAGCGCACCTTTGCAAGCCCCACGGCATGCCCACAACATTCATAGAGAAATTGAGCAGGGGAGAAGCAAAGTACAAACAAGCAAAAGCAGCCAGGAAAACTATTTGTTGAAATTGCAGCACTGGCTCAAGGGGCAAAAAAATTGTGTGTCTACAACTTCCCCAGTCCCACCAATGTTCACAAATGCCAGCCCCTCTAATAAAAAAAAATATATGCATCTCAACATTGTATTTCTTTGAATTTCAATTAAAAAAATTTTTTTTATTTTTTTTTGGTGTCACCCAGGTGCGGCCCGCACCCCCCTAGTGATGCCACTGATATAGACACAAGTAAAATGTGTTTACAACCAAACTCTTTGTGAAAACTGCATTGTGTGCACATGTTTTTGTCCTGAAATGAACAAAATGTGCTGTGAGTATCGTAAAATTAAGAAATTTCAGCCTGAGCACTTTTACATAATTCCCACCTGTGGGGGAACTGAACCCGTTAAGTTCACAATTACATTTAAAAAAATCTTTAAAACCTAGTTTCAATATTGTTGTACATATAAAGAAATTGCTATATCCATTTTGAATCAATAATTTAAATGGAAAGTTTTGTTTTTTTAATGGAAATGACTCTCTGACTGACCATGTGACATTTTATATACTCCAGGAAAAGATTCCTTTTAGGAAGAGCCAAGCTATTTTGTACACAGCTCAGTTTAAAATATGAGTTCTTTTAATTTCACAAGTAGCAAACCTTCACCCCTCTGATGTTTTGGAAATTGAATCATTTTTCTGGATTTGTTTAGCTGGTTTATTTATCCAGATGACCAATCTTTGTTTCTCTAAGTCACATGGGATTTCAACAGCTACAGTGAAGTTCTCTCCATATGTTAGATGTTTTCTGTATTCCAGTTCTTTCATCATACAAGCACACATATTGTAAACTCATTGGATTATAACTAAACAAGGACACAGGGACAATACAGTCACACATGCAAACACACAGTCACATGATGTCATATATGTACATGTGAGCACACATTCACACAAACACATGCAAACACACAAATACACTTATAAACATAAATACACTAATGCATGGAGGTTGCAGAACATCAACAGTGCATTTAGGTTCACTGAGAAACTGCAGAATAAGCAGTGAACATGCCAGGGGTAAATGTCAGAAGAGCTTTGAAACCAAGCATCAAAGTAGAGGGTTAAGAAAGTGGTGGATGTCAGGGAACAGTTCCAGAGTTTAAAAACGAGTACATCGGTCCTTAGGAAGAAGATCTTAGTAAAAGAGTCAGACGAGCAGCGTAGTCCTAAAAACTTCAGGGTCATGTTCAAGATAGCAGGCCAGGAACAAGAATGCTTCAGTATCCATGTGAATAACCAAGCACTGGGAGTCTGAGACAACCTTTTTAACAACTCTCATTCAGGCCTGGTACCAGGAACAAGGCCAGAGTCACGTCCAGGTGGTCAGGTAATAAAAAATGCCAAAATAGTGTAAGTACCATATAAGGCAGAAGACGCAAAGCAGAACATCCAGAGCTAACATGACTTAGCAAGGCCCCTTGTACTGTCAGTATTGGATCCTCTACCAGTAAGGTGCCTCCTAACAGCTGCCTCACAGCAGCACAACCCGGCTGTAGCACCCGACCTGCAGTAACTGCAGCCCGGCCTCCGGAATGTATGATAAATAGCAATGGTTAGATGCAAACATATTAATCCATTATGCACTTATAAACAGCCCTGTTTTTCCCAAGCAAGTACAATTTAATGCAAAAGAATGTAAACTATTTTAAAAAAAAAAAGCTGAAGCAGGATTTTGTGAGGCAATATTTCTGCCAGTTTATACCTGCTAATTATCGGCAACTATATACAGTTATAAAAAAAAAGAAGAAAAAAAAAAAGAAACAAGCACTTCAACTCTTGGAAATTTCAGGAATCTCCAAAAAGTATTATGCCGCACGGGTATTGGCTAAGAGGTGAAAACGTCACCTCTTAGCAAAAACATTTTTTAGCCGTGGGCTGCCGTAGCAGCTAAGAACGGTGAACGGTTGAAGCAAATAAAGGAGTTTTCAACATGAAGTATCTTACACTTCATGAATGAAAGTCCCCTTTATTTATTTCAATACAGGGAGTGCAGAATTATTAGGCAAATGAGTATTTTGACCACATCATCCTCTTTATGCATGTTGTCTTACTCCAAGCTGTATAGGCTCGAAAGCCTACTACCAATTAAGCATATTAGGTGATGTGCATCTCTGTAATGAGAAGGGGTGTGGTCTAATGACATCAACACCCTATATCAGGTGTGCATAATTATTAGGCAACTTCCTTTCCTTTGGCAAAATGGGTCAAAAGAAGGACTTGACAGGCTCAGAAAAGTCAAAAATAGTGATATATCTTGCAGAGGGATGCAGCACTCTTAAAATTGCAAAGCTTCTGAAGCGTGATCATCAAACAATCAAGCGTTTCATTCAAAATAGTCAACAGGGTCACAAGAAGCGTGTGGAAAAACCAAGGTGCAAAATAACTGCCCATGAACTGAGAAAAGTCAAGCATGCAGCTACCAAGATGCTACTTGCCACCAGTTTGGCCATATTTCAGAGCTGCAACATCACTGGAGTGCCCAAAAGCACAAGGTGTGCAATACTCAGAGACATGGCCAAGGTAAGAAAGGCTGAAAGACGACCACCACTGAACAAGACACACAAGCTGAAACGTCAAGACTGGGCCAAGAAATATCTCAAGACTGATTTTTCTAAGGTTTTATGGACTGATGAAATGAGAGTGAGTCTTGATGGGCCAGATGGATGGGCCCGTGGCTGGATTGGTAAAGGGCAGAGAGCTCCAGTCCGACTCAGACGCCAGCAAGGTGGAGGTGGAGTACTGGTTTGGGCTGGTATCATCAAAGATGAGCTTGTGGGGCCTTTTCGGGTTGAGGATGGAGTCAAGCTCAACTCCCAGTCCTACTGCCAGTTTCTGGAAGACACCTTCTTCAAGCAATGGTACAGGAAGAAGTCTGCATCCTTCAAGAAAAACATGATTTTCATGCAGGACAATGCTCCATCACACGCGTCCAAGTACTCCACAGCGTGGCTGGCAAGAAAGGGTATAAAAGAAGAAAATCTAATGACATGGTCTCCTTGTTCACCTGATCTGAACCCCATTTAGAACCTGTGGTCCATCATCAAATGTGAGATTTACAAGGAGGGAAAACAGTACACCTCTCTGAACAGTGTCTGGGAGGCTGTGGTTGCTGCTGCACGCAATGTTGATGGTGAACAGATCAAAACACTGACAGAATCCATGGATGGTAGGCTTTTGAGTGTTCTTGCAAAGAAAGGTGGCTATATTGGTCACTGATTTGTTTTTGTTTTGTTTTTGAATGTCAGAAATGTATATTTGTGAATGTTGAGATGTTATATTGGTTTCACTGGTAAAAATAAATAATTGAAATGGGTATATATTTGTTTTTTGTTAAGTTGCCTAATAATTATGCACAGTAATAGTCACCTGCACACACAGATATCCCCCTAAAATAGCTATAACTAAAAACAAACTAAAAACTACTTCCAAAACTATTCAGCTTTGATATTAATCAGTTTTTTGGGTTCATTGATGTAATGCAGCTGAATTGAAGGAATTATATTCCGTTTACTGAAGAGTTAATATGTTTGGATCTCAACTGCAGTTTCCCTATTGAATATATTCTGAATATTAATTTGAGTGAAACGTCCCTTTAAGGGGGATCTTGTTTGTTGGTTACAGGAGAGACTGATAAGTCCTGTAATTATCAGATTGTTATTTCAAGTGATACAGATGAAAGAGGATAAGAATTGTTGTTTTTAGGCTTTTAACAGTTTGTTAATAGTCTGCAATGAAGTAATGGAACTGTCCCTTTAAATCTGGTTTGCACAGTAAGCAGTTCAAATAATACAAACAAGAGGAAACCAAAAGACAAAATGAGGTTTTATCCGTTACTCACGTTCTTGGAAGGAGTGCCTGCTTATTCCCAGTTAGTTGGTTTGTGAACTGAGCACTTTTGGTAATGCTGCAGCGTCTGTGAGGCCTCTTTCGGTTCAGCCGTGACGTCACGCTGAGGGTGTGAGGTGGATGGCCAATGAGGAGCGTAGAATATCGGCAGCTACGAGTGGAAAGGAAACAAGGTTTGTTAAGTTTGTTTGTTGGCGGTTGTAACCGCAGTCAAGCAGTTGGATGGTAAGAATCCAGTATTTGGTATCAGCTGAAAGTATGAGGGTTATAGTGATTGCAGTCTCTGATGTATTGCAAAATGGAACTTGCTTCTCTGCTGAATGCAGCTAGGAGTGGATGTCCTCTATTTTCTCAAATATCCTTGATAATCTGGTTTGAAGGTTTAATGAGATAGCTATACTTCATGTAGACAAGCTTCTTAGTCTCTGCACAAACACAAAATAATTGACAAGGTGCTCTAGGGATTGTGGGAATTTATAGAGCAAGTCTTGAAGGGAGTTACCTGACTAGAGCTGTTCTTAAAGGGACATATACCACTAGAATAAGTGTTACAGGACCCCCCGTCAAAGGGGCTGCACCGCAGCACCAGGACCTGGTCTATCAGGGTTGGCACGATGAAAAGCAGAAACCAATCTTGAAGCGAAAATGTTATCAGCAGGTTCCCAAGAATCATCATCGGAATTATACCCTTTCCATCGTATTAGATATTGGAGTTTTCCTTTAAGCAATCTGGAATCTTGAATGGAGCTAATCTCATAAACTTCTTCTTCAATGACTGTCGGTGGAAGCAAAGAATTAGTTGACTGAAGTCTGGTTTCAACATATGGTTTTAATAGAGAGACATGGAAAGTCGGATGGAACTTATATTCAGAAGGAAGATTCAAAGTAACAGCATTTTCATTCACCACCTTGATAATGGAGAATGGACCAATGAATAATTGAGTGAATTTCCTACAGGGCGTATTCATTTTTAGATTTTTTGTAGAAAGCCATACCTTATCTCCCACAGAGTAAGCTGGAGGTCTTCTTCTTATAGTGTCATAATATTTTTTCTGTCTCATCTGCGCTTCTTTAATATTGTCCTTGAGGAACTCAAACGATTCAATTAAGCTGTTACTTGGCTCATCTACCTTTGGAGAAGTGGTGTTCATATGAGGGAACAGATGGAATGTTGGATGATATCCATAGCTGGAATAAAACGGAGTCATTTTTGTGGATACATTCAAAGTATTGTTGTATGCGTATTCTGCTGTAGAGATTTTGTCATACCATTGGTCTTGGTGGAAAGAACAATAGCATCTGATGTACTGTTCCAACCATTGATTCACCCTTTCCGTTTGCCCATTTGTTTGGGGATGGAATGCTGTACTGTATCTCTGATCGATTTTAAGGACATTACATATTGCTTTCCAGAACTTGGAGGTGAACTGAGATCCCCTATCAGTTATGATGATGGAAGGTAGTCCATGTAACCTTACTACATTATGCAGAAATAACTGAGCAGTCTCTGATGAGGTTGGTAACTTTCGGTATGGAATAAAGTGTGCCATCTTGGTTAACAGATCTACTACCACTAGTATGGTGTTACAATTGTTGGATAGTGGGAGATCAAATATATAATCCATACCTATGGTCTGCCAAGGTCTGTCAGATATGTGGAGTGATTTTAAGTATCCATAAGGCCGGGCCTTTTCTGGTTTGAGAGTGGCACAAACCTCACAGGTTTTAACATAGTCCTCCACGGACTTATCAATTTTTGGCCACCAGTAGTTCCTCTTCAATAATTCTAAGGTCTTTTGGATCCCTGGATGACCTACAAGAGGGGAATCATGATGCATGGTAAGGATCTCTGTTCGAAGAGGAAGTGGAATAAAAATTTTGTCCTGATGATAGTAAAGATGATCATCTTTTTGATGTAATTTTTCTTTAGGGTATGTAATATCTTCCCTTTGAGATTTACTCAAAATTTCATAGGGTGTTACTAAGGCACAAAAATGTTCAGGTGATAGAATAGAATGTGGTGCAGATTGAGATAGAGAATGACTGTCTTTTCTGGATAAGGCATCTGCCTTGCCATTCTTTGATCCTGGGCGATATGTGATTTGGAAGTTAAAATGGGTGAAGTAGAGACTCCATCTAAGTTGGCGAGCAGAGAGAGTTTTACTGGATTGTAAATATTCCAAATTTTTGTGGTCTGTAAAAATAAGTATGGGTATCTTGGTACCTTCAAGTAAATGACGCCAATGTTCGAAAGCTTTTCTAATGACCAGAAGCTCTTTGTCACCAATGGAATAATTTAATTCTGGAGATGTCATCAATTTTGAAAAGAAGGCAACAGGATGTATAGGATCCAAAGCAGTCTTCCTTTGCGAGAGGATGGCTCCCATAGCATAATTGGAGGCATCAACCTCTAGTATATACTGTAAATCGGGTTTGGAAATTGTAAAATTGGTGCGGTGGTAAAGGATCTTTTTAATGTATTAAATGCTTCGTCTGCCTGGAGATTCCATTTGAAAGGTGTATGAGAACCAGTGAGTATAGTAAGGGGTTTTACTATGGTGGAGAATCCCTTAATAAATTTCTGGTAGAAGTTGGCAAAGCCTAGAAACCGTTGAACTTCCTTAGTATTAGTTGGTACGGGCCAAGTTTGTATTGCCTCTACTTTACCGTCATCCATCTTCAAACCAGCAGAAGATATATGATACCCAAGGAAAGATATCTGTTTTACATGAAAAAGACATTTTTCGGGCTTTGCATATAATTGGTGTGTTCTTAATCGTCCTAAGACCCAGCGAACGTGCTTTATATGATCTTCTTCATTGTCTGAGTAGATAAGAATATCGTCTAGATACACGACCATACACACGTCCAACAAATCTCTGAAGATGTCATTTATGAAGTGTTGGAACGTGGCTGGGGCATTGCAAAGCCCAAATGGCATCACCAAATACTCGTACAACCCATAGCGTGTTCTAAAAGCAGTGAGCCATTCATCTCCGTCGCGAATCCTTACCAAATTATAAGCCCCTCTCAAATCCAACTTTGAATAAATCTTTGCATCGCAGAGCCTTTCCACCAGTTCAGGTATTAGAGGGAGAGGATAACGGTTTTTAACCGTGCGTTTATTAAGTTCCCGATAATCAATAATTGGTCTGAGGGAAAGATCTTTATTCCTGACAAAAAAGATACCGGCACCAGCAGGAGAAGTGGATGGTCTGATGAAACCTTTCTTCAAATTCTCCTCCAGGTATGTTTTTAGATGTTGTAGTTCTGGTTCGGATAATGGGTAAATGTGCCCATAAGGTATGGTGGCTCCTGGGAGTAGTTCAATAGGGCAGTCATAGATTCGGTGAGGGGGTAAATTTTCTTCCTCTTTTTTACTAAAAACATCGGAGAAATCTTCATATTGAACTGGTACATGGAATTCAGAAACCTGTAATAAATGTTGGCGGGGGAAACATGTTTTTTGACAAAATGACGAATCAAATTTTATCTGTAAAGTTCCCCAGTTAATGTTTGGTTTATGTAGTTGTAGCCAAGAGAGACCTAACACTACAGGAAATAGAGGAGAGGGTATGATGTCAAAGGTTATATATTCTATGTGCCCTGTCTCAGTAATTGTTTTTAAAGGTATGGTATGATGTGTGATTGGTCCTGTTTTTACAAATGATCCATCAATAACTCTTATAGACACAGGTTTTGCTTTTGCACATAAGGGTATTTTATTCTTCATTGCTAAATCATAATCCAAAAAATTAGAATAGGCTCCTGAATCCACGATGGCCTCAGTACGAATTGTTAGTAGATCCCACTGTAATGACAGAGGTAAGGTACAGTAAACTGAATTTAAAACTTTGGTAGTTAAACAATTACTCTTATTATTTAGAAACTTACTGTTCTTTTGTCTTTGAAGAATGGGACATTCTCTCACGGTATGTGTTGGGGAAGCACAGTACATACAAAGGTTGGCCCTTTTTCTTCTAAGCCTTTCTTCTGGCTGTAAGGGTCCCTTCATGATACCAAGATCCATGGGAACTGGTGTGTCCTTTTGGGTTGAAGATTTATTGATTGAAGGAATGTATTTCTGTGGACTATCAGAGTGTGTTTTTTCTGCACGTCTTTCTCTTAAGCATCTATCCAATTGTATAGTAAGATCTATTAACCCTTCGAGTGTCCTGGGTAACTCAGTACGTGCTAATTCATCCTTAACAGAATCATTTAATCCCAATCTGTACTGATTCCGGAGGGAAACATCACTCCATTCTGAGTCCTTAGCATATAACTTAAACTCTGTTAAATACTCTTCCACAGGATGACGGCCCTGTTTAAGTGAACGCATATTTGTTTCAGCAGAAAATTGTTTATGAACATCTTCGTGTAGAGTTCCCATTTGTAAAAAAAAATCTGATAGTGACCCCAGTATAGGATCATCATTCTCAAAAAAAACATCTGCCCATTTGCGGGGTTCCCCCCTTAGGAATGATATAACTGTCATTACTTTAATCCTCTCTGAGAGGTTTCATTTGAAAAAGTAACAAACATGCATTGCGGAACTGTCTGAAGGTTGCCCTGTCTCCAGAGAAGAGATCTGGCAGAGATACTTGTGGTTCAGGTGTGTTATCCCTAACCATTACCTTAAGAGTATCATTTTGAGCTTTCAATTCACGTAGGCCTTGAGTTAACTGATCCACACGCTGAGACAAACTGTATACAACATTAGGTAAATCTGCTGGATCCATTTTTAGAGGTCAATTATTATGTAATGCAGCTGAATTGAAGGAATTATATTCCGTTTACTGAAGAGTTAATATGTTTGGATCTCAACTGCAGTTTCCCTATTGAATATATTCTGAATATTAATTTGAGTGAAACGTCCCTTTAAGGGGGATCTTGTTTGTTGGTTACAGGAGAGACTGATAAGTCCTGTAATTATCAGATTGTTATTTCAAGTGATACAGATGAAAGAGGATAAGAATTGTTGTTTTTAGGCTTTTAACAGTTTGTTAATAGTCTGCAATGGAGTAATGGAACTGTCCCTTTAAATCTGGTTTGCACAGTAAGCAGTTCAAATAATACAAACAAGAGGAAACCAAAAGACAAAATGAGGTTTTATCCGTTACTCACGTTCTTGGAAGGAGTGCCTGCTTATTCCCAGTTAGTTGGTTTGTGAACTGAGCGCTTTTGGTAATGCTGCAGCGTCTGTGAGGCCTCTTTCGGTTCAGCCGTGACGTCACGCTGAGGGTGTGAGGCGGATGGACAATGAGGAGCGTAGAATATCGGCAGCTACGAGTGGAAAGGAAACAAGGTTTGTTAAGTTTGTTTGTTGGCGGTTGTAACCGCAGTCAAGCAGTGAATGTCCTTGGAAGTTTAATCCGAGTTGGATGGTAAGAATCCAGTATTTGGTATCAGCTGAAAGTATGAGGGTTATAGTGATTGCAGTCTCTGATGTATTGCAAAATGGAACTTGCTTCTCTGCTGAATGCAGCTAGGAGTGGATGTCCTCTATTTTCTCAAATATCCTTGATAATCTGGTTTGAAGGTTTAATGAGATAACTATACTTCATGTAGACAAGCTTCTTAGTCTCTGCACAAACACAGAATAATTGACAAGGTGCTCTAGGGATTGTGGGAATTTATAGAGCAAGTCTTGAAGGGAGTTACCTGTAACACACTTGTTACTTTTGTAAAGAGTTGTGTTTGTTGCTCTTTTGTATATTGTCTCTGATACTATTTCTGTGTAAAAGAGATCAAATACGGTGAGCTTATTGTTCAAAAAATAGTTGATATTATCAGAAACTTGATAGCATGTTCTGAGTAATATGCCTTTTCTGAACTAAAGAGTGTTTGTAGCATGATCATATATATATAAAGAGCTATAGTTTAGATAGCGAGTATAACTTCAATTAGATAAATTGTATCTTAGTTATTATCCTCTGAGTCTCCGTTCATCCATTCATCTTCACACACTCACACACCAAAATAAAAGTTATATTTACAATATCCTTTAAGCGGTATTACACTTCACTTTTAGTTAGCTTGAAAAAGATTGGTGATTCAGTTCAACATACATCAGTGAAGATGAGAGCAGTTTTATGCGGTAAATTGTTGGCACAGTTCGTATGCAAAAAATACAGTCAGGGTGCAATTTACCTTAATCCGATTCAAACCGATGCTGTAGGAAAAACAGGAGAGAGCGTCTTACCTGGAAGAGACTCGAGCGGTTTGTGAGACCGCGGCGTGTGAGCGTGACTTACTTCCGGTTATCGGTGAAGCGAGGAGACAAACAAACAGAGAGTTCAAACTGATAACTTGTAAGAAAGATTTCTGTAGAAATAAGATAAACAACTTGTCTTGATTGTAGTCCAGATTGAAGAGAATCAGAAGTTGAAGTTGAGATAACAATTTCTTGCTTTGACCTGAAAAGGAAAGTAACCTGCGAGTATAAGCAGGATAGAGAAGTGTGCTTGACATACACTTCAATTAACAGGCAATTTGTAAGTGGAAAGGTGAGCTTTAAATAGGGTTGAGCAGTTGATGGGAGGTTCTACTTAAAGAGATATTACATCTCCCCCCCGTTAAGGGAGCACCCCTGGAGAACCTGGATGAGGTTTGGAAGGATAGCGATGATGGAAACGTTTAACAAGGTCAGATGCATGAACCGCAGACTGAGGTTGCCAGGAATTCTCCTCAGGACCATAACCTCTCCATTGTATCAGATATTCCAATCTTTTCCTCCTGATTCGAGAATCCAATATCTTTTCCACTTCAAATTCCTCTTGGTTATCAAGAAATGTAGGGGGTGGAGGAGTCAGTTTTAATCTTTCATGATCTGATATATAAGGTTTTATAAGAGAGACATGAAATGTATTGTGTATTCGATAATGTGTTGGTAGGTGAAGTCTCACTGCATTAGGATTTATGATTTTGTCAATAATGAAAGGTCCTATAAATTGGTTAGCTAACTTTTTACTTGGTGTCTGTAGCCGTAAGTGCTTTGTGGATAAAAGGACTTGGTCACCTATTTTATAGTCAGGTGTTTGTCGTCGTCTTTGATCATAGTAAAATTTTTGTCTGTCCTTGGCTTCAGCTAGGTGAGTCTTTAGAATCTTTAACCTGTCTTGTAAGTTATTTGCAAAAGTGGTAGCGCTCGGGGAATTAACTGTTGTGTTAGTGATTGTTATGGAGGTAGGGTTGTATCCATAAGTGGCAAAAAATGGAGTCATTTTTATTGAAGAAGAGATGGAATTATTGTATGCAAATTCTGCCATAGGAAGGAGAGTGACCCAGTCATCCTGTAAGTGCGTAATGTAGCATCTAAGATATTGTTCTAATGTTTGGTTGAGACGCTCTGTTAACCCATTAGTCTGAGGGTGAAACGCTGTTGAATATCTTGCATCTATTTTTAACAACTTACATATAGATCTCCAAAATGCGGAGGTAAATTGAGTGCCCCGGTCACTTATTATGGTTGTTGGTAAACCATGTAATCTGACTATAGAACTGATGAAAGTCTTAGCAGTTATCATAGCATTGGGTAGAGCTTTAAGTGAAGTAAAATGTGCTAGTTTGGTCAACTGATCAACTACTACAAATATCGTATTATATTGTTGAGATGGAGGTAACTCAACAATGAAATCCATGGATATGACTGACCATGGTCTATCAGGAATAGGTAGGGAGGTTAAGTATCCAATGGGTTTCTTGTGTTCTAACTTGTTCCTTGCACAAATATCACAACCTGTTATGTAATCTGTTATGACCTTTTCCATCTGTGGCCACCAAAAATAACGTCGGGTCAATTCGGTGGTCTTTTGAATTCCGGTATGACCTGATAGCATGTTATCATGTGTGTATGATAATATGAGTTTACGTAATTTTTGTGGGATATAAAGTCTTCCTTTATGATAAAGTAAACCTGTGGTTTCATCTTTAATGCAATCTTGAGGTATGGTTATCTCTGTTGTTAAAGCTGAAAGTATGTCTTTCTCTAGGTTTGTGAGTGATCCTAAGAATTTTTCTTCTGGTATTACTAGAGTTGGTTCAATTGCTGTTAAGTTATTTTCGTATTGACGTGACAAAGCGTCTGCTTTGGCATTGGCTGTTCCAGGCCGGTAGGTTATCTGAAAGTTGAATCGGTCCATAAATAAAGCCCATCGAACCTGACGAGATGAGAGGGTCTTATTAGTTTTCAGATATTGTAAATTTTTATGATCAGTATATACCAAAAATGGTTCTTTGGTTCCTTCTAATAAGTGTCTCCAATGTTCTAGAGCACATTTTATCGCTAATAATTCCTTATCACCGACACTATAATTTCTTTCTGCAGGTAGGAAAGTCTTAGAGTAGTAAGCTATAGGATGGATCTGTTTTGTTATGACGTTTTGCTGTGACAATACAGCACCAATCCCTGAATTAGATGCATCCCCTTCTAGAATAAATGTTTGGTTATAGTCCGGTAGGGCTAAGACAGGTGCGGTAGTGAAAAGGTCTTTTAGCTTAATAAAAGCTTCTTGAGTCTCATTGTTCCAAAGAAATTTCCGTTTATTACTAGTTAATTGAGTGAGTGGTTTTACCACTGAAGAGAAATCTTTGATAAATTTCCTATAAAAATTTGCAAACCCCAGAAATTTCTGGAGTGTGCGTAGAGTTGTGGGCCTGGGCCAATTGATAATTGCTTGGATCTTTTGTGGATCCATTTCAATCTTATTGGGCTTTAGAATATATCCTAAGAATTTAATTTCAGACACATGGAAAATACATTTTTCTAATTTAGCGTAGAGTTTGTTTTGTCTTAACCTTGTCAAGACCCAACGAACATGTTTTTCATGGTCTTTTAAATTCTTTGAGTAAATTAGGATATCATCCAGATAGATGATTACACAGATATCGATGAGGTCATGGAAAATTTCATTTATGAAATGCTGAAATGTTGCTGGAGCATTGCATAATCCAAACGGCATAACGTTATACTGGTATAATCCGTATCTGGTGCGAAATGCGGTCTTCCATTCATCACCCTCTTTTATACGGATTAAGTTGTAAGCCCCTTTTAAGTCGAGTTTTGTAAAAATCGTGGCACCAGTTAGTCTTTCCAGTAATTCAGGAATTAAAGGTAAAGGGTACCGATTTTTTATCGTTATTTTGTTTAAAGCTCGATAATCAATAATGGGGCGTAATGTTCCATCTTTGTTTTTAACGAAAAACATCCCAGCAGCTGCTGGTGAAGTAGAGTGAGATATGAATCCCTTTCTGAGGTTTTCGTCTAAATACGTTCGTAAATCTTGTAATTCTTTTTGATTCATTGGGAATATTTTCCCATGTGGTATCTGTGAGTCTGGTATAATATCTATTGGACAATCAAATGTCCTATGGGGAGGCAAATTTTCTGCTTCCCTTAAATCGAATACATCTCCCAGATCCTGATAAACCAATGGTACACTCTGTTCCATTGTAGCTATGTTACAGTGAGGGTAACAGGTGGTTTTACAATAACTAGAAGTAAGACGTACAGTGTCTTGACTCCAATCTATTTCAGGGTTATGTGTCTTCAACCAAGTATACCCTAATATAATTGAATGGTTAGCTATAGGTAATATATCAAAAGATAAATATTCCGTATGTCCCCCAATAGTACCCATTAAGAGTGGTATGGTATGGTGAGTGATTGGTCCGTGTTTTACTAAGGTTCCATCAATTAATTTTACAAAAACTGGGTTTGCTTTGCACACTGTGGGAATTTTATTTTGAACAACAAAATCAGTATTAATATATACACCCGTCGCCCCAGAGTCAAGTAATCCTTCAGTCTGTAGATGGTGTTGATCCCACTGTAAGGAGAGAGGTATAGTTAACTGTTGTGTCTTAATAGATTTATGTAACTGTTTTATGTGATGTATCTTACCCTTCTTTTGTTTTGATAATAAAGGACAAGTACTAACGGAATGTTCTTTGTGTGCGCAGTACAGGCAGAGGTTAGATAATCTTCTCCTTATTTTTTCTTCTGGGGTAAGTGGTCCCCTAATAGTCCCAATCTCCATAGGTACAGGGTTGGTATGGAATTTTTCTTGTGAGGTTTGTACAGGATATGATCGTCTTGGAACACTGTCACTCGCCATTCTTTCTGCCTTTCTCTCCCTTAGACGTCTGTCCAAAGTAATACATAATTTAGTGAGCCCTGATAAAGTCTCAGGCATTTCTAGACGTGATAATTCATCTTTTAATCCTTCAGATAAGCCTAACCTAAATTGGTTTCTGAGGCTTATCTGATTCCACTGGGAATCTGAGGCCCACATCTGGAAGTCCGTTATGTATTCCTCAACGGTCCTCTTCCCTTGTCTTAAGGCACGTAATTTGGATTCTGCATTAATCTGAGTATCAGCGTCCTCATATAAGGTGGACATGGCAGAAAAAAATTCCTGTAAAGAATTCATTATGGGATCATTTGCCTCAAATAATCTGTTGGCCCAGGTCCTGGGTTCACCCACTAAGTATGATATAGTGGTACAGACTTTTATTCTCTCGGTATGATAGGTTCTGGGTTTAAGAGAATAAAGTAAGTTACAAGCATTTTTAAAATCTCTGAAAGTAGCACGTTTTCCAGAAAATGGAGTTGGAGGCTGAATCTGAGGCTCAGGTAACTCCAGCTCTTTAGGGGTTAAACATTCTTTAATCAATGCTTTTAATGCAGTGTTCTCTGTTTGTACTTCAGTTAAACCATGGGTGAGGTAGTCTAATTTTTTGTTAATATTGGTAATTTCATTTTGAACCTCTTGTGCATCCATGGTGGAACTGTTACTTAGCAGAGTTTAAGGCCTGTTAATTCTGTAACACACTTGTTACTTTTGTAAAGAGTTGTGTTTGTTGCTCTTTTGTATATTGTCTCTGATACTATTTCTGTGTAAAAGAGATCAAATACGGTGAGCTTATTGTTCAAAAAATAGTTGATATTATCAGAAACTTGATAGCATGTTCTAAGTAATATGCCTTTTCTGAACTAAAGAGTGTTTGTAGCATGATCATATATATATAAAGAGCTATAGTTTAGATAGCGAGTATAACTTCAATTAGATAAATTGTATCTTAGTTATTATCCTCTGAGTCTCCGTTCATCCATTCATCTTCACACACTCACACACCAAAATAAAAGTTATATTTACAATATCCTTTAAGCGGTATTACACTTCACTTTTAGTTAGCTTGAAAAAGATTGGTGATTCAGTTCAACATACATCAGTGAAGATGAGAGCAGTTTTATGCGGTAAATTGTTGGCACAGTTCGTATGCAAAAAATACAGTCAGGGTGCAATTTATCTTAATCCGATTCAAACCGATGCTGTAGGAAAAACAGGAGAGAGCGTCTTACCTGGAAGAGACTCGAGCGGTTTGTGAGACCGCGGCGTGTGAGTGTGACTTACTTCCGGTTATCGGTGAAGCGAGGAGACAAACAGAGAGTTCAAACTGATAACTTGTAAGAAAGATTTCTGTAGAAATAAGATAAACAACTTGTCTTGATTGTAGTCCAGATTGAAGAGAATCAGAAGTTGAAGTTGAGATAACAATTTCTTGCTTTGACCTGAAAAGGAAAGTAACCTGCGAGTATAAGCAGGATAGAGAAGTGTGCTTGACATACACTTCAATTAACAGGCAATTTGTAAGTGGAAAGGTGAGCTTTAAATAGGGTTGAGCAGTTGATGGGAGGTTCTACTTAAAGAGATATTACATTACCTGACTAGAGCTGTTCTTAAAGGGACATATACCACTAGAATAAGTGTTACAATTGAGAACATGGTTGTTGTTCAATAATAAAATTAATCCTCAAAAATACAACTTGCCTAATAATTCTGCACTCCCTGTAGTTAATCCTAGCGTTTGTACAATGCTAGAATTGACTTTCACTTTAATGTATATTATAGCTGTTATACCAGCTGCAAGTATAGAATGAATGAGAAATTGCATTTTTAAGTTTGTTTGTCAATATGAATTAGCTGGTTTTGTGCTTTTAAACCACAGCCTATTAAAATGGTTTGAGCTTGCAGGTAATATCAGATCTCATTATGTTATCACTTTTATGTAAACAGACTTGCTTCCTTATCTTATATCTGTTTGTAGAGAGGACACTGGAAAATTAACATTTTATTACTTAACTATCCTGCACCCCACTGAGTTGTAATTTCTTCTGCTGACTGTGTTTACTTAGGCTTATCAATAACCTAGACTCCATTATAGAAACTTCCAGTATAAGTGGGGATACCACAGGATAAATCAACTATTTCAAAAGCTAAAATACACTCCAGCAGGTAAAATGGATCACTGAGAATAATTTAGAGGAGAAGAGAACATTTTTGTGTAAACTTTCCCTTTTTAAGGGTATCAAAACATATAAAGCTACAAAAGTGCAGTAATACGTAAGTGTATAGTACATTATAGTTCCACGTACAGTTACAAAGCAGAAGAACTGGTAAGTGCTAAAACAGAACTTTAGTATAAATGAATCCATATGTCTACACAGTACCATTGCTTACCATAATCACCTGTATAGAAGGAAATTGTCTGCCTTTTAATGTGGTAAATACATGTAATAACAGAGTATTTCAGGGAAAATGTTTTACACTACATTTAATACTTCTATATTTAGTTATATAACCAAAGTGTTAGTTTTGTGCTGCGAGTTGTAAGGAATCTGACACTTAATATACTTATTTCATATGATACATATGTAAAATTTAAATATTTTGTTCCTGCTAACATACTAAAAAAGATATCCATAGTAGCATTATAATTATTTTAGTAAGCAGCTTTTTTTTCTCTTAAAAAAAGTACATAATTTAACCTCCCCCTTGGTCATTTACTGATTTCAGTATTAATTGAGTCATATACAGTACCAGTATATTTTCCAATGTTCATGCTATATAAAATAACATATACAATGGAGATTTCAGTGTCTCTATTATTTTATTAATGAATTTAGACCATAAATTATTACAGAGGAGATGACAGAAAAGAAAACAAAAAAACAACGGGTGAGCAAAAGATCATAAAATATATTGCCCTGAATTACAATCTTTTAGAGTACTCACCAAGATTATTGGTATGCAACAGTTAATCAAATTAAAATCTATCCCAATTTGTCAGTGAAACTGAAAAAAACAATTTGGAAAATAAATGTGTGTTTATATATATATATATATATATATATATATATATATATATATATATATATATATAGATTAGCTCACAAGTTACATATAGAAAAAAAAAAAAAAAAATGGAGTAAAAGATATGCCCCCAAATTAAAGTAAGAGATGACAGAAGAGGGATTCAATTTGGCCTTGTATGTTTGAATGCAGATTTCTCACAATCACCTAGATTACAAATTTTGTGCAATAGAGGGTGCGAAACGAACGCAACAAAAGTTGTGTTATTTCACCCTCCATAACGCTGGCATTACGAGTTTTTGAAAAGCCACCTTGTGCGTGCGATATGGTTGCTTTAAGCTCCATACCGCAAAAAAAAAGAGTGTTAGAAAAAAAACCTAACAAAAGAAAGTGTTAGAAAAAAAACTAGCACCTGCGATCGTGGAATGAAAAACTCCGTAACGTAACCCCATTGATGTCTATGGGGAAAAAAAGTTAAGTTTTTAAACCTAACACCCTGACATAAACCCCACGTCTAAACACCCCTAATCTGCTGCCCCCGACATCGCTCACACCTACATAAAGTTATTAACCCCTAATCTGCCGCTCCTGACATCCCTGTCACCGAAATAAAGTTACTAACCCCTAATCTGCCGCTATCGATATCGCAGCCACTATAATAAAGTTATTAACCCCTATTCCCCCGCACCCCAACATTGCACACACTATAATAAAGATATTATCCCCTATTCCACCGCTCCCCGACATTGCCGCCATTAAATAAAGTTATTAACCCCTAAACCTCTGGCCTCCCACATCACTGCCACTAAATAAACCTATTAACCCCTAAACCGCCAGCCCCCCTTGAACCTCTTCTCTCTTCCATCCCCTTCTTTTCCTGTCTTGATAAATCCATCTGCCACTATAACTCAACCCTTACATCGGTCCTTGATAACCTGGCCCCACCTACCATAGCTTGGAAAACATACACTCATCCTCAGCCCTGGCATACTCCTCTGACACGGTACCTACGCAGATGTTCCCGTACTGCTGAGCGACACTGGAGGAAATCTCGGAGTTCTGCTGATTTTCTTCACTATAAGTTCATCTTGAACTCCTTCTATTCTGCCCTTAATCTATATAAGCAACATTACTTCTCTACTCTTATCTCTACTCTTTCTTCAAACCCAAAACGTCTGTTCTCCACATTCAATACTCTTCTCCGCCCACCCCCACCTCCCACCACAACTTTACTCTCAGCCCAAGATTTTGCCAGCTACTTTAACAACAAAATCAACTCCATCAGAAATGAAATCAGCTCTCCACATACTACCGGTCTCCCACCCCCTCAAAAGCTCACAATCATCCAAAACCCACATAGCCATGAATTTAGTTCTTTTGCCCCTGTTACAGCCCTTATACTATCCTCTCACCTCACTACCTGTCCCCTCGACCCAATCCCCTCAAGACTACTCCCCTCCCTCTCTTCTACCCTTAACCCTATACTCACACACATCTTCAACCTCTCACTCAGCACTGGTATAGTTCCCACATATCTTAAATATGCATTAGTCACACCTATCTTCAAAATAAACCCTTCTCTCGATCCAACCTCCCCATCCAACTACCGCACTATTTCCCTACTACCTCTTGCCTCAAAACTTCTTGAAAAGCTAGTATATGCTCGTCTATCCCATTTCCTTACATTAAACTTCCTCCTTGACCCATTGCAATCTTGATTTCGCCCCCTTCACTCAACAGAGACAGCAATTGTTAAGGTTACCAACAACCTACTTACAGTAAAATCAAAAGGCAACTTCTCTCTACTTATCCTCCTTGATCAGTCAGCAGCCTTTGATACTGTCGACCACCCTCTTTTGCTCCATACCCTCCAATCCTTCGGCATCTGTGACACAACTCTCTCTTGGTTCTCTTCCTATCTGCCTAACCCTACCTTTAGTGTAGCCTTCTCTGGGGTATCCTCTGGCCCGTTACCTCTTTCTGTTGGGGTACCGCAAGGCTCTGTCCTCAGTCCCCTTCTCTTCTCAATCTACATGTCCTCTCTAGGTTCCTTAATAAAGTCCCACGGGTTTCATTATCATTTGTATGCCGACGATACTCAAATCTACCTCTCTGCACCAGAACTATCTCCTTCCTTGCTAACCAGTGTCACTAACTGTCTCTCTCATATCTCATCTTGGATGTCCTCTCACTACCTCAAGCTAAATCTCTCCAAAACTGAACTCCTTATTTTCCCCCCTTCTTCCAAAATATCCACCCCCCATGTCTCTATAACTGTTGACAACTCCATCATTACCCCAACCTCACATGCCTGATGTCTTGGGGTCACACTTGACTCAGATCTTTCTTTCACTCCTCACATTCAGTCCTTGGCTAAAGCCTGCCGCTTCCACCTTAAAAACATCGCTAAAATTAGACATTTCCTTACACAAGACACAACAAAGATTTTAATTCACTCTCTCATCCTTTCCCGCCTCGACTACTGCAACTCTATCCTTTCTTGTCTCCCTAGCTGCCGCCTAGCTCCTTTACAATCCATAATGAATGCCTCTGCCAGGCTCATCTTCCTTGCACGTCGCTCTTCATCTGCCGCACCTCTCTGCAATCCCTTCACTGGCTTCGACTTGCCTCCAGGATTAAATACAAAATTCTCACTCTGACACACAAAGCCCTCAATTGCACTGCTCCCCACTACATCTCAGACCTTGTCTCCAGATACTCTCCCTCCCGTCCCCTCCGCTCATGATCTCCTATTCTCCTCATCTCTTGTTATCTCCTCAGATTCCCGTCTACAAGATTTCTCAAGACTGGCTTCCATCTTATGGAACTCTCTGCCTCGCTCCACAAGAATCTCCCCTAGTTATGAAAGCTTCAAGTGTTCCCTGAAGACTCTACTATTCAGGGACGCTTACAACCTACACTAACCTTCTTATCTCCACTGCTATCCCCTAAAACCCCATAGCATGTAAGCCTATGAGCCCAGCTGTTTGTAGTTCGCCTTCAGAAGAGCCGACTACAACAGTGCAACTCTCAGCAGGATCCTCTCTCCCAATTTGATCCCTGTAATCGTTTTTTATATACCACAAATGTTCATAGCGCTGCGGAACCTGTTGGCGCTCTAAAAATACCTGATAATAAAAATAATAATTGCAAAACACTAAATTAAACTATTAACCCCTAAACATAACAACCCACTAATTTTAAATTAAAATTACCTGTGAAATTAAAAAAAACTAACTAACATTACTATTATACTAAAATTAAAATAACTATCAATTAAATAAATGAAATTAGTAATTAAAAAAACCTAACCCTTCTAAAGAAAATTAAATCTACAATTACCAAAAATAAAAAATACTAAGTTACAAAAAAGAAAAAAATACTAACGTACAACTCCCCCCCCACTAAATTACGAGAAATAACAAATGACATTATCCAAAATAAAAACAATTATACCTAATCTAATAGCCCTATAAAAATACCCCCCCCCCCCCAGAACAGTGTTTGCGATGCGGGAGGGCCTCGGTTTAGGGGTTAATAAGCCGTTTATGGGTGTTAGTGTACTTTGTAACAGTTTAGTTATGAGTTTTGTGTAACAATATTGTTTGCGTAAAACTCATAGCTACTACTCTCAGATTGTGAAACGGATTGTGTCGGTATAGGGTGTAACGCACGCTTTTTAGCCTCACCGCAAAACTTGTAATGGCAGCGCAATGGAAATCCCATGCAAAAACATAATTTTTTCGAGTGCGTGACTGACGTTGCGTTACAGCACGAACGCAAAACTTGTAATCTAGGTGAATTATATTAATAATGTGTGCAATTCTTTTTTTTTTTTATATAATTTTAATTAATTTTAGAATTGTTTTAAGTTTTAAATAGGATATGTGTGCAAAAATAAACTTCTCTAATGTGTAGAGCATTTTTATTGATGCGATATTGCTTATTGAATATAACTGTGTATTTAACCCCTTTTTTGGGGTTAAACAATATATTTAAAGTAAGCTCTAAGGTAGCAATGCACTACTGGGACCTAGAAGAACAAATTTAATTAATTAATGATAAGAGCCTTATGTGTGTAACCACCAATCACCCAGCTAGTTCCCTGTAGTGCATTTCTGCTCCTGTGCATATCTAGGTATGCTTTTCTACAAAGGATACAAAGAAAACTATGCAAATTTGATCAATTAAGTTACATGCTCTATCTGAACCATGGAAATGTAATTTTAACCTCCTTTAAACAATAATTCTACTGATATCTAGTTACAATAGATCAACTACATCTGGTCAATAAATTATTCTTACAACATAGCTTTAGAAGCATCTAGAACCCTATGGTGTTTAGAAAGTGATCATTAATAGTAAAACTACTTTGAACCACAACAAACTAACAAATGTAAACATTGTTGTAAAACAGTTGTTGATGTCAGTGTTTACATTATCAATAGAAAATGAAATGCACTGAAAGCTTAAACGGACAGTGGCCTAGATTTAGAGTTGGGCGGTAGCCGTCAAAACCAGCGTTAGAGGGTCCTAACGCTGGTTTTTACCGCCCGCTGGTATTTGGAGTCAGTCAGGAAAGGGTCTAACGCTCACTTTGCAGCCGCGACTTTTCCATACCGCAGATCCCCCTACGCCATTTGCGTATCCTATCTTTTCAATGGGATCTTCCTAACGCCGGTATTTAGAGTCGTGGCTGAAGTGAGCGTTAGAAATCTAACGACAAAACTCCAGCCGCAGAAAAAAGTCAGGAGTTAAGAGCTTTCTGGGCTAACGCCGGTTTATAAAGCTCTTAACTACTGTGCTCTAAAGTACACTAACACCCATAAACTACCTATGTACCCCTAAACCGAGGCCCCCCACATCGCCGCCACTCTATTAAAAATTTTTAACCCCTAATCTGCCGCTCCGTACACCGCCGCAACCTACATTATCCCTATGTACCCCTAATCTGCTGCCCCTAACACCGCCGACACCTACATAATATTTATTAACCCCTAATCTGCCGCCCCCGCTATCGCTGACCCCTGCATATTTTTTTTAACCCCTAATCTGCCGCTCCGTACACCGCCGCAACATACATTATAGTTATGTACCCCTAATCTGCTGCCCCTAACACCGCCGACCCCTATATTATATTTATTAACCCCTAATCTGCCCCCCACAACGTTGCCGCCAGCTACCTACAATAATTAACCCCTAATCTGCCGACCGGATCTCGCCGCTACTATAATAAATGGATTAACCCCTAAAGCTAAGTCTAACCCTAACACTTACACCCCCCTAAGTTAAATATAATTTAAATCTAAAGAAATAAATTAACTCTTATTAAATAAATTATTCCTATTTAAAGCTAAATACTTACCTGTAAAATAAATCCTAATATAGCTACAATATAAATTATAATTATATTGTAGCTATTTTAGGATTAATATTTATTTTACAGGCAACTTTGTATTTATTTTAACCAGGTACAATAGCTATTAAATAGTTAATAACTATTTAATAGCTAAAATAGTTAAAATAATTACAAAATTACCTGTAAAATAAATCCTAACCTAAGTTACAATTAAACCTAACACTACACTATCAATAAATTAATTAAATACAATACCTACAATTATCTACAATTAAACCTAACACTACACTAACAATAAATTAATTAAATACAATACCTACAAATAACTACAATTAAATAAACTAACTAAAGTACAAAAAATAAAAAAGAACTAAGTTACAAAAAATAAAAAAATATTTACAAACATTAGAAAAATATTACAACAATTTTAAACTAATTACACCTACTCTAAGCCCCCTAATAAAATAACAAAGACCCCCAAAATAAAAAAATGCCCTACCCTATTCTAAATTAAAAAAGTTCAAAGCTCTTTTACCTTACTAGCCCTGAAAAGGGCCATTTGCGGGGCATGCCCCAAATAATTCAGCTCTTTTGCCTGTAAAAAAAAACATACAATACCCCCCCCAACATTACAACCCACCACCCACATACCCCTAATCTAACCCAAACCCCCCTTAAATAAACCTAACACTAAGCCCCTGAAGATCTTCCTACCTTATCTTCACCATGCCAGGTTCACCGATCCGTCCACAGAAGTCTTGATCCAAGCCTCCGAAATCTTGTTCCAAGCCCAAGCGGGGGCTGAAGAGTGACGTCCATCCTCCGGCTGAAGTCTTGATCCAAGCGGGCAGAAGAGGACATCCGGACGGGCAAACATCTTCATCCAAGCCGCATCTTCTATGTTCTTCAATCCGATGACGACCAGCTGATCTTCAAGACCTCCAGCCAATCAGATTGAGATCGCATTCTATTGGCTGTTCCGATCAGCCAATAGAATGCGAGCTCAATCTGATTGGCTGATCGGATCAGCCAATCGGATTGAACTTGAATCTGATTGGCTGATTCCATCAGCCAATCAGAATTTTCCTACCTTAATTCCGATTGGCTGATAGAATCCTATCAGCCAATCGGAATTCGAGGGACGCCATCTTGGATGACGTCCCTTAAAGGAACCGTCATTCGTCGGGAAGTCATCAGTGAAGATGGATGGATCCGCGCTGGAGGTCTTGAAGATCAGCCAGTCGTCATCGGATTGAAGAACATAGAAGATGCGGCTTGGATGAAGATGTTTGCCGGTCCGGATGTCCTCTTCTGCCCGCTTGGATCAAGACTTCAGCCGGAGGATGGACGTCACTCTTCAGCCCCCGCTTGGGCTTGGATCAAGATTTCGGAGGCTTGGATCAAGACTTCTGTGGACGGATCGGTGAACCTGGCATGGTGAAGATAAGGTAGGAAGATCTTCAGGGGCTTAGTGTTAGGTTTATTTAAGGGGGGTTTGGGTTAGATTAGGGGTATGTGGGTGGTGGGTTGTAATGTTGGGGGGGGTATTGTATGTTTTTTTTACAGGCAAAAGAGCTGAATTATTTGGGGCATGCCCCGCAAATGGCCCTTTTCAGGGCTGGCAAGGTAAAAGAGCTTTGAACTTTTTTAATTTAGAATAGGGTAAGGCATTTTTTTATTTTGGGGGTCTTTGTTATTTTATTAGGGGGCTTAGAGTAGGTGTAATTAGTTTAAAATTGTAATATTTTTCTAATGTTTGTAAATATTTTTTTATTTTTTGTAACTTAGTTCTTTTTTATTTTTTGTACTTTAGTTAGTTTATTTAATTGTAGTTATTTGTAGGTATTGTATTTAATTAATTTATTGTTAGTGTAGTGTTAGGTTTAATTGTAGATAATTGTAGGTATTGTATTTAATTAATTTATTGATAGTGTAGTGTTAGGTTTAATTGTAACTTAGGTTAGGATTTATTTTACAGGTAATTTTGTAATTATTTTAACTATTTTAGCTATTAAATAGTTATTAACTATTTAATAGCTATTGTACCTGGTTAAAATAAATACAAAGTTGCCTGTAAAATAAATATTAATCCTAAAATAGCTACAATATAATTATAATTTATATTGTAGCTATATTAGGATTTATTTTACAGGTAAGTATTTAGCTTTAAATAGGAATAATTTATTTAATAAGAGTTAATTTATTTCGTTAGATTTAAATTATATTTAATTTAGGGGGGTGTTAGTGTTAGGGTTAGACTTAGCTTTAGGGGTTAATCCATTTATTAGAGTAGCGGCGAGATCCGGTCGGCAGATTAGGGGTTAATTATTGTAGGAAGCTGGTGGCGACGTTGTGGGGGGCAGATTATGGGTTAATAAATATAATATAGGGGTCGGCGGTGTTAGGGGCAGCAGATTAGGGGTACATAACTATAATGTATGTTGCGGCGGTGTACGGAGCGGCAGATTAGGGGTTAATAATAATATGCAGGTGTCAGCGATAGCGGGGGCGGCAGATTAGGGGTTAATAAATATAACATAGTGGTCGGCGATGTTAGGGGCAGCAGATTAGGGGTACATAGGGATAACGTAGCTGGCGGCGGTGTACGGAGCGGAAGATTAGGGGTTAATAATAATATGCAGGGGTCAGCGATAGCGGGGGCAGCAGATTAGGGGTTAATAAGTGTAAGGTTAGGGGTGTTTAGACTCGGGGTACATGTTAGGGTGTTAGGTGCAGACTTAGGAAGTGTTTCCCCATAGGAAACAATGGGGCTGCGTTAGGAGCTGAACGCTGCTTTTTTGCAGGTGTTAGGTTTTTTTTCAGCTCAAACAGCCCCATTGTTTCCTATGGGGGAATCGTGCACGAGCACGTTTTTGAAGCTGGCCGCGTCCGTAAGCAACGCTGGTATTTAGAGTTGCAGTGGCGGTAAATATGCTCTACGCTCCCTTTTTGGAGCCTAACGCAGCCCTTCTGTAAACTCTAAATAACAGCGGTATTTAAAAGGTGCGGGAGAAAAAAAGTCAGCATAGCTAACGCACCCCTTTGGCTGCAGAACTCTAAATCTAGCCGAGTATTCTTTTAAATGGTTTTTCCCTTAATGTATTTTTTTTTTTTAAAACATTTTATTTATGACAACAGCAATCAAGTTACAACAAAGAAAAAAGATAGTTAGAAATCATAACATACATATTTGTTATCATTCTTCAAACGATCAATTCTTGATCTTACAGTCAAAATGCTGGTTTTTAATTTTATATAACCAAAATAAACCACTACCTACACACACAAAAAAAAAAAAAAAAAAAAAAATAAATAAAAAGAAGGGGGAGGGAATTCCTCTCTCACCTCTGCCTCTCCCCTCCTACCAAATATCTAACTGTACTAATTCCGAATTTCTAAATGGAAAGATCATATCCTCTACTTCTTTTTATGGGTGGCTTTTGATGAAAAATGAGAATAATAAACAAACAACTCAAAAAACAATGTCTAAAAATAACCACTCTGGATAGCACTCCCCTTGGATCAGGTTTAATCCATTTTGAATCAGCACCCCTAACCATGACTTTGGGGGTACTACATTCTGAACAGTTGCAGTTTGATGTCATTCATTCTCCTGCACAGCCAGTTATCCTTGGTCTTCCTTGGCTATGTAAACACAATCCTCAGTTCGACTGGACTGAGGGACATTTGGCCTCCTGGGGTAAATCCTGTTTTCATTCCTGCCTTGCTAAGGTTACTCCACTGCAACACATTCCTATTGCCAGCTGACCCCTTCTAACCTTACCTCAGTATATGCAGACTTTATGGATGTCTTTGAAAAGAAAGCAGCTGATGTGTTACCACATCACCACCCTTACAACTGCAAAATTGACCTCTTTCCTGGAGCCCCACTTTCTAAAGGAAGGACTTATCCACTGTCCAAAGCTGAAACCAAAGCCATGGAAGAATATATCCAAGAGAATTTAGCTAAAGGCTTCATTCACCCTTCCTCCTCTCCTGGCGGGCTGCTTTTTTTTGTCGGTAAAAAAGATGGTGATCTAAGACCCTGTATTGACTACAGAGCCCTAAACAACATAACAATCAGGAATCGTTATCCTATTCCCTTGATCACTGAATTATATGATTTACTCCAAAATGCTTGCTACTTTACAAAATTAGATCTTCGTGGGGCTTACAATCTCATTTGTATCTTCCCGGGACATGAGTGGAAGAGTGCCTTCAACACGAGATCAGAGCATTACGAGTACCTCGTAATGCCTTTTGGGCTGTGCAATGCCCCTGCTGTCTTTCAAGCATTCGTCAATGATGTCTTCAGTGACCTCCTTAATCATACTGTCATCGTCTATCTTGATGACATCCTCATATTCTCCACTACCCTGGAAGAACACCATGAGCATGTGAAACAGGTGCTGTGAAACAGGTGCTTCTTCGTCTCAGAAACAATTCTCTGGTAGCCAAATTGGAGAAATGTGAGTTTGATCAAGTCCGGATTCAATTCCTTGGATATATCATCTCAAAAGAAGGTTTCGCCATGCATCCCACTCGGGCCGTCTTTAACACAGGGCAAAAGGGGCAGCTGCCCAGGACCCAGTCTTTGTTAAGGGGCCCAAGTGTCCTAAAAAGCACACAGTCAGTCATAATACTGTCACAGTCAAAAGTTCTCTGCTTATATTTATTTGTGAGAAACTGTGCCAGACCGTGCCGGTGTCATGTGACAGGCCAAGTTAGTGCCATGTGCTGTTTTAGATGTGCACTGTGCAGCACTGAATGCTAAGCCCTAACTCGGCATCCAGCCAATCCCACTGCATCAGAAAAAGTCCTGCTGGGGTTACCACTGTTACCAGGTAACTGCTCTGGTGGTGGGGATTGTTTCTGGGTAAGGCTGACTGTAGACGCATGCAGCAGAAAGCTGGAGCGGCTGGCACATGAGGATTTGAGCATCTGTGCAGCTGCACTCACTGCTCTCTTCAGTCTTGAGGCTGTGTGACTCATCTCACACTGTATCCATGCAGCCTTGGGCACACAGCATCCAGTCTGCTGGTCCCCTTAACCCTGCTCTTTCTGCTGTGGCCTTAAGATAAACTAACTGAAGTTTGTTAGGGGAACAGTGCTTTGTAGAAAGGTGTCAGTGGGAAGAATGTGCACACACACTCCTTTCTCCCATGCAGCTTTGTCTACTGCAGGGTGAGAGGGAACTTGTTCCTAGCAAAGAAGTGACGTGCTGCTGTGGCTGATGTATAGTGTCATGCTGACACTTCACACATTAAGGTAAGGTTTATTTTTATAGGTTTTTTTCTCTCTGTCTCAGATTTTACAGCTTCCCATAGTATTTCTGCTGTTCCAGTCAGTAAACTTAAAATTTGTCTGCACCCCCATGCTTCCTCCTCAGTCTTTACCTTGCTTTGCTCCTGTTGGCTGCCCTAAATCTCTTTAACCAGCTAACCTCACACCAGAATCACATTCAAAAGCATATTAAATTAATCCACAGTGGAGGAATTTATATATTTATTTACTTAGTTCTGCTTAGGTCCAGTTTCCCATATTGCCATTTTTTTTAATGATTAGCCCAGCAATGGATGATCCACTGCTGGGCTAATAATTTAATTTTTTTTTTTAATAAAATAAATATATTTATTTAGTTGTTTTTGAGATGTTGGGGTGGAGAGCGAAATTGCATGGGGGGGGGGGCAAGAAAATGTTTGCCCAGGGTCCAGTCAATATTAAAGATTCCCACTAAGCTAACAGAAGTTCTGGAATGGTCTCAGCCCACCACATTGAAGGATTCTTGGGATTTTCCAACTAATATCACAAGTTTATAAAGAATTTTTCCAAGATTGTTGCTTCACTCACTGAGCTGACTAAACGAAACAGAGACTGTAAGAATTGGGGGGCTAGTTATCAAGCCGTCTACTTTTCTGGCTTTGCCGGCCCAATACGTCCGCCTAAGCTCGCCTACCTTCGCCGCCGCGGACCTTGAATACGTTCGCCTAAGTTATCAAATAAAGCTGTCAAAAAGCCGCGGGGCGATGAGCAGCGGACTGTGACAGTTATCACTCATCCGATCTCGCTGCCCTTCGGCTTTTTCCCAGCTTTATTGCTAGCCTGTCACTAAGCACTCACACTAAACTGCACTGTTCTGCCCCCTATACCGGCGCCCCCGGAGCCCCCCGCAACTAAATAAAGTTACTAACCCCTAAACCGCCGCTCCTAGACCCTGCCGCAACTCTTATAAATGTATTAACCCCTAAACCGCCGCTCCTAGACCCTGCCGCAACTCTTATAAATGTATTAACCCCTAAACCGCCGCTCCCGGACACCGCTGCCACCTACATTATACCTAGTAACCCCTATCCTGCCCCCCCTATACCGTCGCCCTCTATTATAAAATTATTAACCCCTATCCTGCTGATCCCGCACCTCTCCGCAACTAAATAAATAGTTTAACCCCTAAACCGCCGCTCCATGAACCCGCCGCAACCTATAATAAATTTATTAACCCCTATCCTGCCCCCCACTACGCCGCCGCCACTGTAATAAAATGATTAACCCCTAAACCTAAGTCTAACCCTAACCATAACGCCCCCCTAACTTAAATATTAATTAAATAAATCTAAATAAATTAACTCTTATTAACTAAATGAATCCTATTTAAAACGAAATACTTACCTTTAAAATAAACCCTAATATAGCTACAATATAAATAATAATTATATTCTAGCTATCTTAGGATTTATTTTTATTTTACAGGTACCTTTCAATTTATTTTAACCATGTACAATAACTATTAAATAGTTATTAACTATTTAATAGCTTACCTAGCTAAAATAAAGAGAAATGTACCTGTGAAATAAATCCTAACCTAAGTTACAATTACACCTAACACTACACTATACTTTAATAAATTATTCCTATTTAAAAATAAATACTTACCTGTAAAATAAACCCTAAGATAGCTACAATGTAATTAATAATTATATTATAGCTATTTTAGGATTTATATTTATTTTACAGGTAACTTTGTATTTATTTTAGCTAGTTAGAATAGTTATTAAATAGTTATTAACTATTTAATAACTACCTAGCTAAAAGAAATACAAAATTACCTGTAAAATAAATCCTAACTTAAGTTACAATTAAACCTAATACTACACTATCATTAAATTAACTAAATAAACTACCTACAAAGAACTACAATGAAATACAATTACATAAACTAACTAAAGTACAAAAAATTAAAAAAGCTAAGTTACAAAAAATAAAAAATTAAGTTACAAACATGTTAAAAATATTACAACAATTTTAAGCTACTTACACCTAATCTAAGCCCCCTAATAAAATAACAAACCCCCCCAAAATAAAAAAAATCCCTACCCTATTCTAAATTACATAAATTTCAATGCTCTTTTACCTTACCAGCCCTTAAAAGGGCCATTTGTGGGGGCATGCCCCAAAAAGTTCAGCTCTTTTGCCTGTAAAATAAAAATACAACCCCCCCCCCAACATTAAAACCCACCACCCACATACCCCTAATCTAACCCAAACCCCCCTTACAAAAACCTAACACTAATCCCCTGAAGATCATCCTACCTTGAGTCGTCTTCACTCAGCCGAGCCACCGATGGAACTGAAGAGGACATCCGGAGCGGAAGAAGTTAATCCTCCAAGCGGCGCTGAAGAAATCTTCCATCCGATGAAGTCATCATCCAGGCGGCGCTGAAGAAGTCTTCGATCCGGCCGATGTCATCTTCAAAGAGGCGCTGAAGAGGTCTTCTATCCGGGCGAAGTCATCTTCCAAGCCGGGTCTTGAATCTTCCTTCCGCCGACGCGGAACCACCTTCTTCACCGACGGACTACGACGAATGACGGCTCCTTTAAGGGACGTCATCCAAGATGGCGTCCCCTCAATTCCGATTGACTGATAGGATTCTATCAGCCAATCGGAATTAAGGTAGGAAAATCTGATTGGCTGATGGAATCAGCCAATCAGATTCAAGTTCAATCCGATTGGCTGATCCAATCAGCCAATCAGATTGAGCTCGCATTCTATTGGCTGATCGGAACAGCCAATAGAATGCGAGCTCAATCTGATTGGCTGATTCCATCAGCCAATCAGATTTTCCTACCTTAATTCCGATTGGCTGATAGAATCCTATCAGCCAATCGGAATTGAGGGGACGCCATCTTGGATGACGTCCCTTAAAGGAGCCGTCATTCGTCGTAGTCCGTCGGTGAAGAAGGTGGTTCCGCGTCGGCGGAAGGAAGATTCAAGACCCGGCTTGGAAGATGACTTCGCCCGGATAGAAGACCTCTTCAGCGCCTCTTTGAAGATGACATCGGCCGGATCGAAGACTTCTTCAGCGCCGCCTGGATGATGACTTCATCGGATGGAAGATTTCTTCAGCGCCGCTTGGAGGATTAACTTCTTCCGTTCCGGATGCCCTCTTCAGTTCCATCGGTGGCTCGGCTGAGTGAAGACGATTCAAGGTAGGATGATCTTCAGGGGATTAGTGTTAGGTTTTTGTAAGGGGGGTTTGGGTTAGATTAGGGGTATGTGGGTGGTGGGTTTTAATGTTGGGGGGGGGTTGTATTTTTATTTTACAGGCAAAAGAGCTGAACTTTTTGGGGCATGCCCCCACAAATGGCCCTTTTAAGGGCTGGTAAGGTAAAAGAGCTTTGAAATTTATGTAATTTAGAATAGGGTAGGGATTTTTTTTATTTTGGGGGGGTTTGTTATTTTATTAGGGGGCTTAGATTAGGTGTAAGTAGCTTAAAATTGTTGTAATATTTTTAACATGTTTGTAACTTAATTTTTTATTTTTTGTAACTTAGCTTTTTTAATTTTTTGTACTTTAGTTAGTTTATGTAATTGTATTTCATTGTAGTTCTTTGTAGGTAGTTTATTTAGTTAATTTAATGATAGTGTAGTATTAGGTTTAATTGTAACTTAAGTTAGGATTTATTTTACAGGTAATTTTGTATTTCTTTTAGCTAGGTAGTTATTAAATAGTTAATAACTATTTAATAACTATTCTAACTAGCTAAAATAAATACAAAGTTACCTGTAAAATAAATATAAATCCTAAGATAGCTATAATATAATTATTAATTACATTGTAGCTATCTTAGGGTTTATTTTACAGGTAAGTATTTATTTTTAAATAGGAATAATTTATTAAAGTATAGTGTAGTGTTAGGTGTAATTGTAACTTAGGTTAGGATTTATTTCACAGGTACATTTCTCTTTATTTTAGCTAGGTAAGCTATTAAATAGTTAATAACTATTTAATAGTTATTGTACATGGTTAAAATAAATTGAAAGGTACCTGTAAAATAAAAATAAATCCTAAGATAGCTAGAATATAATTATTATTTATATTGTAGCTATATTAGGGTTTATTTTAAAGGTAAGTATTTAGTTTTAAATAGGATTCATTTAGTTAATAAGAGTTAATTTATTTAGATTTATTTAATTAATATTTAAGTTAGGGGGCGTTAGGGTTAGGGTTAGGTTTAGGGGTTAATATGTATAGAGTAGCTTGCGGTGGGCTCCGGGAGCGGCGGTTTAGGGGGTAATAACTTTATTTAGTTGCGGCGGTGTAGGGGGGGTCAGATTAGGGGTGTTTAGACTCGGGGTACATGTTAGGGTGTTAGGTGTAGACAGCTCCCATAGAAATCAATGGGATGTCTGTCAGCAGCGAACTTGTACTTTCGCTATGGTCAGACTCCCATTGATTCCTATGGGATCCGCCGCCTCCAGGCTGGCGCTTTGAAAACCAGGTACGCTGGGCCGTAAAAGTGCCGAGCGTACCTGCTAGTTTTTTGATAGCTAGCAAAAGTAGTGAGATTGTGCCGCACTTGTGTGCGGAACATCTGGAGTGACGTAAGAATCGATCTGTGTCGGACTGAGTCCGGCGGATCGAAGCTTACGTCACAAAATTCTACTTTTGCCTGTCTCGAGCCTTTGATAACTAAGGCGTATCAGCCTCGCCACAAATACGCTGCGGAATACGCAGCGTATTTGAGGTTGACGGCTTGATAACTACCCCCCTTGGCCTCCAGTAGCTGTGGACGCTTTCTTTCATCTGAAAACGACCTTTAGTACTGCTCCTGTGCTACGTCATCCTGATCCTGATTTACAGTTCACCTAAGAGGTTGATGCCTCTGAAATAGGAGCTCGGGCTGTCTTAACCCAAAGAGACCATTCAACCTCCAAAGTGGTTCTCTCCTGCAGAGAGGAATTATGACGTGGGAAATCGTGAACTCCGATGGCTCTTACTGAATTACGTCACTGGCTAGAGGGTACTACCAACCCCATTCAGATACTCACGGATCACAAGAACATGACGTACTTAGAGACTGCCCATTGACTCAATCCTCGACAGGCCAGGTGGGCCTTATTCTTTTCCCATTTTAACTTTATAGTCTCTTACCTTCCTGGGACCAAGAATAAAAAGGCTGATGCCCTTTCCCGTCAGTTTCCTCAGTCTAAGGACTCTTCTGAAGCTCCTATCGAACACATCATTCCTCCCTCCTGTATGGTTGCTCAAACCCTACATCATGAAAAGGTACACTCGACTCAGACATCCTCCTCCTCCACTCCTGATTCAGGGTGAACCGGAGTCAGTTTAAAAAAAAAATTGGCCCATTTTGCCTGAGGAAAAGAAGCTGCCTAATAATTATGCACACCTTGATATAGGGTGTTGATCTCCTAAGGCCACACTTTCCCTCATTATACAAGCACACATCATCTGATATGCTTAATTTCAATAAGCATTCAAGTTTATACAGCTTGGAGTTGGATAATATGCATAACATGATAATTTGGTCAAAATACTCACTTGCCTAATTTTCTTCTGACTGTTTCCTTTTAGAATTTCAGAGATATTTAGGTGTTTTTAATATTTTAAGCGGTGCCATTTGTAATATCTTTGGTTTGATTAATTTCAACAATCCCCTTTCTAAAATGAGGACGTTATATTTATCTTTCAATTTTATGTTGTCTCAGAGTGGTGCAGCAAATCTAGGATGTATGTGGGTTTGTAATAGATCATATGCATTGCTAACCTCCCATCCATGATGCATCAGTATCAGTTGTGTACTTTTTGGTAAAAAGGCACTGGCTAATAAGGGCAATTCCTACATCTCTGTTGGTGGAGAGGAACATGCCTCTACAAGCCTGACAATCTTGACCAGAAAATATTTGTTTATTTAAAGGGATATTAAACCCAATTTTTTCTTTAATGATTCAGATAGAGCATGCAATTTTAAGTAACTTTCTAATTTACTCCTATTTTATTTGTTCTCTTGGTATCTTTATTTGAAATGCATGAATTTAATCTTAGGAGTCAGCCTATTTTTGGTTTAGCACCTGGGTAGAGCTTGCTGATTGGTGTACCAAAAGTGAACCAAAAGTGGGCCGGCTCCTAACCTTACATTCCTGCCTTTTCAAACAAAGATAGCAAGAGAATGAAGAAAAATGATTATAGGAGTAAATTTGAAAGTTACTTAAAGGGATGCTGAACCCATATTTTTTTTATTTCATGATTCAGATAGAGCATGGAATTTTAAACAACTTTCTAATTTAAATCAATTTTTCTTTGTTCTCTTTGTATCTTTATTTAAAAAAGCAGGAATGTAAGCTTAGGAGCCGGCCCATCTTAATTTCAGCACCTAGGTTGTTCTTGCTGATTGGTGTTTAAATGGTTTTCACCAATCAAAAGGTGCTATTCAGGGTTCTGAGCCAAAAATGGGCCGGCTTGTAAAGCTTACATTCCTGCTTTTTCAAATAAAGATAGCAATAAAAATGGATAATAGGAGTAAATTAGAAAGTTGCTTAAAATTCCATGCTCTATCTGAATCATGAAAGAAAAAACGTGGGTTCAGTATCCCTTTAAAATTGCTCTATCTGAATCAGTATAATATCAGTATAATATCAATTTAATGTTGTAAGTGTAGATTCTCTGACATCAAATATAAGTCATTACTCCAATCTAATCTACTTAGTGTTCTAGTGAACAAGGCTTATTTAAATCTTTATCAGTAGTTTATGTACATGCAAGGCATTGTTGAAGCCATTCTATCTCTGATCAGTTATAGTTCTATCTCTTCTCTTGTACCTTGTTGTACTGAGGAGGAGAGAAAAATAACCCTTCCTGCCTAACCATGCCCTCAGACTACCTAGTCATGTCCCTAGCCTCCCAGCCATGTCCTCTCAGCTATGCCCACTGAAGTATGTGACCTGCCCCACCTATGCCCACACAATACTTTTGACTACTTCTGGATATTCATTCCATTCAAGAAGAAGAGGCAGGCACTACTCGGGGTGTAAAATGCAGAAAATAAATTTTATTAACTTCCAATGAAAATAAAGGAAGCTAAAAAGGCTCCAAAAAGGTACAAATACACAGACAGACAGAGGGGCAAATGGCCTGACACGTTTCACGCCCCCTAGTGGCACTTAATCATAGGCCACTAGGGGGCACAAAACGCATCAGGCCATTTGCCCCTCTGTCTGTCTGTGTATTTTTACCTTTTTGGAGCCTTTTTAGCTTCCTTTATTTTAATTGGAAGTTAATCAAATTTATTTTCTGCATTTTACACCCCGAGTAGTGCCTGCCTGCTTCTTGCATATTTCGTTTCTGTGGCTGATCTCCCTGGCTACGGCACTCCAGTATAGTTTGCTTCCTATTGGATGACTTTTGCCTCTCAGCTGTTCCGGTTCCGGATTAGTGCTGCCGCACGCCGTGGTTTTTTCCCATTCATTCCATTCAACCCCACCCAATGAATTGGTTGCTGAAACAGTCACTGTTTCTGTCTATGACCTCTCCACAAAAGGTAATCCCACATATTTTCTAAAAATAAAAAAAAACTTAAAGCATGTTTTCCCTTTATCTTTACTGAAATGATTTTCTACATAAGTACAATCCATCCTATAAGTATATAAGTAATTCTTTAAATGACATGTATCTAGTATCTAGGGCTTTATAATCAGCCATTTAGTTTATTTAGTTTGAATGTATTGTTGTACTTTATGAATAAACATATTTATCTGCCTTTACAGTAGCAGTAAAATTAAAATTAAACTTTCGTGGTTCAGACAGAGAATATCATTTTTAAACAACTTTCCAATTTACTTCTATTATCAAATTAGCTGTGTCCTCCTGGTATTCTAATTTGAAGATTAAAGCTAGGTTAGCTGATAGATGCTTAGCAATGTGCATATGTCTTTAGCTTTCTATGGCAGTATTGTTTGCAACTATGTACAACATTGCTATAAACATTGTTGCAAACACTGCTGCCAGTTGGGTAAAGACATATGCATGCTCCTCACCTAGGATTACTCTTTAACAAAGGACACCGAAAGAACTAAGATTTTTTTAATATAATTGATGTAAATTATAAAGTTGTTCAAAATGTCATGCTTTATCCAATCCATTTAAGTTTTATTTTAACTTTACTGTGCCTTTAAGTAGGAAGATGGGGGAAAAATACAGTCAACTTATTCTTTAGGTTGCTCTGTACAATATCTCATGTAACCTCTTGTTTGTTACGGTCTGCAGAATATGTTGGAGGTTCATAAATAATTTATAATAAATTGTCTGGTTAGATCACTAGCCCTGTTTTATTTTAAACGTTCACTTTCCCTCACACTGCTCATGCATAAACAGACCATGATTGAGCTGAAATAAATTCTTATTTTTATCTTTACTCACCAGTGGGATTTCTCAACTTAATGAGACATTAAGCTCAATATATAATCTGCCATAAAATGTTTATAAAAGCCTAGTATAAAATGTAGTTATTATTTATTACTTGATTTTTCTGCTTTTCCTGTAATTTATTCATGAATAAGTATATTTTTACCACATACTATTGAAAGTATTATTATTATCCTTTATTTGTATAGTGCCGCCAAATTGGGTACAATGATAGGGGTATACAATGACAACATTTTTGATAAAAATACAAACCATAAAACTAAACAAATCTAGTACAGGAGGAAGAGGGCCCTGCTCCGGAGAGCTCACAGTCTACAGGCTTAGGGTGCAGAGACATAAGGTTGGGGTAGCTTGTTACATCAGTTGTAGTAGTGAGTCAGGCAGTTCATATATTAGTTTGGTTCGGATGAGGGATAGAGGAGAGATGGTAAGCCTCTCTGAATAGGTGGGTTTTCAAGGAGCGTCTGAAGCTATACAAGGTTTGAGACAGTCTTATGGAGTGGGTAGATAGTTCCAGAGGACAGGAGCAGCACGTGCAAAGTCTTGGAGGCAGGAGTGAGACGTAGAGATGACAGGAGTGGAGAGACGTAGGTCAGAGGTTGATCGAAGAGGACGGGATGGGGAATATTTCACGATAAGAGAGGAAATATAGTTAGGAGTTAGACTGTTTAGTGCTTTGTAAATTAGGGTTTATACTTTAAACTGTATTCTGGAGTGTATGGGGAGCCAGTGTAGAGACTAGCAGAGCGGAGTCGCTGATGTAGATCGGCAACTTAGGTGGATGAGTCTAGCAGAAGCATTCATAATAGATTGGAGGGAGGAGAGGTGGTGTTTTGGAAGGCCATTTAGGAAAAGTTTACAATAATCAATTTGTGACAAAATGAGGGAATTAATAAGTATTTTTGTTGTTTTTTGAGTAAGGAAGGGAAGAATTCTGGAAATTTTGCTTAGGTGTGAACCGCAGGATTTGGTAAGCGCTTGTATATGTGGGTTGAATGTGAGCTGTGAGTCTAGTGTGACCCCAAGACAGCGGACCTGGGGTGAGGTGTTGAGAATAGAGTCTCCAACTGTCAGAGAAATGTCAGGTGTTGGATGTCTTGAAGAGGGGGGAATAAGAAGCAGCTCAGTTTTGAACAGATTGAGTTGGAGGTAGTGTGAAGACATCCAAGAATAAATTGCAGAGAGGCAGTTGGAAATCTGGTTGAGTAAAGAGGGAGAGATATCAGGAGAGGAAATATAGATTTGGATATCATCAGCATATAAGTGGTACTGGAATCCAAAGGAGGCTATAAGTTTTCCTAGGGAGGATGTATAGAGAGAGAAAAGCAAGGGACCCAAGACAGAGCCTTGCAGTACACCAACTGAGAGAGGCATAGGATTGCAAGATATGTTGTTAAAGGAAACTGAAAACGAGCGGTTTGAGAGATATGAGGCAAACCAGGAGAGGGCTGTGTCTCGGATGCCAAATTAATGTAGTATTTTTAGGAGGAGAGGATGGTCGACTGTGTCAAAAGCAGTGGATAGGTCAGGAAGAGTTAGTATAGGAGTAGTGGCCTTTTGCTTTAGCTGATAACAGGTCATTTTTTACTTTAGCAAGAGCAGTTTCTGTTGAGTGTTTAAGGCGGAAACCAGATTGTAGTGGATCAAGTAAGGAGTTAGTTGTGAGTAATTGAGTTAGCCGATTGTAGACCAGTCGTTCCAATAATTTTGAAGCAAAGGGAAGTAAGAAGACCAGTCGATAGTTAGAAGGGGTGGAGGGGGTAAAGTGAGTTTTTTTTTAGGATTGGTATGATTGACGCATGCTTGAATGTATCCGGAAATATGCTGGCGGTGAGAGATTGGTTTAAAGAGATGAGATAGGGTAGGGGTTAGTGAAGCAGAGAGAGAGGGAAGAAGTCGTGAAGGAATAGGGTCAAGTAGGCAGGTTGTGGGATAAGCCAAGGATAGGAGTACAGAGACTTCTTCCTCTGTTACAGGGGGGGAAGTAGCATAGAGTTTTGTTAATAGAAGGGGTGGGTAGGATTGCTGGGTTTGAAGGGTGTGAAGTGCAGATCTCTTTCCTAATGGTGTCAATTTTATTTTTGAAGTGATCAGCAATAATCTGAGTAGTGAGGTTGGTAGTGGGCGGGGGTGCAGGCGGACGTTGAAGGGAGTTAAAGGTTGTAGTTTATGTTTAAAATTATGTAGTTTAATGACCCTGCAACACACTATACAATGAATATTTTTCTTTAGTTTGTGACTAAGGAGAGTGGATAAGTAAACACATGCATGAGGCTTTTCACTGGGTGTATTCTAGGTCTGCCCTTCTTATGTTAAAATGTTAAATGTGAAGTTAATCAATCTATCTATTTCTCTCTTTATCTAGATCTAAATATTCACAAAATACTTTTGGTTCTAAGAATAAAAAAAGATTGTACAAAAAAAACACTGCAATGAATAACACTATATATTTCCACTCAAATCAGTTGAGCATAACAATATTAAAGTACACACACACACATATATGCACTATATATATATTATGATGCAAAGAGAGTGGGGCAGCACAAAAGAGTGATTAATCAGAAAAACAACTGAATCTATTTTTATATACTGGTTTTATATAAAGCAAAAGTACACCTTCAGGGTTCCTTCTTACAGTTTTTTTTATCTCAATCATATGAGGTAAGTGCTGCGAGTTGTGGGAAGAGCCTTGATGGCACCAGGAAAGTGTTGCTTCACCGCATCTTATTGTGTGGTAGCCTTCCATTAAAACTCCAAGCGCATGTACCAATAAGAGAACATATAAAGGAACCAAGAGCGTGATGCTGTATTATTTATTACAGCAATAAAATCAACAAACATTTATGGTCCTCAAAATATGTGTATGAGTTATTTTTGTGCATATAGTGATCAGCACTGTCTTTTATGCAGAGGTTTAGGTTCTGGCGTCCGTATGAGGTTCTTGACGCGTTTCAAAGGTATAAGAAAAGCTTTTCTTCTTCTTCAGAGGATCTTGTATGAACTCCTAAATAGTACAGATCACTGTATTCAAAAAAATACCTCATACACATATTGAGGACCATAAATGTAAGCAGTACCTTTGTTGATTTTTTTTTTTTTTTTTTTAAAAGTTTTTATTGAGGTTTCAAAAAAAAAAAAACATTACAATGAGATAATATGCAGGGTCATGATACATAAATGACCATATCACACAAATCTTATATATCACTTGTTGACAAACTGATGATAAAAACAGGCATATTAGAGACTTGAACATCTGTGTAACATACAAAAAGCTAAAATAAAGCATATCTCTAGTGTACTAATAAGACAGTATTTGAAAACAAAACAAAAAAAAAAACAATATCTGAGACAAATACATCTGAATGAGATAAATATTAGTGACCCAGAGAAGTTCAAACCTCAAATTAAATATATTTGGTTCTTACACCACCTTTGGCACACTAAGTCACTCTTGGACTTCAACTTATTAAATGATAAATAGTGGAGGTGTATATTTGAAAATATAGGGCCACTTTTGGACCCTCTAGGAAAGGACTATGTGAATTTATAGTGGTAATGATAAAAACAAAGGAAACTAAGAACATACAACATGGATTGAAAATACAATTTTACTGTTCTCTAATGTACAATCCCTACAGTCCAGTAAGGTCCCTCATGGACCCGATTGCTCTAGCAAAACAATATAGGGGATATAATGAATGAAATGGCCTCTTGTGGGCCTTGTTATCTATATAGGCATAGGGGGTTCAATTAACTTGTGATGAAGTCGCTCCTATGAGCTTATAATATCATTTGAGACTGGGGGACACACTACTTTAAGGAACAAGGTTTGTAGGCATTAGTTCCTCTATTCAAATATTCTAACCTGTATCGCAGGAATATCGGAGAAGATTGCCTAAACCTAGACATATATCCTAGAATTACTATAATAATAATAATACAATTTATGTTCCAACAAAAAAAAAAAAAATAGATGCTATGACATACAGGACTAAAACGTATTTGCCCACCAGTACATATGTGCATGAATTAAACAGAACATCGGTATCTAAATAGAGTATTATTTCCAGTCCCTTTGTTACTGTTAGTGGGTCTTCATAGTGAGAGACTAGATTTTCAGAGTCTAGAAGTCCCAGCAATCCCTGAGCATTGTCCGTTGGGGGAGGATAGCCTCATCTGCAACGTGAGAGACTCTTAGGGCATAATTGAAATAATAGTTTCATATCCCAGGAGGTACTATTATGAATACTCCATGCGTCCCTCTAAGAGTGTCTGTAAGTTGAGAACAACTATATGGTTAGTAGGTTTAGCGGACAAGACACCAGGAGAGATCTTTAATAAATTATGCCACGTAAGGGGGGTCCCAGGGCACCTCTATAGCACATAACATTCTGAAAGGAGTAAAACGGCCTGAAAATGCCCAAACTATGAAAGTCATCATAAACACCACCATACCTCCCGGCACACTCCTAAAATCTGTTACCTCACTGTCCGGCACCAGACCGAAGTTTACAGAGGATAAAGTGCGGGAGGTCAGTAGTTTGGTGCATCAGAGTAGATCGCCCCGGGTCAAACAAATGCCTTATGCTGCCTTCAGGATTGCCAAAGATCAAGGCTCCGCCATTCTGTTTCATTCCATGTGGAGTTAGGCTCTCGTGTGAAAAGTATACCTCATGCTGAATGGGCCGCACCTGGGGCTGCCTCCTCTGGACCGACTCCTTCAAGCCCCCATGTTCAGTCTCTTTGGTAGCTGTCATATAGGCAGAGTGTGGCTTTAGGGATCGCATGCTAGGTGGCTTTGTATGCCCTGCCTGTGGTGTGATCGTAACGGAGCTGTCCTCATGCATTAATAGCAACATGCCTTGTTGGGGATCGAGGCTCCGAGTTTCTGCTTGCATCCACATCAGCTCTGTCAGCCCCTCCAGCTGTTGGGCTCTATTGAGATGACGGATACTGTCAAAATGATCAGACACCTTAGTTGCCGGTGCAGCCGGTCTACGCTCAGCTTCAATGTCTGGCTTCTCAGATGAGACAGGTTGCGGCCGGAGCACTGGATCAGAGGCTCTCTGGTCCCGGCCCAAATCAGAGCATATTTCAGTATCCAACATTGGAAACATGAAGTCGACTCTCTCTTCATCTCCATAGTCAGAGGTAAGCTTGGGTTGAAATGCCTCATGTAGTGTAGCGCAGAACTTTTGCTCAAAGTCCAGTAGGATCCGCTGAAATGCGCACTGGAACTTTTCCATTGTCCCACTAGGTAGAAGTAGGGCCAGCGTTAAATATCTGGCTTAATAACCCAGAATCAGAAACTCCGGGGGGGGGGGGTTAATAATGCGGGCAGCCCCAACAGCACAAAGAATCAGGCATTCGGCTTAGGCCTCGTGGCTGCCTTTATGCAGTTAAGTTGAAGAACATAGGCAGGTCCGGTTTTATGTTATGAACCCCTAGACTTCTCTAGAGTTTCTCTAGTCTGGATACCTTAGAACAGTAAAGAATACTGTATTAAATTTAGTAAAAAACCTTTTGTACTCAAATATAATCCAAGAGCTCTCCACAAACACGTCCTGCCGCAACAGCTACAGGCTCCGCCCCCCTACCTTTGTTGATTTTATTGTTGCAATAAATGATACTGTTCATAAAAATAGATTTGAATACATAGTTGACTGTAAAAAGCCCACAGGAACAACCTATTCTGATTGTATATACCCACCCAGCGCCTGAAACTTCACTCTTTCATTCACACACACACACACATATATATATATATATATATATATATATATATACACACAGTTATCTAGTAGAATTCTAAAGTTGGGAACAAATATGACAAGACTTGCATCTCCTAAGCAGTGCAATCTAACTTATATTTAAACCCCTCAAAAAAAATTTTTTTTTTTTTTTAAATCATCAAGTATTTTTGCATCAAGTTGAACACAGAGTACAGAGATCAGATTATACATTTGAGGGCAACAATGATGAACTATTAGATAGGTGACTTTTTTGTTTCTGTGTGCACCTCAGACTTTTCCTTTTTTGGGGTACATTTAAAACAGCATATTGAAATATATTGTTGGTTGTTATTGTATTGTAAAAAGGATGAGATGTTGCAGATGCGCTGACAACTTTAATTTGAACTTCAATAACTGAAAACTTCAGGTCATATATGTATTTTGTTGCAAGGTAGTTTTATTTTTGTTGGTATCTTGCATAATATATGACAGGGAACTAGCTTTTTCTGCCTTATTCTCACTCAAAATTGTTTGCTATGAGGCCTTTGTTGATTCCAATGGTGTTCCTGACTTCAAAGGTGCTCTGCGAAGAGATTCCACTTGTTGAATTATACCTTTGAAAATAGGTGCATAGTAAGGCCCACTAGGGCAGACTCGCTTGAAATGATCATTCACTTGCCAGTTCTGTAACCTGAAAAAGAAGGTGATATTTATGTTTTTGATAGTTTGATAACTTGGTGAATTATTAATCAGTTTACTTTGATGACAATTGTTGACAGTTTGAAATATGGGGGCTTTGGTATCATTGAACATTATTACAATTACAAGCCACAGGCAACTGCCCATAATCATCTAATATCAAAATATAATTTTGTTTTATCATAACATACGTTATCCACATAAAATATTACAAATATTAATAAACCGTTATGATATACTAACTTATGACATACCAGTATTTACTATCACAATATTTACTTTAAAAAGTAGAATATCATTACAATAACACAAAAGCTGAACATATTGCTTTATCACATTATACCAGTTTTTATGAAACATTCTAATTGATATATCATCAACCCAATTTCCTTGTATTATTATAATAAGTTTTAATAACATTTTTTATTGCACATTGATATTCTATTAAAAGATCCTTCATTTTTAAAACATATACTAATTACTAATGGTACAACAACTCCTAAGCAACTGTGCATGTATAATACTAAAACAATGAAACAATTAGAAAAACAAGTATACAGTACATTACAATATTCTCATTTAAAACAATCT